>NC_045763.1:184256891-184574584 GCF_008692025.1 Phocoena sinus | reverse complement strand
TGGCAGTAGCATGGTCTCCGGCTTCCTCAACCTCCTCAGAGCCTGGGGCCTTAGGACCCGCAGCCCCAGGGCTCTGTTTTGGACCAGGTGCCTGGCTGTATCTGGGCTTCACCAGCCCAGTGGAAAGTGGTCACCGCCTGGATAGCAGAACGGCCGCCGCACAAGAGTCTGGCCCTGAGTCCAGCCCTGAGACGTGCCGCTGGGCGGCCTTGGTGAAGCCGGTCAGCCTTCCCGCCGTCAAGGCCCAGACCCGCAGAGGGACCCAGGACACCTTTCGAGAACATCAGCCCTGCCTACACCCTCACGTGGGCCTCAGAAGCTCCGCCCTCCCCTCCTCACAGATGGAGTTCCCAATCTGCACTCCACCCTCCAGGACTCACCCCATGGGACAAGCTGGGGGTTAAGAGTACAGGCTTTGAAGTCCCATAAATTTTATTTGAATCATGGCTCTGCCACTCAGCAGCCTTGTGACCCAGGCTGAGCTCACTAACCTCTCCGAGCCCCTCAGACATAAGACGGAGATAATATTATCCACCTGTATGTCTGTCACGAGGATTAAATGGTGCAAACAGAGCACCTGCACACAGCCGAGGCCCTTCCTGCTGGTCCTGACCTCCGGGTCATGTCCGCTGGCTTCCTGGTTGGGGCTCAGCTGGTGCCTTGGGCAGGCAGGTGCCTTCCCTGGGCCATCTCTTCAGCAGTGCCGACAGCCTAGTACAACGGTCGACCCCACCACAGGCCCCGGAAGAGGGCAGGGCAGGCTGTGGGCTGGATGGCCCTGGGCCTCCAGAGTGCGCAGGGCCCCGAGAGACGCCTTGCGATCACGGCTGTCCAACAAGCATAATGAGATCCACACGCACAATTTAAATCTTCCAGCAATTGCATTTAAAGAAGCAAAAGGAGGGACTTCCCTGGTGGCGCAGTGGTTAAGAATCCACCTGCCAATGCGGGGAACACGGGTTCGAGCCCTGGTCCGGGAAGATCCCACATGCCGCGGAGCAACTAAGCCCGTGCACCACAACTACTGAGCCTGCGCTCTAGAGCCCAAGAGCCACAACTACTGAGCCCGTGTGCCACAACTACTGAAGCCCACGCACCTACAGCCCGTGCTCCGCAACAAGAGAAGCCACCGTAGTGAGAAGCCCACGCACCGCAATGAAGAGTAGCCCCCACTCGCTGCAACTAGAGAAAGCCCGCGCGCAGCAACGAAGGCCCAGCGCAGCCAAAAATAAATAAATTAATTTAAGAAAAAGAAGTAAAAAGAAACAGGTGAAATTAAATTTAATAACACATTTTATTTAACACGATATATCCAAAATATTATCATTTCAACATGTAACCAGTATAAAAATTATCGTGATATTTTGACATTCCTTTTCTCCTACGCCATGTTTGACACCTGTGCTCTACAGGCAGGTGTGGTATTAACAGATATTCAAGATACAGACACTGAGAGTATTTGGTGAGAAGAGTGAGGTGTGGGCCCAGGAAACAGTAAAATGTGCCTCCCCTCCCTCCTCCCCCCTCCTCTCCCTCCTCCCTCCTCCCCCGCCCTCCTCTGCCCTCCTCCCTCCCTCTCCTCCCTCCTCCCATCCTTCTTCCCTCCTCCCCTCCCTCCTCCCCTCCCTCCTCCCTCCCCCCTCCCTCCTCCTCCCTTTCCCCTCCCTCCTCCCCCCTCCTCTCCCTCCTCCCTCCTCCCCCTCCCTCCTCCCCTCCCTCCTCTGCCCTCCTCCCCCTCCTCCCTCCTCCCCTCCCTCCTCCCTCCTCTCCCTCTGCCCTCCTCCCATCCCTCCTCCCGTCCCTCTTCCATCCTCCCCTCCCTCCTCTGCCCTCCTCCCTCCTCCCCTCCCTCTCCTCCCTCCTCCCATCCTTCTTCCCTCCTCCCCTCCCTCCTCTCCCTCTGCCCTCCTCCCATCCCTTCTCGCATCCCCCCTCCATCCTCCCCTCCCTCCTCTGCCCTCCTCCCTCCTCCCCTCCCTCTCCTCCCTCCTCCCATCCTTCTTCCCTCCTCCCCCCCTCCTCCCTCCCTCTTCCCTCCCCCCTCCTCCCTCCTCCCTCCTCCCCGCCCTCCTCCGCCCTCGCCAGGCTCTGTGCAGGCACTCCTCTCCCCACCCCCAGCTCCCCGCTCCCAGGGCAGCTCTAGGCTGAAAGGTGAGGAGTCCAGCCCGGCTGGACTATCTTGATTTGCGGACATTTATCAAAGCTCTTCACGACTGAGGTCTGTGCATTTGACTTCCTGCCAGCTCTGCCCCCAGCAGGGCCCCTACCTGGGGCAAGGGAGGGACAGAAATGGACAGAGAAAAGGCCCCCTGGACCTCAGGCCCCAGGGAACTCTGGGGACACAGGCGGCCCCAAATCCTCCCTCCACCACTTCACCCCACACGCATTAGTGACGGGCCCAGGAAGGGTGTGAGTCCCGGACTGGCCCCTGCCCTCCCAGCTCCCACCCCAAAGGGGAGCAGCCTTCGCCGGGGAGGCCTGAGAGCCCCTCGCCTCTGCCTCGTGCTGCCCAGTGGGCGGCCGGGCTCAGGAACACGGCCCTGCGCTTCCCGCCTGCCCTCACGATGTCCGCGGCCACCCTCGGGCCAGCCTGGCACAGGAGGTCCCACAGAGGCTAATCGCCCGCCCCTGCTGTCCTGAGGATGGGAGGGCACAGTCGTGCCTCGTGGTGACAGGACATGCTCCCCACCTCATGCCTGGCGCATCTGCAAGTGGTTGTCGGGTGACCGGAACTCCCAGCTCAGGAGAGGCGGCCATTGAGGGGCACCCTCCCACCCTGCCCGCTCCTTACTTTGACCCGGGCCCTGGAGGGCAGCTGTGCGTCGTGACAGAGCCCCTCTTCCTCTGTAAAACGGGCAGGGACACCCCTCGTGAGACGGTCCTGAGAAATACGTGAGGTTGCAGGATCAGGACCCAGGACACACAGAAGTGCTGACTCGGTGGCCAGTCACTTCCTCCTGTCTCTCCGGCTAGAGGATGGCCCTGCGCCCCTCACAGTAAGGGGGTGTCTCAGGATGACTTGAGCCATGCTCCTCTCTCTGGAGCAGGCCCAGCACCAGGTCCTCAAAGTGTGAGTCATGGAGCCCAAGGATCTCCCTGGGGCCCCTGGAGCTGGGGAAGGAGGGGGCTGTTCCTGGAGGGTGGGGTCTGGCCCACCATGCCCACTCTGTCTGAGTGGCTCCACTTTTATCTGCTTCAGGTATTAGGGCTTCAAATGCTGCTATTTGAAAAGAAATTTTTGGTGCCCCAAAACGTTGAAGTCTTTTCTCTATAACCTCTCATGTGTTAGACTGGAAAACACAGGCCCCATCACACAGGACGAGATGCAGACAGGTGGGCCAGGTCAAGGCCTGGGGCAGGTGGCTACTAACACCGGGGGCTGAGCCCAACTTCCCCTCCCCAGGCAGGGGGTAGGGGTACTGGCCTCCCGGGCAGCATTCAAACTCAGGGCTCGGCTGTCAACACCCGAGGGGCAGAGCATCAGTCCCCAGCTCCCACCTTCCTGGGTCCTGGGGGCCCTGGGTGGGCACCACGCCAGGACAAACGGAGAGCTCAGAGCCCCAGCAAGTGGACTCAGCCTGGACCCTGTGAGCTCAGTGACGTCACCAAGCCCAGGGGGGTCCGGACACAACCAGGGCACCCAGGGGCCCTTCCACTAAGGAGAGAGGGAGAGGCCCTGCGTCCAGGAGGTCAAGTCAGTCGAGCAAAGGCTTGGAACACACAAGCTGGCACCTGGAACCAGGTGTGCCGAGGGACACGGGCCCTGCCGGCAGGTTACTACCCAGGGAGCTGGGATGCGCTGTATCATGATTTGTGGACATTTATCAAAGCTCTTCACGACTGAGGTCTGTGCATTTGACTGTATGTAAAACACACGTCAACGGCTCAAAGTCCTCGAGGGGGACAGACTCACATGGAGGGAAAGGATGGACTGGGGCCCGCAGACAGCTCTGTGCCCTCTGACAAAGGCAGCCCAGGGAGACAGGACAGCACGGGGAGGTGGGTGCGGCCCCTTGTCGGAGCAGGGGCCTGGGAGCCACGATTCTCTGCCCAGAAGCCAGGGCCAGACATGCCCATCTGTGTGCACACGATTACCAGAACCTGACCCGCCCAGGCCACGCTCCAGCTCGCAGGCCTCCCCAGGACCTGCACGCCGGGCAGTCCGGGTGAGCACACTCCTGGCTCCTTTCGGTCCTCAGCCCCAGCTGCGGGGAGGGCCTGGCGGCAAGGCGGGCAGAATCGTCCCTCGTTACAGGAGCGTTTGTCCGCCTGCAGAGTCATCTCCCTGCAGCCCACTGCCTGGCCTCCCTCCTCCGGTGCCGGGCCCACCACCTGCCGGGCCCTCACGAAGGAGGGCTGGGGAGCACCCAGACGACAGGGTGTGAGCTGCCCGGCGGCGTGGGGAGGCTGGCTGGGAGCCATGACTCCTTGCTTGGGAAGCTGGGAGCAAGCACCGGCAGCTCCCCTGACGCAGGCGGGGGCTGAGTGCTGCCTCCACCGGGCTCTAGCTGTGGCTGCCACGCCAGTCCCACCCCATGAGCCTCCTCAGGCCTGGGGGCGGGGAAAGGCCTTGCGCGTGTGCAGCGCACTCTTCCTGGGAGTCCGGAGCCCGCACCCTGGGCCTGGCCTCCAGGTGAGGCCGGGCAGCCTTGCCTGGCTCTGGAAGAGGAGGCTCCCGGGGCGGGGCGGCAGCTCCCTGGGCGAGGCCAGGCCTGGGGGACGGGTGGGTCCACTAGCTGCAGCCTCCAGCAAACGACAAAGCCACACCTCTCTTACCTGGAACAGGTGAGACCTCCTCAGCCCACCTCCCTGGGCCAGACCCACTTCCCGCCCTCCCTCGCCTCTCCGGAATATGGCCCGACTGGCCCCTGCCCTCTGGTAACAGGAACCAGCCGGCTTCTCCCACTGCAGGGGGCAGGCCAGCACTGTCCCACCGGGAGGAGGAACAGAGGGACCCAGGCAGGGCCCCGCCCCAGGGGCTGCTGGGGAGCTTGACAGTGCCTGTGATGCTGCAGGGTTGTGCCAACATGGACCAACTCCCCAGTCATTAACAAAACAAAACAAAACCAACTTCTCAGGAAGGAGTGTGAGAACGGTAAGCTCAGCAGAACGGGGTCTCCCTCCCCAGCAAGCTCAGGAGCGGAGGGAGGGGCTCGCCTGTCCTCCCGGCCCGCTGCTCCCCCCGCGGCAGCCCTGCCCCCGCCAGTCCTGCCAACTCCCGCTCTGCCCGGTGCAGGGCACACACGTTTATCCCGGCTCTGGGATGGACTGGGCTGTCCTGGCTGGGACTGCTGCAGAGCTGGGGCAGGACAGCGGGTGATGGTGGCACTCAGCTCCCCGAGTCCACTGCCCTGTGGACTGGACAACTACTCCCGGCCGCCGTCTGAGCAGGGACACAGCTCCAGGGGGTGGGGCAGGGTGGGCTCCCGTCCAGCAGACACTCACGCATCCCCTCCATGGCCGGCCCTGAGCTGGCCGGTTGTCCACGGGCCCACAAGCCTGGAGGAGGGGGTGAGGGACAGAGGGACGGGGCTGGGGCGTCCACGCAGAAAGGAGAGCCCCCCAGAGGATGGCCAGAGGTGGGGTGCAGGCTGGCAGGGATCCACACTGGCTGTGCGGGGCAGGGGAGGACACTCCCCAGGGGAGGCTGGAGTTGGCAGGCTGAAGCCCAAGGTGGACGAGAAGGTCGCTCTTTTGGAAGGCACCCTCCCCACCGCTTCCGGCCAGCGATGTGCAGAGAAGAAGTGCCTGTCCCTGCCAGGGCCACCCTCCCAGGGCCTGTGCCCGCCCGCTGGCCACATCGCAGGCACCTCACCCAGGACACCGTGTGTCAGGAGGGAGCACAGCAGAGCTGCCGGGAGCTGAGGCCGCGCCCTGTCTCCCCACCTCCTGCCTGCCCGCCTCCCTGGCCGAGGTGGGCTTGGCTGGACGGAAAGGGCTCCCACAGCCCAGGGAGGGTGTCTCGTCTGAGCCTCCGGCTGGGCCTGGCCGCCGACCTGTCCACTCGCCCTTGGCCGTGGCCATGCCCTGTTCTTGATGGGCCAGTCTGCAGCCCTGTCCGGGCCATCTGAGCCAGGCCCTGGGGGACTCCACTCTGGCCACACCAGGCTCTGGGCCCAGGAGGAAAGAGGGGGTCTGCGTGTGGGCGTGTCCTGGAGGGAACGTGCTGAGGACACGTCAGCAGGCCCAGATGGCAGCACGAGAGAGAAGGTGGCGTTGGGCTGGGTCTCACTGGCCCTGCCCACTGTCCCCAGCCACAGGCCATGTGGGTCACCAAGACCCCCAAGGACCTGCCTCCCGACCTCCCCTCTGAAGCCCCTCTAAGTGATACCCAGGACCCAAGCCCTGACACCAGAAGACCCCAGGCTGAGGACCATGGAGGGGGGAGGGGGAGGGGGAGGAGGGCGCGGGGAGGGGAGGTGGCTGGGGAAGGAGACACCCCCTCCGCCAGGCCACGGACAGGGCTCCTGGTCCAGCACGGAGTTCTCCCGGAAGGGCCCAGGGGAGATCCGAAGGGGAAGGAGAACCTGCTGGTGGTGGCTGGTGCCGCCCTCCATCCCCTCCCCTGCCCCCACGCAGCCCCCTTTCCTGAAGGACGAGTTCTCACAGCCACGTGTCCGGCCCGGCTGCAAAGCCTGGGGCACCACCTGGTGGTCAGGTCTGGGATGGCAGGCCGCTGGGCCCCAGGACTCAGGAGGGGGCCAGGGCTTCCCCAGTGCCCCACCCACCCCACCCATGCACTCTGGGTCGGGCGGGGCTCCTGGCCCCCACACTGCTGGACTCCACTGCCTGCCTCTCCCACCTGCTCCGGCCATTCCTCACTGGTTTTGGCAAGCTGGCCTCCCTCTGGGTGCGAGCACGGATGGGGGGTCTGGGGGAGGGTCTGTGATCACCTCCATGGCACCAACGAAGGACTGGGCTGAGGGATACTGAGTGACTTTCTCAAGGACACACAACTGGTAAACGATGGTGCTGGGACAGGACGGCACCTGCGGGACACCCAGAGCTTCTCGGGGTGCGGAGCCCCAGGAGTCTGCAGCCTCAGTCCCAGGACAGGCCCTCCCTGGGGGGAGAGTGGAAAGAACATTAAACTGGGAGTTAGAATTTAAGCCCAGCTCTACCCTAACTCGCTGTGAGGCTCTGGGCAACGTGCTTTCCCTCTCTGGGCCTTGTCTGACCCCAGAGGACGTCACACCCGGACAATCTCCATGGGCTGGAGGCCGGGCCTCGGGTTCCTGGCTCCCACAGACGGGGGCTGGGCCTCAGGCTGCAGGTGAGTGACAGTGACACCCTCCCTCCCTGCCTGCCTCCACAGGGGAGTAGGTGAGCCAGACCTCTGTCCTCCTCTGTCCTGTGAGCCCCCCTCCTTCCGGGGCCTGCTGCCCTCAGCTGCCACCAGCAGGAGTGAAGGGGGCCCATGGGAGCCGGTAATGACCTGACCTCGGATTAGCAGCGTTCAAAGTGCATTCACGCTCATGACCCCGGAGGTAGGCAGGACCCCAGTACTGGCCATTTGAGGAAAGTCCAAGACCCGGGATGGTTAGGTGAGGTCCCCCAGCGGGCAGGGGCAGCCTTCAAGTCAGTGCAGTTTGTTCTCACCAGGTATCTGCCACACTTCCGTCCCCCACCCCAGCTCCCTGGCTCCTGTCACTGCAGCTGCAGGGCCTGGGAGAGCCGCCCCTGTGGCCAGGGCCCCTCTGCCTCTGAGGTTCGCTGGACCATGACGCCCAGTTTTCGCTCCAGCCGACCTTCTGGGCCTCCCTCCCACTCTCCCCAGGGGCTGGAGCATCTCCCAGAGGCTGGCGGCCAAGGACCCGACAGGACACTCTAGGTGGGAACCTGATGCCTGGGACCGGTCCAGCCGTGGGCAGAGCAGCCTCAGGGGCCCCTCTCCAGGCCGCCTGACCTCTCCCGCAGCACCACCCGCTGGCCCTACGGCCCCTCCCTAGGCCAGAGCGGCCGCGCCAGCCTCTCTGCAGAGACCACAGCCAGTACCCGCTTGGTCAGCCCCATGGCTTCTCCGGCCAGTGCCACCCAAAGCTGGGCCAGTTCCTGCTCCAGGATGCCCAGACCACGGCCCTCTAACCCAACAAGTAAGAGGGTCATTTTCCTATTTGAGAAAGTCCCCAGCGCTGCTGCCCTCCTGGCTATATAGCATTACAACAGCCATCCATCACATTATTGTCAGTGGTAATATTACTGCTAAGCCCCCAGAGTAATTCTGACATGCACTGAAATGTGGGAACTAACCCTACCCTCACCCAGGACCGGTGACATACTTGCGGGTCCCGTGCAAAATGAAAACGGGAAGCCCCTTGTTTAAAAATCAAGAATTTCAGGATGGCAAGAGCAGAGCCTTAAGCCAAGTGAGAACCCTTCCAAGCGGGGGCTCTGGCGGCCACAGCTCACGCTGCCCCCCACTCATTCTGAGCCCCTACGGGTCCCGACTTCCAGCTCCCCCCCACCCCCCCACCATTCTCAGCAGGGGTTTCCGAAGACTCGGGAAAGGTGGGGTGTCTCCAGTCACATGACGACACCCTTGGTCGTTGCCATTGGTTGGCTGCGGCCGTGTTTTCACAGCCAATGAGGGGAAAGAGAGGGAGGCGTGGGCGTGGCCTGGCGCGGAGGGGCGCTGGAGGGCAGGGCGGAGACCAGCGCACCTGGGCTGCTGGGACCTGTGCCCGCCCCAGGTGCCTACAGGGGAATAAAGTGACCGTTGTCTTGTCCTCTATTTCATTTCCTCTCTCACCACAGTAGACTGTCCCCAACGATCCTATCTTATCTTTTATGACTCAATGCAGATGTGAGAAGGCCTTTCCTGTGCTTTGGAAATTATGTACAAGTAAAAGGCAATATAATGTAGCTTAAGAGGTAGACACGGGAGACATCTCACCCACCTTAAAATTGGGAACAGAAAACATACAACTCAGTTGAATACATCTGCAATGTCTGTGACCTAAATTAATGCATTCAACAGCACTCGTTCGAGTACAATGTTTTCCATATAAAGATCAGTAAAGGTGAGTCGGGGGAGGGGAGGGGAGACATGAGAGGGGTGTATGTGTGTCCGAGAGAGAGGAATTCTATTCAAATGCTTTGTGCAACAGTTTATTACTTTTACTTATTTTGTTAAATGTACATACCAGAGTGTACAAAAAAGTATTTTTTTTCTGGTTTAAAGAATGATAAAACATAAACTCCATGTTACCTACCCAAGTTAAGAACTAGATCACCGTGGTTTCCCTGAGGCCTCGCCTTAGCTGAGCTGCAATTGTTTCCGCCCGAGCCTCTTTATGGTTGTGCCGCTGTGTGTGCATCCTTAAACAGCACAATGCTGACTGTGCCTGGGGTTGACCCGGATGTAAAAGGATGGACACACACTGTGTGTAGCTTATGTCATTTGTTTCTTTCGATCAAACTCTTTTTGAGATACATCCACGTTAATGACCGAAGCAGTTGTTACTCGTTTTTGAAACTTTATTCGATTTCATTTTCTTTTTCTATCCATTCTACTGCTGGTACATATTGCATTGTTTCCAGTTTGTGGCTACTGTAACAGTCGTGATGCTGCTATGAAATCTCTTCCCCAAGGCACACGTACAGAAGTTTCTTGTCTAGACTATAACCTACGAGTGGAATTGCTGGGTCAAAGCAATTCCTGGGATGGTCAGTTTTCTGTGTCAACTTGGCTGGGATAAGGGAGGCCCAGATGGCTGGTGAAACATGGCTTCTGGGTGTGTCTGTGAGGTTGTTTCCAGAAGAGGTTAGCACTGGAATCTGTAAAGGTGGTCCTCATCAGGGAGGGTGGGCATCATCTAACCCCCTGAGGGTCTGAATGGAACAGGAGAGGCGGAGGCAGGGCGAGTTTGCTTGAGTTGGGACCTCCATCTTCTGCCCTTAGAGAGGGATGACCCTGCTTCTTGGGCCTTCGGAATCACACCAGGATGGACACTGTTGACTCCCCGTGTCCCAGTTCCCGGGCCTCAGGTCTGTACTGGAAGTACCTCTGGCTTCCCTGGGCCTCCAGCCTGCAGACGGTGGGATTGACTGGTCTCCACAGCCCCTCAGAGTAAATCTCTTTCTATTCATCCACATGTAACCTATTGGTTCTGTTTCTCCAGAGAACCCTCACTGATGTAATTCCCACACTCCACCTGCTCAGGTAATGGCTTTCTCCCATTCACACCCCTATTAGCCGTTGGCGAGAGTCCACAGTCTCACCAGAATTTGGGCGGACTGTTAATTTTCACTAGTCTGATAAAGTGACCCATTATACAATTATGGTTTAAATATTACAAATTGGGGTTTAGAGGTTAGGGTTACAAATGAGGCTGAACATTTGTCCATATATTTCTGAGCCAATATTTGTATTACCTGTTCTTGGAAAGGTCTGTTTGCGTCTTTTCCGAATTTTTCTCTTGAGATGGTTATTTTCTCATTGACGTGAAGGGTCTTTAGAGACACGAATCACGGACAGTAACTGACCTGATGGGGTAGCAGATCCATCGCCCATTCTGTGGCGTATTCTGTCACGTTCTTTATTGACTTTTGGTAAAACGTTGAATTTTAATACAGTCAAATGAATCTGTTTTCCTTCATGGCTTTACTTTTGACATCTTAGGAAATCCTTCCCTACCTCAAAGTAATACAGATATTTTCCTATTCTAGCACGTTCTAAGATTTATAGCTTTGCCACTTCTATATAAATTTTTAATACACCTGGCATTCATTTTCATGTATAGAATAAGGTAGGAATTCAATTTCACTTGGATAACCAATTGCCCCGGAACAACTTATGAAATAGTTCATCCCCTCCTGTTGGTTTATGATGGCCACTGTGTCATAAGTCAAGTTTCCCAATAGGCCTGGGTTTATTCTTCGTGATAGTGAGCCTTGATATCTGATAGGGCAAATTTCCTCCTTTCTTTTTTATTCTTCTTCAGGAATTCCCTGACTTTTTTTTTGGAGTCTTTGTTCACCCACATACATTTTAGAGTCACTTTGTCAATTTATGTGAAAAGCCCTGTTGGAATTTTTTTTGAAAATGTATTGCATCTATAGATGAATTTGGAGCAAACTGATATCTTTGTAGTATTATCTTCCTATCCAGGGATGCAGTCTGTCCATTTACTTATGCCATTTAAAATTTCTTTCAAGGGACTTCCCTGGTGGTCCAGCAGTTAAGAATCCACCTGCCAGTGCAGGCGACACGGGTTCGAGCCCTGGTCTGGGAAGATCCCACATGCTGCAGAGCAACGAAGCCTGTGCACCACAACAACTGAGGCTGCACTCTAGAGCCCGCGAGCCACAACTACTGAGCCCACGTGCTGCAACTACTGAAGCCCGGGCGCCTAGAGCCCGTGCTCCGCAACAAGAGAAGCCACCGCAATGAGAAGCCCGCGCACCGCAACGAACAGCGGCCCCCGCTCGCCGCAACCGGAGAAAGCCCGCGCGCAGCAACAAAGACCCAACGCAGCCAAAAATAAATAAATAAAAAATAAAATAAATTTATTAAAAAAAACAGCCTATGGTTTAAAATTTTTTTTTCTTTAATAAGGTTTTATAATTTCTCCATTATCCATCTTTTATTAGCTCTATTCCTAGGTATTTTACTTGTTGCTATTCTAAATGCTATCTTTTTAAAGTTACATTTTCCAGTTGAGTGGAGCTGTTTACGGAAATACAAATGTATTCGGTTATTGTATCCAGAACGCTTGTTGAATTCTTTTATTAATTTGTATATTTTGTAGGTTATTCTGCATTTTGTATATAGACAATCATATCATCTGCAAGTAATGATAGCTTTGTTTCTTTCTTTCCAATTCCTACATATTTACTTGTTTTTCTTGCACTGGCGAGGTGCCCCAGTACACTATTAGCTATACATGATGACTGTAGGCATTTTGTCTTGCTTCTGATTTTAAAGAGAATGAGTTCAACATTTCAACATCAATTACGATGTTTGCTGCAGGTCTTTGTAAATGGCCTTTATGGATGCTATGGTTATTTACTTCTTTTTCTAGTCTGTAAGAGTTTTGTTTTTGTTTTTTTTAAATCACTAATGTAATAACAAATGTATTAACACGTGCAAGGATTGTTCTAAATGCTTTACATACATACATTATTTTAATCCTCACAACACACCTATGAGGAAAGTACTATTATTATTATTATCTTCATCTCTATAAATAAGGAAACTGAAACCCAGGGACATTAAAGAAGCTCCTGGAGGCTACAGAGCTCCTTAAGCATACAAGACCAGGCAGCCCGGCTCCAGAGTCTGTTTGTAACACTCTCAAACTTCTCATTGGATGTTTTTTTGTTTTTTTTTTTTTTTTTTTTTTTTTTTTGCAGTAAGCGGGTCTCTCACTCTTGTGGCCTCTCCCGCTGCGGAGCACAGGCTCCGGACGCGCAGGCTCAGCGGCCATGGCTCACGGGCCCAGCCGCTCTGCGGCATGTGGGATCTTCCCAGACCGGGGCACGAACCTGCGTCCCCTGCATCGGCAGGCGGACTCTCAACCACTGCGCCACCAGAGAAGCCCCTCATTGGATGTTGAATTTTATTAAATCCTTCATGTACATCTATTGACATGATTGTGTGGTTTTCTCCTTTATTTTATCTATGTGGCCAATTACATGAATCATTTTCCTGATATGAACCCAATATTGCAGCTCTGGCACAAACCTACCCTGGTTGTGACGTATGAACATTCCCCTACTGCTGGATTCAGCTCTCCAACATTTGTTAACGATTCTGCATCTACGTTAATAAGTTAGACTGGTCTAGAGTTTTCCACCTTTGTACTGTCCCTGTGGTTCTGTCATCAGGTTAGACTAATCTTATTTAATAAGGTGGAGAGTTCCCCTTCTTTTTCGAGTCTCTGGGGGAGTTGGTTAAGATTATAAATGTTGGGCTTCCCTGGTGGCTCAGTGGTTGAGAGTCCGCCTGCCGATGCAGGGGACGTGGGTTCGTGCCCCGGTCCGCGAAGATCCCACATGCCGCGGAGCGGCTGGGCCCGTGAGCCACGGCCGCTGAGCCTGCGCGTCCGGAGCCTGTGCTCCACAGCGGGAGAGGCCACGGCGGTGAGAGGCCCGCGTACCGCAAAAAAAAAGGAAAATAGAAGATTATAAATGTTCCTGAAACATTTGGAAGAACTTTTCACCTACCAGACTTTCGGCTGTTTCCTTTGTGGGAAAATGCTTAGCGACCAACTGAATGTCTTCAATGATATAGGACTGTTCGGGTTTTCTGTCTCTTCTTGAGTCTGTTTCGGTAAATGATTTTTTTTTTCTGGGAATTCACACATTCCGTTGAAATGTTCAAATGTCTTAACATCAAGTATTTAATAGTACCTTTTGTCTCTGCCGAATCTGTAATGTGTCCTGTTTTTCATTCTTAATGTTTATTTTCGCCATTTCTTTTTTCCCTTGATTAATCATAACAGAAGTTTTTCAGTATTATTAGCCATTTCAAAAAGACAACCTTTGAATTATATTATCCTTTCTACAAATGTGTAATAATTTACACACTACTATAATTTCTGCCTTTCATGGTTGTCTTCTAATTTCTTTAAAGTTATTCTACTTTGTTCCATTTTAAAGAAGTTATTTGCTTTATTCTTTAAAAGTTATTTCATTTATTAAAAAGTTATTTGCTAAATGCCATGACAACCTCTAGATCTCAGTAGCTTAATATGGTTCAGGTTCATTTTCATATCACAGCCCAAGGCGGGCTGGTCTGGAGGACTTGTTCTCCCTGGAAGCATTCAGGAGTCAGGGGTCCTTTGGTCAGTGGCTCCACCGACCTCTAGAGCTACAGGGTCCTACAAGAATGCGTGGCATCAAGCTGGGCATTGAAGGAAGGGAGAGAAGGGATGCCTGCACAGCCAGTCCTAAGGGGGCAGCCCGGGAAGTAGTTCCCATCACTTGGCCCTTGTTCCCTGGGCCATAACTCAGTCACATGAGTACCTAGCTGGGAGGCTGGGAAACTGTCTATCACAGATCCTTCTCTTATTGGTTTAGAGCTTTTTTTTTTTTCTTTTTCAGAGTGAGTATATAAGCTATAAATTTTCTTCTGCCTTTATTTTTCACTGGATCCGACGGGTTTTGATGTGTAGTTTTCATTTTCTTTATCATTCAGTTCTAAATGTTTTCCTCTTTTCCATTATTTTTTTAATTTGTTTGAATCATTAATTGTTTAAAGATACATTTTGTTAATTATTCTTGTATATCTGTCCATTTCTGCTTTAGATGTTTTGTGGCTATATTTTAATCTATATTTGGGGGCTCTATTTTTAGGTCCACGCCAGTTCAGAATTGTTATATTTTCCTGGTGATGTAAACATTTTAATCTTTTGCAGTGACTCCGTTTATGTCTAGTAACGGCATTCGTTTTAATATTATTTATGTGCTACATATAATGTAGTTATATCGGGGGGTTTGTTTGTTTTTGTTTTAGTTTTTGGCTAGTATTTACTTGAAATATCTTTTTCATTCTTCCTTTCCACCTTTCTGGTTCCTGTGTTTAAGTGTGTCTTAGCAAACAGGATACAGCTAGTTCTTTAAAATCTAGTCTGGTGATTTTTTTTTTTTTTTTTTTGCGGTACGCGGGCCTCTCACTGTTGTGGCCTCTCCCGTTGCGGAGCACAGGCTCCGGACGCGCAGGCTCAGCGGCCATGACTCACGGGCCCAGCCGCTTCGCAGCATGTGGGATCTTCCTGGACCGGGGCACGAACTCGTGTCCCCCGCATCGGCAGGCGGACTCTCAACCACTGCGCCACCAGGGAAGCCCTAGTCTGGTGATTTTTTTAACTGGAGACTCTAACTCGCATTTATTGTGATTACTGATATATTTTCTATTTATTTGTATTTGTCCCAGGAGTTCTGTTTCTCTTCCCCCCTCCTCTCCCCTCCCCCTCCTCTCTCTTCCCCTCTCCCCTCCCCCTCCTCTCCCCTCCCCCTCCTCTCCCCTACCCCCTCCTTTGCCCCCCCCTCCTCCCCTTCCTCTTTTTCCCCTCCTCCTTACTTGTCCTCTTTTTGATTGATTGCAGTTATTTTTCTCATCCCATATTTTGTTTGGAAGCTATACATTCAGAATCTATTAGTTGAGGCTTAACTCCAGTTATTGTTAATGGGTGCAAAAGTTTAAGAATAATAATATTCTAGCATGTTTTACCTCTGATCACTCTTCTCTTAAATTACACCTAATGTTTGTCCAATATTTTAGTCTATCCTAGTAGATATTATTACTATTATTTGCAGCCAGCATTTTTTTGTTTATTTTCAAATATCTTTGCTGATCATTTTTTCTTGTATCTCAGAACTTATCTCTAGAAATCATTTTTCTTCTGTCTGAGGTATAAAATGGAAATTATTCAGAGTTTATTGGTGGTAAACTCCATTTCTGTTTTTCGGAAAAAGTCCCTATTTTGCCCTCATAACAATACATGCAGTGACATGAAATTACTGCGTCATCAAGAGAGTTATACATGTTAAAGCTTTTGATACATATTACTTCCCGGGAGCCTAGGAGGCTCAGGGGCCAGGCCTGGAAGGTGAAGGAGGACCAGAGCTTCTGGTGGAGGTGGTGGGTCGCACAGCATCCCGTCCTGTCTGTGACACGGGGCCCATCGGTGACACGGGGCAGTGGGACTGTGGAGGGGCAAGCTGGGGCCCACAGAGCCTGTGCAGCAGTGCTATTTCCCAGCCTAGACTCTACCCAGGGAAGCCTCTGGCTCTGAGCAGGATTTGGCCAGACAGAGGCATGCAGGAGACACGGGCTCCGGCGGGGCGGGGTGGGGCAGGGGCGGGGGGTGGGGGGCTGTCTCTCCACCATGCAGACCCTCGGAACGTTCCCAGCTTTCCCACCCTTGGAACTGACTGCGCAGCCCTGGGATGCAGAAGAGCCCGGTTCTGACCCAGCTCTTCCCTCCAGCCAGAAGCCCACCCCTGGCTGGAGCCTGGCACAGAGGCTCTGCACTGGGAATCTTCCCCGCAGCGTGCAGACCCCAAATTCACTTGCAAATGGTTTGCCAGTGTTAGCCAATGCTTTAATAAAGAAACAACATACAGAGAGCAGCTGTCCCAGCACACACACACACACCTGGCCCCGCCCAGGTCCTCGGGCCCCCCCCACCCCGTGCTCTCCCCTCACTGTGGTCACTCAGGCACAGCCCGTCCTGCCCTCCCCCCAAGGGATCTGGCCTCCATCCTGCAGACACATCCAGTTCCCTCTGCTCCCCCAGGCAGGAGGCTCGCTGCCATCCTGTTGGGTGACTCAGCTTGGGGCTGGGAGGCTGAATGCTCGCTTCTTCTTTGTCTTCCCCAAAGCCTCCGTGCCCTCTGGGAGGAGGTCCCCCAGGAGCCCACTCACTCCCCTCTCCCTGGGGCTCTGGGCACGGCCAGCATCCTGCATCCTCTGGGACTGCCTCCCCAGGCCAGTGCGGTGTGAGGAGTGAACCTTCGAGGATCTGCCTCCATTCCAAGGCTGTGGGGACGGGCTGGGGCACTCCAGGGTGTGTTGGGGCTCAGAGCTAGATTCTGCAAGACACAGAGGACCAGGATCCCGGCTTGTCATCCTGAAGGTCAACGTGACACGGCAGGGGGTCAGGCCTCGGGGCTCTGCCACGGGCGTGTGGGTTCAGATCCACAGCCACTACATGCTCCCCAACTTTGGGCGAAGTTCTTCCCTGGCCCCGTGGGGAACCGTAACCTCCCCCAAACGATAGGTGTGCTGTGCACACGAGGGGGGCACTTCGCAGCGTTCCTTTCCCGGGGTTGAAAGGGCCATTGCTGAACAAAGGTCAATACTGATTCATTAAAAATGTTTAGGAGTTACTTTTTTTTTTTAACAACTACTCAAAATATAAGATGCTATTGGGGACTAACACAGTATTGTAAATCAACTATACTCCAAAATAAAATAAAAATTAAAAACATAAAAGAAACGTACTCTAACAATTAAAAAAAAAAAAAGGCTAGTTTTCTTATTAACACACATTATTTACTTTACTGGGGAATACCCATGAGAGAACTAGGGTGGCCTTGGGGCACGAGGTGTCCCTCTCTGGGCATATTTATGAAGGTGCAACTGAGAAGAAGCCTCTTTCTCTCTCGTTCAAAATGGGTCGCGAGGCCATTGTGGGAGGCTTAGGTGGGTGGCACGTAGCCCCTCAAGCCAAGAGCTGCTCACCAGTGATCTCATCCACTGCGATGGGCAAACCAAGGCCCCAGGAGGGCCGAAGGTGGAGGTTAAATAACAGAGCTCACGGAGAGCCAGGCGGAGAACCGCGCTGTCCTGACTCCAGCCCACCCCTCTAGAAGGGGACGGGCCCCTTGAGGACTCCCTGAAGGCAGACGGGAGCTGCGTCTCTGGTTCTCCTCGCCGCCCCTCCCCCCCGCCCCCCGCCAGCTCGCCCCCCTGTCGGGCAGCGTCTCACCCATGACGATGAGGGTGGCGGTGCTGATGGCCTGGCCCAGTGTGTTCTCGGCCACCGCCTTGTACTTGCCAGCGTCCTCGGCCGAGACGTTGGGGATGACCAGGGAGCACACGCCCAGCAGGTCGGTGCTGTACACGGCGGGGTCGCCTGCCAGGCTCTGGTGGTTCTTGAACCAGGTGACGCGGGGCCGCGGGCAGCCCCGCACGGCGCAGGTCATGCAGCATTCAGAGCCCAGGGGCAGCAGGTGGGTCCGCAGGCCCACCAGGAAGCGGGGCTTCTGTCTCAGGTCGGGCTCCTGGTAGCTGGGAGCCTTCACCGTGACCCTGTCTGCGGTGGAAACTGGCAGGCGAGGAGGGTCAGAAAGAGAGAAGAGCTGCGGCGAGTCCCAAGCCCCTGGTGAACGCGGGCACTGCCTGGACCTTCCTGCCCTGTCTCACCTGCAGACTTGGCCCCAAGGCTGCTCTACTCATCTTTTATCCTTTTCTTAAGATAATTTTTGGACTTCTTTTTTCTGTACTACAAGCTATCACACGCTCAGTGTGGACAAATCGGAACATACAAGAAATCAGAAGGAGAAGGAATAAAAACCAAGCACAACCAATTGCCTACCGATGACCGCAGCTAGCATTTTGGTGTGGAAACTTGCGGACATTTTTCTACTTTAGAAACTCGTGAAAGTGAGAGAACGAGCGTCTGGTTTTACGGCCTGCTTTTTCTGGCAACTGCTTTGAAGGTTCGCATCTAGTTGACTGTAAAAGACTGTTTTCGGAGAACCACTGGTCTCTGTCTACCTCTTCGCCTGCCACTGACTTGAGAGGCCACCCAAGACCCGCAGACAGCTCCGCTCCTCGCGTTCTCCCCGCGGAAGAAGCGGGACCCGCCCTGAATCGCAGACGCGGAGGACCCGGGTGCCGGTGGGCGGGGCGGGAGGTGGGAAGAGCGATGGACCGGCGGCTGTCCCCGCCCTCCCAGCCTCCGTCCCCGCCGCTCTCCGCGCGGAGCTCACCTGGCGGCTGCCGCGGGACGACCCAGGGCTGGCGCGTGTCCGAGGGCTCGCTGGCGCCCAGCTCGTTCTTGGCCACCACGCGGAAGTGGTACTCGTGGCCCGGGAGGACGCCCACCAGGGTGAAGCGGCAGGTGTGCAGGCGCTCGGCCGCGGGGCGCCAGGGCGCGTGCGGGGAGGAGCGCGTCAGCACCGTGTAGTGCAGCGGGACGGCCCTCCCGTCGGCCTCGTCCGGGGACGGCACCCACTCGACGATCACTGAGCCCAGCGTGCCCTCCCGCAGGAGGATGGGCCCCGGGGGCCGTGGGCGCGCTGCGGGGACAGAGGGGTCAGGCTGGAGCCGGAAGTGCCCCACCAGGCCCTGCTCAGGGCCCTGAGTCTTTCCAGGTCCCCAGGACCTGCCCGTGGTCCCCACTTCTTCCAGGGCCCTGGAGACACGGTCTCGCCAGGCAGGGGGCTGGAGCCAGAGAGAACTGGGCCAGTTCTGCAGTTACTGCTAGAGGGTGGGAAACCTCCAAAAAGACTCATTTTAATTCACTTTGTCTTGTAAGTAAAATGACACAGGAACAGAATGGGGGCTTCCATAAGACCAAGTTACAGAGCTCTCGCTGTTAGTTGCCCATCGTTTCTGTGTTTCAGAAACCCCTCCGGGGCTGGGGCTGGGGGAGACCACCTTTATCCGAGGGGAGGACCACAGACAATTCTTGCCACCGCTCTTTGGAGTGATGTGATGGTGGTGACTGTCTCCGCTCACTGACCCGAAACGAGGGACAACAGAGGTCCGGGGAGGGTTGTGCTCAACTGTCCCCAACCCCCCCCCCCCCCCCGGAGAGAAGGACAGTGATACCCCCCTCCCCGGCCCCTCCTCCTTTCTCCCTTGGGGCGCATAAGAAGGGTCAGGGTGCGGTCACGGGCACACCCAGGCGGGTGGAATCCCGCAGACCTGTGACCAGCCCCAGCCCGGGCCTGCCTCACCTGCCACCCTGAGGCGGAAGCTATAGGTGGCCTCCTCCCCCCGCGGGCTCCTCAGCATCACAGCGTAGAGGCCGCTGTCAGCGAGGCTGGCCGCGGGGACCAGGAGCTGGGTGAGGCCGTCCTTGACGGAGGTCACACTTCTTTTAGGCAAGGGCAAGCCATCCTTTAGCCAGGTCACGTCCGGCATGGAGGCGGCCTGGGACACAGAGGAAGGAGAGGTGAGAGGGGAGTTTCGTGGAAGCGATGGCTTTGAGCTGGGCTGAAGTGTAAGTGTGAGAAGAGCAACCTGAGAGGAGCATCTGGGTAGAGCCACGGGGGGAGCAGGGGTGGGGGGAAAGGAGAGGAGGCTGCAAAGGGGGGGTTGCAGACACGTTAAGGGCCCCGCACATCACACCTGTACGGACACCTGCGTCTCGTTCTGTGAGCCACGAACTGCTGTTGTAAGGTTTAACCAGGAATTAGATCTGGCTTCACGGGGCTGGGGGAGCGAGGGCGGGCGGAAGTGGGGAGGACTCGTGGGAGGGGAGCGCTGACCACCCTGGTGCCCAGGCTGGGGTGCCAAGGGGGGGTATGACTTGGGGGTCCCTGCAATAGTCCAGGAGGGAGAGTATGGTGGCCTGACCCTGACCAGGGTGGGGGGACCAGTCCAGCTGCCTGATGGCTGCACCACCAACTCCTATGAGACCCTCAGCTCTGGGCGTCAGAGGCCCCTGGGGATGCTAACAGTGACCTACCTCACAGGCTTCTCTGGGGACCCAAGAAGTTAACGATACGAACAGGGCCCAACACAGAGCAAACACCTGGTGTGTCTTAAATATTTTTGTCATCATTACCATTGTCATGATTACGGCCTAATAGTTAAGAACATGTAATTTAGAGTTAGATCTGGGTTTGGGTCTGACTCCACCGCCTATGAGTTTCCCACACAGATGATTTTAACAACAACAGCAGCAACAATAATAGTAATACTGGGCACTTGCCGTGTGCCCAGCACTATGTGTGTCCTTTCAAGTATTAATTCCTTGAATCCTCAGAACAACCCTTTGAGATAAGTTACCATTAATACCCTCTGTTGACAGATGAGGACGTCGGAACGCAGAGAGGTTAAGGTACGTGTCCAAAGTCAAACAGCTAGTGAGCCATGAGGTCAGAATTTGAATCCAGCCACCTGTGCTTCTAACCACACCGGCTGCCGTACTACACGGATTTCCGGCACAAGCGCAGGTCCCTGACTAGGGGCCAGAAAGGAGCCGGGAAGAAAGGAGGCCCACAGGGCTGAGGCTGCCTGCTGCAGCCCACTAGATGTGCTCACCTCGAAGTGGACAGGCACACGAACTGTGTCCCCAGCTCTGACCGTCAGCGGGTCCTTCGTGCTGGCGTCCATGAGGAACTTGGGACAGACTGGAACACACAGGGTGGCCTGTCACCTCCCTCTGCATTTGGGCCCCAGCCCTGGTCACCAACCAGGCAGGGCTGCAGGGGGACTAGACGCTAGGCCAGCCCAGTGATGCTGAAACCCCACTGGACATCGGACAGGGGGCCCTGCAGGAACTGGAGGGGGGGCCGGAGGGGAATCCTGGGGGGAGCCGCAGGGCTGGGGGAGCGGGGAGCGGGATGGGGGCTGAGAAAGGGAAGCCGTCAGGGGCAGCCTTAGGGTCAGGCTGGAACGGAGGGGGATGGTGAGAAACTAGCCCAGCTCTTGTGTTTTGCAGATGAAACAACTACCCATCTGAGGCAGGAAGTGGCCCCAGAGCCCGGGATTTGGGGCAGAGCCAGGATGGGCTCTGGGTTGTGGCCAAAGACTCTTGGTGATTTTCTTATCATCACAAGGACAGCTGGGGTCTGTTGGGATGGCCCAGTGTCAGCTTGGGCCAAAGACAGGTCAGCTGCTCCAGCAGTTAACGCCCCCGGGGAAGACAGTCCGCCTTCGGGTAACAGGGATGGGGGCAGCTTCTGCACTGACGTGAACTCGGGAGCTGAGAGGCAGCCGGCCTTCTCGGGCCACGCTGGGGAGGCAGCAGAGTTCCGGAGCGAGCCTGGGCTTTGGGGTCAGTCAAACTGGCTTGCACCCGGACTCTGCCGCATACCAGTGGTACTGCCCAGGGCAGTGGACTGCTGACCTCGGTTTCCTTATCTGTAAATCGGGGATAGTATTGACCTTGTAGGATTTTCATGAGTTACAATGAAAATGCGTTTCTGAAAGGGCCTGCCTAGCCCAGTGCCCTGCTCTTACTAGGCGCCCAATACGTGACACTTCGCTAAGCTGGGGTGGGGGTGGGGGTCCCGGCTCAGCTAGCGCATGGGTGCGACTCAGAGGCCCTCCCCAGGAAGGGCCTGGGCTGGAGGAGGGAGGTGGACTCACCGCTGACGGGCATGGCTTGCACCGCCGTGTCCAGGGCAGTGGGCGGGCCTCGGCCCCCGTCATTCACGGCTGTCACCCGCATGAAGTAGCCCTCCCGAGGCCGCAGCCCCTTGATTGTGTAGGTGGTGCCCGGCACGGTGCCTGCGTGGCACGGACTCCACTGCGGGCTGGCTGAGTCGCCCAGCTCTACCACGTAGCCCAGCGCTTCGTCCCCGTCCTGGGGGTCCGGTTGGGCCCAACTCAGGGTGATGCTGGCGTGCAACGTGTCCGTGACCTGGAGATCCCTCACGGGCCCGGGGGGTCCTGGCCAGGTGCCACGGGGTGTCAGGAGCGGCGTCACCTCTCCCGAGGGAGGCCCCTCGGTGGCCACTCACTGGTTTTCCATGGGTGGCTGGGGATTGCTTTCACTTAGGGGTCCGCCTCCAGGCTTTGCTAAAGCACCTGCCTGAACCCAAACCCTTACTCTACCCCGGACTCTTCCTCAGTCTGCACCACCCATCCCGGCTTGCCTCCTCCGGGAAGCCTCCCCCGACTCCTTCCACCCACTCGCCGACCTGCCAACCCCCTTCCCCTAACTGTCCTTCCATAATTCCCCCTATCTGCTGTTTTCAACGATGAGTCCTTAGGTTCCAACATCCCTGAAGACTAGAATTCTCTCTTTGTTGTGGGCATTAAGCTCCTAGTCAAGACTGCCTTGGGTACTTAGTCCATACTTCGTGCTCTTTACCTGTAAAATGGGGATGATAACAGCACAGGCCCACCCACCCACGAGGGTTTCAGAACAAAGGTGTGAGGTATGTAAAGGGCCCTGTAGGCTGCACGGCGGTCCAGGGCTCTGGCCTTCAAACCTGGGGAGCCACCTGGGGGCAATCCCTGGGGACCCAGCTCCCCAGACTCCCTGTGTCTCTCCAGGTCCCACGGCCACTTCCCCAGGCCCCGGCTGACACGGAAGGACGCCCCTGGCACATCCACAAGGGCCAGAAATGTGCTGCTCCCCCAGGGCTTGTCACCAGCGGGCTCATGAGGGTAAGAGCTCAGGAGAGGCGCAAAGAACAGCCGTAGGCCGCGGAGGGGTGCTTTGACAGGTGTTTCGTGGAATAGGTATTCTCTGCTTGAATTTGGGAAATTTGGATCAAACAAAGCAGGGCAGGTTTCTCTTCTGTGGGGCTTGGAAATGTCCTAGGCTGCCTGTCGTGGACACGTGCTCTAGACCAGAAGTGTCCCAAGGATGCACCTGGTTCTTGACACAATGCCAGCCCCCAGCAGGTGACGATGAGCAGATGCTCGCTGGATGGAGAAGTGATGGCGAGGCTCCCCTATGACCACCCTCTCCCTTTAGGGATGATGCCCCCTCACCGGGGGATGCTTACAGGATGGGACCAAGTGAGTGGGCTGACCTGGGGAAGCACTCTTCCAATCCCCATCTCTGGCTCCTGGGCCTGTCTGGTCTCAGTGTAGGGCCTTAAGCCTCCAGGGGCCCCTAAGTTTTGCCTCGCCCGCAGGGCCTTTCGACCTTTATCCCCCAGCCATCCTGATGTCTCCTTCGGGACTGCCCCGGCCTGCTCACGCCACGGCCACCACCCTCTCCCGGGTTGGCACTCCGCTTACTCATGGGGTCCTGAGCAAAGACGGCATCCGATGGGGGCCCAGGCTCCCCGGGGCCAGAGGGGGCCACGGCTGTGACCCGGAACTCGTACTGACAGCCCTGCCTCAGGTCCAGCACCGTCCACTTCTTCTCTGTGGGAAGCCCACCCACATTAGTCCCGCCTGACGGGGCCGGGCGGTGCCTGGACAAGACCAGCCTGGCCCTACACCTCCCTGCCCCCCAGCCCCCAGCTGGCTCTGACTCGTCCTTTCCAAGGGGAGAAGCGTGCGCTCAGGGTCTCAGGGTCCGAATCCCTGTCTGGTTCTGCCACTAACTTGCTGGGAAGTCTCGGGCAAGTGCCTTCATGGCTCTGGTTCCCTCTGCCTTAGAGCTGCTGTCCTATTTAAATAAAACGGAACCACTCAGCAGTGTAGGTACAGAAGGTGTCCTCAGTCCATGGCCCTCTTTCCAGAGACGGGAGGCTGAGGCTCGGGGAGCACAGCCTGGCACCCAGCACAGCCTGCCTGGAGCTCTGAAGCCCTCTTTCTCCTACTAGCCTGGGCTTGGGCTTTTCTGAGTTTGTTCTGGGCTCAGAAAGCAGTTTCTTGGAATCTACTCAGGGGGCGGGGGCACTTCTCCCCGTCGTCCTACGGATGAGAAAGCTCACGTTAGAGAGAAACGCGGCGTGAGACTTCTGCTAAACCAGGCTTTGGGCCAGACAGTTCTTTGTTGGGGGAAGGGGCGGGGTGGCGGGGGGAGGGCACTGCCCTGTGTGTCGAAGGACATGCCACAGCATCTCAGTCCCTTCACACGAGAGGCCACCCCCATCTTCCCCCTTCAGTGTGACAAGCCCAAATCGCTGGATGTTGCCAGATGCCCCGGGAGGTAAACCACCACCAGTCAGACCGTCATACTAAAGTGATCTGGTTGATACAGCCACAGCACCTCGGGCCGGGGGTCCAGGGAGGCTCTGGAGGCCGGCACGATGCAGACCACCGCCAGGCTGCTCACCAGGTACCGGCTGCTGGTTCACTGCCACCCAGGTGCTCCTTCCCTTCTTGCGCTTCTCGATCAGGTAGCCCAGGATGCGGGCACTGCCCGGGCCCCGAGGTGCCGTCCATGACAGAGTGACGCTTTGGCTGGAGGCCGACAGGATGGCTGGCGGGGGAGGGGGCCCGGGCAGAACTGGGGGCAGAGAGGGTGCCGCTCAGTCAGGGGCTGGGAGAGGCGCCGGCTCCCGGGGGGGTCCTTGTGGAGGAGCGGGCATCTGGGGCCAGCCACATGCTATCCCTTCTTTGGGGTGTCAGGGGTCTGAGCCAGCCCGAAGTCTGGGGGCAAGAGTGGTGGAAACAGAGAAGTACTGTGGCCTGGGGGCTAGAGCCAGCCCTGAGGCCCTCAGCCCTGAGGCCCTGGGAGTTGCTCCAGATGGAGGACGATGCCCGTCCGTCCCAGGGGCCTGGGACAGCGGCTCTGCCGGTCCACCCCCATCCCGCAGAGCCACAGCTGCAGAAGACCCCTCACATCCTACTTGCTGATCTGGCCGCCAGGTCCCAGAGAAGCTGGGGTGAGGCTCTCACAGAGCTCTCAAAGGGCTGGTGACCCCCGGTCTCTGGGCACAGTGGGGAGCCCGGCACGTCCCCTCCGGCCCCGGGCTGTCCTCTCACCTTCAGGAGCCACCAGCACCTCGTCGGACTCCAGGGCCTCCCCAGGCCCCTCCGCGGTCACGGCCCGCACGCGGAAGCTGTACTTCTTGCCCTGTTCCGCCTCGGCATCTGTGAAGGTGGTGCTGTCCGCAGGGGGCTCGCCCACCTTCAGCCAAGTGCTGAGGCCAGCCTGCCGCCTCTCCACCACGTAGTACCGCAGCGCCTGGCCCCCGTCGTCCGTTGGGGGCCGCCAGCAGAGGCAGACGCCAGCCCCGTGGCCGTCCTGCACCTCCAGGGGGCCCTGTGGGGGCTGAGGCTTGTCTGGGGAGGAGCAGGAGAAGGGGGGTCAGAGGAGCCGCAGGGGAGGGGTGCTGGGCTCCCCCCATCAGCAGACGAGCCTGCCCGGGGCTGGAGGTCCTGGGTGGGCAACACCTCGCGGCGTCCCTGGTCTCCACCCCTGACACGCACACCCCCGGAAGGTGACGCAGAATGCACCAGCCCCGAGCCCAGACGGGCACGGCCTTCTGCCCACAGGCGGTCCCACCTCGCTGGCACAACTCAGGTCTGGGGGCCATCACCCACCCCAGCGACATCCCTGGGGCCTGGTGTGCAGTGGGATTCCAAACCAGTCTGAGGAGGGGCGAGGACAGCTAAGGGTAGCTTTGGGTCTTAAATAGCATGCACGTGAGGGTTAATACCAGGGACAGCCCCCCCCCAGGGCCAGCCCTGCTGCCAGGGAAGGCTCAGCGGGGCCGGGGACAGGGCTAGGGCCAGGCTGGCACCTAGGACTTGCAGGGTGAGCTCGGCCTGCAGGGAGCCACCCTTGCTGCTCAGAGCCACGCTGTACTGGCCGCAGTCCTTCCTGCTGGCGCTGGGGAGGCACAGCCACGTGGAGCTGTCCCCCACTGCCACCTGGGCCCCTCTGCCATCGCCGCCAGCCACCTCGGCCCCGTCCTTGCTCCAGGTGGCCTGGACCGGGAGGCAGCTCTGGAAGGCGACCTTCATGGTCACTGGCTCCCCCGCCTTGACCACCAGCGGCTCCCTCAGCTTCGCCATCATGTCGGGAGCGATGACCGGGGGCTCTGGGGAGAGGACAGGGCACAAGGAGTCAAAGACGGTGGGCACCGGGCACCTGGGGGCGGGGAAGGAAGGGCCCAGAGACAGAGCCCCCTCCCCACCTCGTGAGAATGGACAGGTTGGGACCCAGGGGCTTTATCTGCGGCAGGACAGACGGGGCCGGACCTCTCTGAGGACGTGCTGACGGGAATGGGGAGCGTGTGGCTTGCTTTTTAAAACCATCCCATCGACCGAGGGTGAGGCTCGCCGCGGGCTGCAGGCTGGCGACACGTCCAGGCATTCAGCAGTGGCGTGTGTCGCCGGCCAAGAGCCCGCCTGGCAGGAAAGGGCAGGGCCGGGCCTCACCGTGGACGGTCAGCGTGGCCGTGCTCTGCTGGTCGCCGGCTCCAAAGCTGTACCTCCCAGCCTGGGTCCCCTCCGCGTGGGCAATGAGGAGCCTGTGCTCCAGCCCATCTTGCTCGAAGGCGACTCCGTCCTGGGCGCTGAGCTGGGAACGAGGCCACAGAGGACCGTCACCTGCCCCGTCCAGCCCCTCCCACCGCGGGCCAGGGCCTTTTCTAAGGCAACTGCGGGAATGAACTGAACGCTCATTGTGTGCTCGGCTGGAGCCAGTCACCCGCTTCAGTGTCTCGTCAACTGTCCACGGCCTGTGAAGTGGGCACCACTGTTAGCCCATTTTACAGGCGCGGAAGCCAGAGGCCACGGCCGCGGTGAGTGACCTCACTGGGGTCAGCCCGGTCCAGTGGACGCCAAGGCCCTGCTCCAGAGCCCTTGACCACCCCCTGCTGAGATGACAGCTAAAGGGTCGAGGGCTGTTCAGGGAGCCGAGAGCCCGTCTGGCTGGGCCAAGGAGGCGGCCTCCGTACCGGCCTTGAAGGACAGGCAGACTTCCAGAGGTGCCGGGGCAGGACAGCAGTTTGGATGTGGAGGGAGAGCCAGGGGCGTGTACAGGGAGTGGTGAGTGGAAGACACGCCCACTTAAAAAATCCGGTTTATTCCAAGTGCACCAACTTGTCGGCCCTTTAAACTTCTCGCAGAGTCGGCGCGTTGGTATAAGAAAGAGTGAAAAATCTTTCTACTCCTCTCTGCTTCACTCATCCCTCCCCGCAAACCGGTTGGTAAGGAGGGGGTGGGGGGCGGTACCTTGACTCCATCCTTAAACCAGGCTCCGGGTCCCAGGTCACTGGTGAGGGTGCAGGAGAGCACGGCAGCCTCCCCGCGCTGCACCTCCAGGTCAGCCAGGCCTTGCGAGAAGTGGCCTGTAGGGCCTGGAGAGACACAGGGGAGTGTGGAGGACGGGCGCCCAGGGATCCCCCTGCCGCCCAGCCTCCCACCATACCCCGGGAGGCCACACATCTTGCCAGCGAGGCCAGACCGTCCGGTTTTCTCTGCAGAGCCCAGACTGGTGCAGGGGATCTGGGGAGCCAGGGAGATGAGGAGCCCTTAAGTCACACAGGGCGACGTCTGGGGGACCCACAGCGAGTTAGTTCAACAAGTCCAGTGCTTTGGACACGGGGCGTCAAGACAGATACCAGGAGGGCTCCGAGTCCCGTGCAGCCCGCATCCCCCCCACACAAGGAGGAAGAGGTTGCCTCCTGAATTGGGAAGAGATCCCTGGAAATGGGGGTCGCTGATAGCAACAAACTCCTGGGTCTGGGAACGGTCCAGGCACCCCAGTGTCCAGGGAGCCCCCCTTGGCTACCGCCTGGAGCCAGGGCGGCTGAGAGGCACTTACCCCGCGCCTCCTGGGAGAAACCAACAGCGCCAGGCTTGTGTCTGGATCCAGGACTCCGGGTGGCGTCCGTCCTCTGGCCGTGGACGTCTGACCCGCCCTCTTTGCTAGCTTTCCTGCTGCCGGGACAGCTGGGGGCCTTCCCTGGGCATCCCCCGTCCTCTCCCCCAGGCGGTTGCCCCGGGTCTCTGGCCTTATGTGCTCCCCACCTCTTTGCTGCTCCAACCTCGACCCTGGACCACGTCTGAGTCCTGCTCCTGAATGGACCGAGCCTCCTTTCTGACCTGCCTGACTCCTTGGCTGCCCGGCCCTCGTACTCCTTTAGGGCCCCTGGACGTCGGGCCGTATCATCCTTAGCCTCCAGGGACCCCTGCTCCCTCAGGAAGCCCCTTCCTCCCCTCTGTCCTTTGCCCAGCTGAGAGCCGGGCCCCTGGGTCCCCTGTGACCCGTCTCCAGAGCCTTTTCTGCCGAAGGGACCATCTGGGCCCTCCCAGGCTCCCTGACGTCCCGAATCCCCAGGCCTTTGGGTGGAGCCATTCTCCCTCCCAGCAGAAGTCCCCTTGCCCGGGACACCTGAGTCCCCTGGGCTGCTAGCCCTACTCCTTCCAAGACCTGAAGTTTTGCCATCTGGGAACCCTGGGCTTTGCCCCCCACCAGCCTCCTCTCTGCCTGGAGCCCCCTCCCAGCCCCAGGAGGCTTGTGGCCCTTCATGGGTCCCCCCGAAAGTGGCATCTTCCTCCTGCAGGGAGCTTGAAGCCCTGGAGCCTGGGGGCCGGTCCCTGGCACCTGTGCTGTCTTGGCCAGACCCCTGGTCTTCCCAGCCTGGGCCCCAAGCGTGGCTTTCTCTGCGCCCACCGGCGGACCCTGACATGGATCTGCCCCTTTCCCCGGGCATCCGGCTGCTGTCCAGACCCTGGCCTGTACCTGCTGAGCCCCCCAACCCTGCCCCCATCCTCCCGCCACCCAGCTGCGCAGCCCCGGAGCCCTGAGGTGCCAACGCCCCCTGCCCAGCCGCTGGACCCCTGTCTGCTGCCCCTGGACCTGCTTCCCAGAAGGCCTGGTCACGTCCGGATTCCCAAGCAGCTGTCCCTGCTCGGGTCTCGTCCTGCGCTGCCTCCCGACCGTCAGGAACCCCAGAAGCGCCCACACCCGCTGCGTGGCCTGCAGACCCTCCCTCCCCACTGGGAGCCCCTCTGTGCCCAGGGCACCCCGGGAGCCCAGAGCTACCTTGCCACCCTCTGATTCCTGACTCTCCCTCCGAGCCAACAGCCCCCCATGCCTCAGGGGTGCCTGGGGGTCCAGAGACCCCCAAAGCACTCTTGGAGCCCTGCCCATCTGAAAGCATCTGAGGGCCTCCGTGCATCCCCAGCAGCCCTGGGCCCCTGGACCCGTTCCCGTGTGCTGTACTGTCTGCGGTGCCAGGCCTCGTGGCCATCCCGGAGCCCAGCCCAGCACCTGCCCCTCCCACGAGCCCCATCCCTCTGCCCCTCTCCGGACCATCCTTGGGACCTGTGCCACCGTAAGACCCCTCTGGGGCTGCCCAGTATACTGACCCATGTGCCATGGCTTCCTGGCTTCTGGGTCCACCCTCACCTCCCGTTCCAGGTGGTGAGACTGTTCCTCCAAACCTCCCTGAAGCATCTCTGCAGTGCATCTCAGCCCCTGGCCCCATCTCCCCAGATCTTCCTGAGGCTCCCCTACACCCTACCTCACTCCCTGACTCCATTCCCTTAGTACCCCTCAAACCGTCCCTGTAACCTGCCTCACCCCCTGAACCAGTTCCTCCAGAACCCCCTGAGTCGTCCCCATAACCAGCCTTAGCGCCTGATCCCATCTCCCCAGAGCCCCCTGAGTCGCCCCTATAACCAGCCTCACCCCCTGACCCCGTTGCTCCAAGGCCTCCTGAACCACCTCTAAAGCCTGCCGCACCCCTTGGCTCCGTGCCCCCAGGCTCGAGACCCCGCGACGCCCCTCCGTTGGCTGATGTGCTTCCGGCGGGCAGAGGCCCTGCAGCTCGTGATCCATGCCCAGGGCCCAGCGCTTCACCAGACTCTTCAGTGCCCCGGCTCTCAGAGGCTGGCCCCGCGCGAGGAGCTCGTGCCGGGGGGCCCCGGGTAGCACCCCCAGAACTGACTCCGTCTCCAGAGCCCCCGGCACCAAGGCCCCTGGCTCTGTCCGTATCTCGCACTTTGCCCGCTGCCCTCAGAGACCCTGAAGCCCCAGAGCCATCTTCATGGCCTCCTTCTCCAGAAGCCCCCAGAGTCCCCGGGGCTCTGAAGCCCCCATAATCCCCAGTCTGACCCCAAGGCCCTATTCTCCCCGAGCCCCCTGGTCCTGCCCCTGTGGCAGAGGCCCCGAGGCCACCTCGCCCCACAGACCCCGCTGTCCCCGGACTCCCCAGACCGCCACCAGGATGATGACTTCCCGCAGGGCCAGCACGCCCTCGGCCTCTGGACGCCTCCCCGGCTTCTGCACACATCCCGGCGTCACCCACGGGCCCTCCTTCAGGGCCGCCTGAGCCACCCTTGGGACGAGCAAGTCCCTCAGTCCCCCTTCCGGCAGGACCACAACCATCTCTGTTTCCAGACCACATCCCCCCGGGCACCTCCGAGCCGTGCCTGTCACCACCCCCGGCCTCAGACTCTGTCCCCCCAGGGGCCTCAGAGGCGACTCGACCGCCAGCACGACCAGACCCCCCAGCTCGCGGCCTCCCTGAGCCATCACCGTAACCAGCTCCGTATTCAAGGCCTGCTGCCCTGGGGTCCCCGAAGCCATCACCGAATCTAGACTCCGTCACCGCCGAGCCTCCCGCGCCATCCCCGCGGCCCATCTCACCTCTGGGTCCTTTCTCCCTGGAGCTCCGTGGCCCATCCCAGAAATCCGGCTCAGACCCCATGGCCCCTGCACCTCTGAACCCATCCGTGTCTCCCAGTGTCCCACCAGGGCCCGAAGGCCCTCTTAGCCTGTGGCTTCTGGCATCTACTCCCTGACCAGAACCCATCAGCCCAGCCACCTGGGTGCCCTCCTCACCCCCTTGACCCCCACCAGACCCCAGCACTCCAGGCCCACAGTGGGCCCCGGATTTGCTGGGGCTGGACCGTGTGTCATCCCAAGGGCCTGGGCCCTCAGACCCTCTTCTGCCCGCCTCTCCTGTTCCCCTCTGCCCGGCTGTCCAGGCTCGGGAATCCTGGGGGCTGCTGGAGCCATCCTCAGCCTCACCGAAGGTCCCCGCCGTCTCCAGGCCCTCCCTTCCCCTGAGCCCCTGTGGGCCCCTTTCCCAGCCCCCGGGACCCCCTGGGCCTCCAGGGCTGGTTGTGTAGCCCCTTCCCCCATCCCCAGACCGCCGTGGGCCCCCATCACCTGCCTCCTGCAGTGAAGACCCAGCTTTGGCTTCAGGACCCCCGGGCCCCACGGGGATGCTCCCGCCACCAGATATCGGCGGCCCCTGGATGTCCTTGCATTCAGAGGTCTGTTCTGGAGACTCCCCTGACCCCAAGGGGCACCCCCGGTCCCCACGGTCAGCTTCACTACCTTTCCGAGAGCCCCAGGACTCAGGGCCCCTGCCTGCCATGGAGCTAGAACCTCTTCCTCTGGAAGGCTCCAGGGTCCCAGGAGCTCCCACCCTGCGGCGGCCCCTGGTGTCCCCCAGGTCAGTCCTGCTGCCCTGCGCTGCCCCGGCCCCTCCTCTCCCCCTTTCCCCACTCAGGCCATCCTCTCCCCCCACCTCATCCGGGCTCTGCCCCTGCAAAGTCTCCATCCCCTCCCCTTCTGACCGAGACCCCACATGACCAGCCTGGGATCCCTGCGGGGCCTGCTTTCTGGTCCCAGGTCCCAGCTGAGCGTCCCAGGGCTGTTCCTGACTGAGCCTGGGCGGCCAACTTCTGGGATCCTCGCCATGCCCCTTCCCTCCCCCACTGCACCCCAGCCCTCCAGCCTGAGGACGCCGGGACCCAGCCTTCCTGCCTCCTGCCATCCCAGAGCATCCATCCCCCTCGCTGTTGCTGCTACGACCTCGCGGTTGGTCCCCTGCGAGGCCCAGCCCTGATTCTAGGCCCTCCCCTGAGCCCCCTGGAAGGCTCCTGTCCCTGCGTCCCTCTCCATGGAGCTGATTTTCACCAAGAGGAGTGGCTCTGCCCCCTTCTTCCAGAAAGCCCTTTCTTGCCAGTCCAGGGCCCCAGGCTGAGTCGGCTGCCTCCTTGTTCCCCATCAAAGTGTAGTTGCGCCCACCCAGGCCACCTCTGTCTGGGCCGGCTGTGAGCCCAGAAGCCAGCCCGGCCCCCTGGAGGGAGCTCCCTGTGGGGTCCTGCTCTCTGGGTCTCCCCCGCTCGCCACGGATGCTTCTGGAATCTTCTGGGCTCTGGGCTCCTTGTACCTGCTGCTGGTGGCCGGTGCTCGCGGTCAGAAGGCTTTTATCCTTCCCAGCTTTGGTGAGAGGTCACGCCCCCAGAGAAAGACAGGAGAAAAGACCTGTGAACCCAGGCCAAGCCACGTCTCGGACCCCAGCGGCTTTGCCTGACCCTCAGTTTCCCCAGCAGGGAAACAAGCCGACCGTCTCCAGAGGAAGCCAGAATGTGGCAGCTCATTGGTGGATAAATCCCATCATCACCTGCCCCAGTCCTGTAACCGAGGCCACCCCAGTCTGCTAGGTGGTTCAGGAGGAGTTTTAGAGAAAATACAGAAGCCAAAAGCCATTTGCCACGAGCAGGTGGCTGGTTTTTAAAAACGTCTACTTGCCCTACTGCCTGCCTCACAAATGTCCAATTTACAGTTTCCTAGGATCACCTTGAACCCAGAACCCTAGGGGAGTTTAAGGGTGTCCTTCGGCCCGACCCAGGGGCTCCTCATGCATAGTAGACCTGGGCCACTGTCCCAAGCCCTGTCCGGGACCTTAGGGCCATCCTGGATCTGTGCCCAGTGGAACAGATGCCACTGCGGAGCGCTGGGCTGGCCGTGAAGGGCCTGCACTTGCAGGCATCAAGAATAGATCTAGGGGGCCGTCCTCATTCTCTGCGGGGGCGGGAGGGAGGAATCTCCAAAGCAGGGGACTGGCAACAGAAGCCCCGCCCCACCTTCCTCCCGCCCTCCTGGGCCCTGAGGTCTCGCCACCGCCACCGTGGCAGAGGTGGGGAAAGACCGGGGGTGGCCCACTCACCTTCAACCACCAGCCAGGCGCTGCAGGCGTGGAGCTTGGTGCCGAGGGAGTAGCGGCCCACGTCTGAGAAACAGGCCCTTCTCGCCAGAAGCCGGTGGGTCAGCCCATCACTGGACACGAACACCTCGTATCTGTCACTCAGCCGGAGCGGCCGGTGCCGGCGATGCCAGGTGGCGCTGGGGCAGGGGCCAGAGAAAGTGCCCTCGAGGACCGCATTATCCTGCTCCCCGCAGTGGGCACAGGCCAGCGGGACCACCGCCTGGGGCAGGACGGCTGCCGGGGAGCAGGACACAGTGTGACCCGACGCAGGGCACTGGGAGCTCAGCTTAGCCACAGCTCCCTGTCACCTTGGACAGGCCACTCCTTGCCCCAGGTATCAGTTTCCCACATAAAGTGAGAAGTTATAATTAGGTTGTGAACAGTCAGACTCAACTCTGGAATTTTAAATCGGACCGTTCTATCTGGGGGCAGTTAGGAACAGAAGGGAAACCAACAGGCAGAGCACAGCGCTTTACGCCTGCCGTCCGATTAATCCTCACAACCACCTCCAGGGCAGGTGTTATTATGTCCCTTTTACAGGTGAGAACATAGAGGCTCTACAAGTTATATGGCTTGCCCAGCTAGGACGTGGTCCAGACGGAACTCACAGCCTCGTCTGGCTGCCCCCAGAGCCCTGCCCCCTTCCGCGTCCACCACGCCAGGCCAGCTGGAGGTCTTCCCGCTCCTTCTTCAACCTTGACTTAGCCCGACTGTATGATTTACCTGCCCGCCCCAAGCCTCTCCTCCCTCCAACGTCCCTTGAGCTGTCAGGTGCTGGGGCAGGGGTGGGGCGGGAGTGGCAGTGGGAAGGGACGGAGCTTGATGAGGGGGGAAGGGACAGTCCCGGTGGGGTGTGGGCATGGGGGGCAGGGAGGGGAGGGGTCCGCACAGGGCAGGAGCGTGCCGACCTGGTGGAGATTCTTGCGGGGGGGTCGTGGGAGGGGAGGACCCACATCAGAGAGGAGGCCGTAGAATTAGGCAGATCTGATCTGAGAGTGAGTGGAGGCTATGGACAGCCTGTGAGCCAGGCGAGAGCCAGGTACCCCATGTCTGAGACCCTCAGTGGAGCCCAGCCCAGCACCAGAAGAACACAGACCTTGGACCAAGATTTTGACAAGGCGTCATCATAATTTAACCATTTGGGCACTCGTTCCTCTCCCCAGCTGCGAGGGGGGCCATACCATGTTCACCTACCCCCCGCGATGGAACCGAAATGAGCGCCCCCCACTCAGACTTCGGCAGGGCAGACCGCTCACCGCTGGCCTCCAGCTCCGCGCAGGAGACGCCGGCATCCGGCACCCTGACCTGGTAAATGGCGGCGTCCTCCGGCCGCAGGTCTCGGCTCTGGAGCTGGTATTGCTTCCCCAGATGCTGCAGGCGGTGCTTGGTCTGGTTGTCAAAGCCATAGGGGGCCGTCTCGCCATCCTGAGGCCAGGAGAGGAAGAGGGGGCTCCAGGGCCTCAGTGGGTCCACAGCACCTCCTGCCCCCATCCTGCTTGCCGACGACCGGCCCGGGCACCAAACAACACCAACACCGCTGGACGATAAAGGAGTGGGGCGGAGAGGGGCGGGGTGGAGGCCCAGAGCACGTGGTGGAGGGAAAGAAATGCTCTAGGAATATCCGTGGCTCTTACCACGCTGTAAATGATCTGCCGAGTTTACGCAAGAGGCACCCGAGATTGCTGAGCCGGCACTGCGGCAGGTGGAGCAGAGCTCCTACCCGAGCAGGGGCCGGGAGAGAGCGGGTGTGGCCGGGCCCCCAGGCATTCATTCATGAGGAAGCAGAGTACTACCGGCCACTGATGCACACACCCACCTTAGTCAAGCCCTGGAACGACTGGCTACTTGCTGAAAAACAGATGGTCCCTGCTCTACAAGGGCTCGGCTTGTGATTTTTTCTTGGCTCTACAATGGTGCGAAGGCGATGCACACTGAGTAGAAACCGTACCTGGAATTTTGACTTTTGATCTTTCCAGGTTACTGCTGGGCAGTGCAGCCCCAGCTCCCGGGCAGCCCGCCATCACGAGGGTGATCCACCGACACACCGAGGACCATCCCGTACCAGAGAGCCAGATCCACCGACACACCGAGGACCATCCCGTACCAGAGAGCCATCTGCTTTCCGCTCTCGGTACAGTATTCAGTCAATTACAGGAGCTACTCAACACTTAATGACAGAATGGGCTTTCTGTTAGATCATTTTGCCCAACTCTAGGCTGATACAAGTCTTCTGAGCGTGTTTAAGGAGGGCTGGGTTGACCTATGTATGGTGTTCAGTAGGTTAGGTGTATTCAATGTTTTCTTTTTTTAATTTTATTTATTTTATTTTTGGCTGCATTGGGTCTTCGTTGCTGCACGCGGGCTCTCTCTAGTTGCAGCGAGCGGGCTTCTCATTGCAGTGGCTTCTGTTGTGGCTCACAGGCTCTAGGCGCACAGTCTCAGTAGTTGTGGCGCACGGGCTTAGTTGCTCCACGGCACGTGGGATCTTCCCGGACCAGGGCTCGAACCCGTGTCCCCTGCAATGCCAGGCATATTCTTAACCACTGTGCCACCAGGGAAGCCCTTAATGTATTTTCGTCTTATGATACTTTCAACTTACAAGGGGTTTATCGGGACGTAACCCCATCGTCGGTCGAGGAAGAGCTGTAGTAACAGTAGCTAACACTTAGCTGTCCGATGTGTGTGCCAGGCACTGTTTTAGGTACTCGGACACATCAGTGAATAAAACAAAGATTCCTGCCCTCAGGGAACTAGAGTTCTACGGGGAGACAGAGAAATAATAAGCATCATAAATATGTAAATGATATAATGTTTGTTAGAAAGAGATAGAACTGGGGTCAGGGGGAGAGAAAGGAGTATGTGGGTCCAGGAGCCGGATGGGGCTGGGCACACGCGGCACTACACAGGGGGGCCGGGGAGTCCCTGGGGGGCGGCAGTTAGCCGTGTGGATGAGGGGCAGAGCACGGCAGACAGAGGGAGCAGGGAGCAAAGGAGCGGGGGTGAGGGGTGACGGGGCAAGCCAGGGCAGGGCAGCCACGGGGAGGTTGAGCGGAAAAGCAAATCACACACTATCTTGTTTATCATTTCAACACGCCAGGAGACAAGTGCTGCCTTATCCTCACGTCACAAGTGGCACAGAGAAAGTAAGCACCTTTCCGGCGGTCACACAGCCAGGAACTGGTGGAGCCAGGAGGAGTCTGACCACAGGACAGTGTGCTGCTTCGCTGCCGCCCCCTGCAGCACCCCTCTCCAGACACCGACCCTGCCACCACCTGGTTGATGTGTCATTACGCCTGGAGTCCTTGCGGCGATGTGTCTGGAGAGAGAGCTCAGAGGAGAGGGGTGCACTTCTCAGAAACCTCTTTTGACCCCGTGCCCCAGCTGGAAAGCCCGGTCGCTCGGTGAGAGGTCAGAGGCCTCCCTGGACTGTCTCCACCAGGGTTTGAGCTGACCCCAAGCAGAGCAGGAACTCCACGGGAGGCGGGGCTCATCTCCCCAGGACCAGCAGCATCCCTGCCAAGACCCCCCCCCCCTCGATGGCCCCTCCAGCCTCACCTTATACAGGTAAAGCTTGTTCTCAGAACTCGAGATGCAGCTCCAGGTCAAACGTTGCGACCCCCCTCCTTGTTGACCTAGATGTGTCTCGGGTTGGAGATGGCGTTGATGTACTGGGGAAGACAAACCAGCCAAGGGAGCTCTCTGAGCACTCTCTTTGGGGCTCCAAACCCTCAGACCCCATCCGCCAACAGCCCCGCCCAGCATGCATCTGCCGGGTTTACAAGTGGGAGGCTGGGTCCTGTGTCAAAGCAGGTGGAAAAGCCCAGAGGGGGCAAGCTGGGACCCTGGATGGGAGGCTGGATGAACCACCTTCATGATGATAACGTGCTATTTTCAAGGTAACGCAAGCGAGTTGTTTTGTGTTTCCAGAAGAAAAATTAGTCTCTTACTATGGCTAGGTTAGAGCCAGGGAAAAGCTCCCCAGTCCTCTTTCGAGCTGGTAAGAGGCTGGAATTCCCTTACCTGGAAAAGCCTTTAGAAATAAGACAGGTACCCAGGGTCGGGTGATTATGATGGGCAATGATGATGACGATGTTGATGGGCTGACCTGAATGAAGCCTTTACTAAGCGCTTTAAGTACATCCTCTCACTCAGTCTCTCAGGTCTGCTGTAGTCCTTCTGGTCCGCATCGTCAGTAGCGGCCACGCCTGCTCCTGGCCCACCTTGTTCTTGAGCCAGGGAAGCGGGGCCCTGGGGAGCGGGCTGGGCAGCTCAGGGGCCAGGGGAGCCCCGGGAGCTGGTGTCTGGAGGAGGGATGGGGAACTTCCCCCTCTGCGCTGGAGGAAAGGGTCACAGAGACTGACCCCTGTCGGGACTGCAGGGGCCCAGAGTTGGGCAGGGGTGGGCCCCACCCCACAGCTCCAAGTTCCCGGGAGAAACTCTGCTCCGAGCACCTTGTCTTGCAGGTTTCAGAGCAGGGTGTCTTTGGGGGTAAATTGTTCCATTCTTCTAAAATTATTTTTAGATCGCTGTTCTAGTGGAGCATCCCATTTTTTTTTTTTTTTTTTTTTTGGGATACGCAGGCCTCTCACCGTTGTGGCCCCTCCCGTTGTGGAGCACAGGCTCCGGGCGCGCAGGCTCAGCGGCCATGGCTCAAGGGCCCAGCTGCTCCGTGGCATGTGGGATCTTCCCAGACCGGGGCACGAACCCGTGTCCCCTGCATCGGCAGGTGGACTCTCAACCACTGCAACACCAGGGAAGCCCAGCTTTTGCCTTCTTGATAAAAGGGCCAGATATACCCAGGGCCACTTCTTCCCCCTCTTCCTGCCTGAATGGGGGTTGAGTTTGGGTCTGCAGCAGCCACCCTACGAGGGTGAGTGGCAACCCTACCCCTAAGGGTGGCAGAGCCGTGGGACGGGAAGAGTCTGGCTCTCCAGCGACAGCCCCGAGCTGTGGTTGGAGCCCTGGACGCCACCCAGGGCTTGTCATCGTGGACGTAAGGAAGTGGCTTTGTTTCTTGGGCCACTTGGAGGAGGGTTTTCTGTTATTTGTGGGCAAAAGCATAACCAACTCAGAGACGAGATCTGCTTTCCAACAGACATTTACCTTCGATTAATTTAAAGTTTCAGAAACACTGAGCAAACCGAAACAGAGCATGTCTGAGGAAGGATCTGGCCTTTGTGTTACCTGTTTGTCCCCCCTGATGCAGATTTGTACAAAACGGCCTGAGGCCAAGAGAAGAAAACAAAGCCCCCTGAGTGAGTTAGCAGAAGACCAGGACTGGAAACCCACTTACAGGGCCTGACCTCGCTCCCCAGGGCCAAGAGAATATCACCCAGCCCAGCTGCAGGGGGCACCCGCGCGCGTGAGCCTCCCCAAGCACCCGCAGAGGCAGCGCACGGGCAGCGGAAGAAGCCCAGGGCTCTGCACCCGGCGGGGCTGCGGCCTCCGTGGTCTCCCCACCCAGCATCGGGGCCTGATTCCGCTCAGGGCTCTCCCACGCCCTGAGCATCAAGGGCTGGGCTGGGGGGTGGGGGGGAAGCCCACCTTCAATGACCGTGAGCCTCCCGAGCACACGGCCTCCCCGCCGTGTTCACTGCTGTGCAGCGGTGCAGGTCTGTGTCCTGGCTGGTCAGCTTGCGATCTGCAGAGAGGCCGAGGGCAGGGGAACAGGGGAGGGAACTAGCCTTCCCCTCCCTGCGTTCACTGGACGTGATGACGCTATAGAGACACACAAGACACACTACAGGTCCTCACGAGCTGCAAGGGTTCATCAGGGAAGCGGACCCCAAGACAAAAAGCTGGGTCGGGACAGCGGCGGATGGACCAACTCTGCCATCAGAGGCACGTGATGTGGCAGAGAGAGCTGGCTTTCCTGAGTCCGACAGATCCAGGACTAAATACCGTCTCTGGCGTGTGCTATGGGCAGGTTACCTAACCTCTCTGGACCTTAGTTTCTTTACTTATGAAATGAGGTTAATAATACCCCCAAAGCAGTGAATGGTCAGGATTAAAATATATAATCCAAGTCAAACGATGAGCCCAGGGCCAGTGCGTCGTAGGTGTTCTGTGATGGGGAGCTGTAAATATTACCGATACTGACCAATAGCGACTGAGGGTCCGCTGCAGGTCGGGCACTGGCTGGGCACTTTACATAAACCTTTAATGCTCATAAAAACCCCATGAAGGGGGCTTCCCTGGTGGCGTAGTGGTTGAGAGTCCGCCTGCCGATGCAGGGGATGCGGGTTCGTGCCCCGGTCCGGGAGGATCCCACGTGCCGCGGAGCGGCTGGGCCCGTGAGCCATGGCCGCTGAGCCTGCGCGTCCGGAGCCTGTGCTCCGCAACGGGAGAGGCCACAGCAGTGAGAAGCCCGCGTACTGCAAAAAAAAAAAAAAAAAAAAAAAAACCCATAAAGGAGGTACTATTATCACCCCAATTTACAGAGGAAGAAACAGAGATTTAGAGAAGTAACGGACTTCCTAAGGCCGAGATGCTGGGCCTGGGATTGTAACCCAGGCATCCTCCCTCCAGAGCTTGAGGTAAGCTCCAGGTAACCTATCAGCAGAGGTCCCTGTGAGCCTGCTGGTTCCACCCCTGGTTCTGGGAATATCTCCTACGCGTCTGGGGACTGGAGACCTTCTAGGGGATGGGAAGAGAAGGGCAGGCCCCTGTCAGGGGAAGAGACGCGTACCCCTTGCTGCCTGGGCTGTCCGAGATCTGGTACCTGCCGGAATTACTGAGGTCACCTTTGGAGCAATGCCAGTGCACCCGGGGTCCGGGCTCCCCACAGACCACAGCCCGAAAGATGGCATGTTTCCCTGTGGCAGGAAGAGGCAGGCAGGTAGTTTGATGAGGTGGGGACGATGGACAGGATCCTTGACTGAGGTTTTAACTTACGTTCTGTCTACCTCTCTGGGCACTTGAATTGCCCGTTCCAAGAAGGGTGTCTGGCCTTGGTCCCCGTGACCCGAGGACCCCTGCGGTGCTATAGGCAGGAGCACAGCCTCAGGCACCACAGGTACGGCCCTCGCCCCACTGGAGGAGCAGCGAGTGGCCACGGGGAGGGAGGCCAGCAGGGCTGGGGCCGCGGGTGGGAGGCGGGGTGGGAACAGGTAGGGAGCCTGAAGGACTCTCCCTGGACTGGGAAGGGGATGAGTCTTTTGTGGGTCCCGGGTCCACTCTCTAGGGGAGACGGCGACCTCGGAAAGGCCTTGCTGTGATGCCCAAGGGACCCAGTCCTGAGACACAGGGCTCCAGCCTCGGGAAAGAGCCACAGCTCCATCCTAACCTTGAAGCCTGGGGCCTCCCGCCCTCAAGGACCCCCAGGCCCCTGCCAGGAGCATCTCAGTGGAGAACAGCTTGGAGTAAAGACCCAAGGGCAACCACCCCGCCATGATGAGAGACACAGCTTCCCATGACCGTGTTGAGTGGACACATAGAGTTAGATTTGGAAAAATAAAGGGCCATTATTTTTCTGAGGCGAGAATGTGGTAAACTGGGATCCGTTGCAGGGACCTGTGTGGAAGAAAGAGCGCAAATTCGCACCGCCCCCACGTCCTGTTCCCACCGCTTCCCGGGCACCTCTCTTGGCGGCCAGCGTTGGGAGCCCCATTTCACTCAGTTTTGAGGGTGTCTCCGCAGCCGTTGCTTATGGGCAGGGAGAGGGAGGGGCCCAGAGCCACCCTACACCCCCCGCTGCCCCCCCAGTTCAGCACACAGGAGGTTCGCGTGCAGGAACCGCAGGCTCCGGTTCGCAGACAGGAAGCACCTCACCAGCCACACACGACCTCGGGAGCATTGGCTTGGGGTTTTCTTCCAAGCGCATCAGTCCAGCAGCACATGAGGGTGTCAGCCAACGATAAGGCTGGGGGCCTCCTCCCTTAGGGCAAAGGCTGTCTGCCCGGCTCACGAGGACTCATTCCAGCGGTCAGCGCCTTGGGGCCCCATTCCGGGATGCTTCCATGACAGCAGCCCCGACCCTGGTCCATGCTCCCCAAAGGCCTCTGTCCACTCAGGATCTCTGCGGGGTGGGTGAGGCCGGTGCCCCAGCTGTGCAGGGTGTGCCCCAGCCAGAGTGCCCCACCCAGGCCACTCCCCTAAACTGCTGTCTATCACAGGGTTGGCAACTCTGGCCCCCAGGGCAAACCTGGGGCAGTCTGGTTTTTTAGTTTTTTAAAAATATTTTATTTACTTGTTTGGCTACGCCGGGTCTTAGTTGCCACGTGCGGGATCTTTTAGTTGCAGCACGTGGGCTCTTAGATGCGGCGTGCAGGATCTAGTTCCCTGACCAGGGATCGAACCTGGGCCCCCTGCACAGGGAGCGCGGAGTCTTACCCACTGGACCACCAGGGAAGTCCCTGATTTTGTAAAGAAGGTTTTATCGGAAACAGTCTCGCCCTGTCACTTACATATCTTTTAAGGCTGTTTTTGTGTTACAACGGCAGAATCGCATGGTGGCAAGGGAACTTGTGTGGCCTGATAAAACAGTCACTCTCTGGCCCTCTGCAGACCCCTGCGCTACGTTAAATCTCTGTATGTATCCCCAACAAATTCCTGGAAACCTCCCCCCTGAGGGAACGGGGCGGGGGAACAGGGAGCCCCCTCGGATGGGTATTTTTAAGAAGAGCTTTTGGTGGATAGGGAGGTGGGGGGCTTCTTAGCCCTCTGGCCCTCAGTGCGGGGTGACACTGGAGGACCGAGGGATAGCTCAGAGGCTCTGACCAGAAAGTATGAAAACCGCAGCTGTGAGGGGAGGGTCGGATGGATGGAAACAAGATGGGCTGGGTCACAGGGAGGCCAGGGCGGCTGCAGGAGCTGGGAGAGGGCTCCAGGCTCGGCCCTCGTGACAGTGAAATAGAGATGTCTGTCAAGTGATCCTGTGCCCTGGCGGCTGCAAGGCCTGTCGTCACCCCTAAGCTCGCAAGGGCTTGCACACTCTTTGCTGGGCCCACAGCTGATGGCCATCAGGAGGCTGGGACCAGCCTGGACGGTGCACAAAGAAAAGCAGGTGAGGTCGGAGAGCCAGGAATCCTCCAGGGAGAGCGTGAGGACGGTCTGTCCGAAGGGTCCCCCCCGAGAGCCCGCCCGCACCTCCCCTCACCAGGGAGGGCTACCCATGCCCGGCTGGAGGGGGGACCTCTGGGAGAGGTCAGAGTCTGGCAAACACCTGCTGGAAGCTTCTCTCCAGGCCCATCCTCTCTGGGTGGTTGAAACATGGCCCCTGGAGTCGGGCAGTCCAGGCGTGAAAGCGAGCTCTGCCACTTCCTGCTCTGGGACTTTGATCAGATAATTTAGCCCCTCTCCAGCTTCGTTCCTGCACTTGGCAAAACGAGGATTAAATAACACCTGCTTTGCAGGGTTGTTGGGAATTGTGAGATGGTATTTGAATAATATGTAGCAGAGTGGCTGGCCTGGGCTAAGTCCATACACATGGGGGCTGGAGAGTCAGTCCAGTTAATCAATCCTTTCCCCTAATTTATGTTCATTTGCTCTTATTCTAGGCTTGAGCGTTAAAATAAATAGTTGGCAAAAAAATAGCAGATACTTCCACTGATTTAGAACTTAAGGGCCCTGATGGCTCAGTGTTTGGTGTAGGGCACAATCTAACTGGAGTAGAACATTCTGGAACAGGATGGCTGGCCTTCCTAGTCCCTCTGCACTGAACTATCCAGGACTCTGTCGGGAGGCCTGGAAGGCTGGTCCACCTGAGCCCTGGTCTTGACCCTAATATATCCAAGAGGCGTTACAGATGTCCAGGACCCAGAGCCATGCAGGCCCCCGGCACCAGGGAAAAAGAGAAGCCGGCTCTGAACCGTGAAGCTCACGTCTTGAGCCCACGGACCCGGCCGGGGCCCCCACCCCACTGTCCCCTTGCAGGGAAGGATCTGCCTTGCGCTAAGTGGACGCCTCTCCTGCCACGGGGAATCTGCCGTCTAGTCGGTGGCTGAAACCCCCAGAAGCTCTCCCTCCCTCTCCCCTGACGTTTGGGGCCAAAGCCTCCCAAATACCAGACTCCTTTCTAAAGTATTCAGTAAGCGCCTAATGTGTGCCAGCCGCCGTGTCAGGCATTCTACTCAGGTCGGGGCATTTGGGGGAGCCCACCGCCAAGAGGGAGACCCCAGCTGTGTGTGCGCGTCATCACGTCGGGAGCACATGTTCCAGCTTCCTTCCTGGGATGGGTTTTCGGGCCCTGGGGTGACCGAAGGAGAAGGTGGCCTCTGTTTTAGGGCCCAGCCGGCAGGCCAGCTGCACTTGGCCGTGATTGATGGCCTCTATTAACAGCAGGATGTAAACGGATCGGGTGCGCCGTGCCATGCGGCTCTCCCCCCTGCCAAATCCCACACCAGGGAATGCTTTTCAGCTGCCCAGCCTGCTGCCCCCGGCGTGAGGACAGTGTCAGAGAACGGCTCTGCCGGGCTGGAAACCGCTTTGGAAGCAGGAAGCCACTCCATTAGCCCTTGGGGAGAAAAGCCCAAATCCTGGAAGCCGACTTCTCCTGGGTTGTGGGGGGGAGGAAAGCCAGTTAGGGAGGACATTCCAGAGCGACTCTGCGGTCAGGTGTGTCCCCTGGGCAGGTCCCACACCCTGCCTGGGCCTCAGTTTCCTGCCAGGAGCCTCCTCCTCCAGTTGGACTCACCCAGGGCTCTGATCACAGGGACCTTTATGAAGTCACCCTCCTCCCCTTACTTCATTCCTGAGACAATCCCTGCAAATAAGTCTTTTCCCACCAAGTCGCGCCCCCGACACACACCCGCCTCCTACCCTCCTCTGACCAAGCAGGTAGGTTGGTCTCCTTCAAGTCAATTACAGGCTTTTTGAAAAACAAAATTAGCAAGCGTGCCAGAGAGGGGTGTGAGATTCACAAGCAGCGGAACCTCTCCACTCCTGAGGGGCTTTCACTTTCCAATACTCGGTGGGGTCTCTCTTTTATCCCTAAAAGGCAGTGAGATGCCTCAGGCTTGGTTCCACCCATTGGACGGGTGAGAAAACTGAGTCCAGAGAGAGGCTGTGATCTGGAGCGGGAGCAGCTCCGAGATTGCGGGTCGGGGCCTCTGACCCCTCCTGGAGTCTCTGTCCCACGGGCCCCTGAGGACGTGAGCCGAAATCCTCTGAAACCGCCGGTCCCTCCAGCTATGACAGCAATTGGAGGTGCTTAAGGAAGAGTAAAAGCCACTGATCAGTGTCTCCGTGCTGCCGTGTCCCCTGGCATCAGCGGGGCCTGCAGGAGCAGTGACCTCCGGGCTCAGTAAATCAGGCGGCACCAGAGCCCGCGGCCAGCGCCCCCCACTGTGCCCGGCTCGCTTTGCAACCCGAGTGTCTGCTTCCAGCCGCCGTCTGGATGGGCAGGGGCCAGGGCTGGAGCCCAGGACACCCACGGGACCGTGCAAGCGCCCCCATGGCTCCAGGAAAAGGAGGAGACTCCCGCCCCGCAGCGTTCTCCCCCAGCCTGCCAGACCCAGGCTGGGGTCCTGTCGGGAAGGCCTAGGGATGAGAGGCCACCGCAGCCCAGGCCCGGGGATTTGTCACATTTTTCCCCGGGGTTAATTACCACCGCAGGGAATCCCAGCTGCGCCCGTCTGGGCACAACAAGCCTCTTTGCTGTTGCCGGGTGGGGAATCTCAGTCTTTCTCAGGTGACAGCTGCTGGCCCGGGACAGAACTGTCCTTATTCTGGGGGCGCCACCTCCCCAGAGGACCCCAGCTGTCCAGTCATGGGCGGAGCCTCACTGGTGGGGGACGGGGATTGGACAGTCAGGGTGTGAGGAGACCCATGGGTAGGGCGGGGGCCACGCTGGGGGCGCAGGCGTCCTCCTGGGCCAACCCACCCCACTCACCCCCACACGCTGCACTTGCCCTTTGCATCTACAAGGGGCAAATAGGTAACCTTTCCATTTTTGCACCGGCTTAAATAATCTCGGTGTCGATCACAGCCCTGGACACTCAGCGGGCGCCTGACACCCGCTGTGGATGGCGAGTCCACCAGCGCATCTGTCTCCTGGGGGAGTCGTGTTCCCAGCTCGCTGGCACCTCCCGCTCAGTGAGGACACATCACATGTGCTGTCGGTGAAAACTCAAGCATCCAGATGGATGCATTTTTCACTTCTGAAGATAAGCTAGAACAGAATGAAGATTACTCCTGATGAAATGTATCACATACTCACTCCCTTGAGCTCTGAGGTCCTACCCTGAGCCGGAGAGAAGAGGGAGGTATACGTGGGGGACCCTTGACTGTCCCTTCCTTGATAAAGGCCTCCGATTTCAGTCTGGGGGCTGACCTTTCTTGTCAAGGGGCAGATGTGAGACCTGGCTAGTCCAGGGGACTGAGTCCCTCCCTGGACTTTGAGTACTGAGTTGTGGTCCAAGGATGAGGGGAAACCCGTCTGCTGCCGGTTTGCCCCTGCGGCGTGCCACAGGGGTGCTGTAGCTTTTGTCCTCTCCACACCTTGCCTTTCAGCCATTTCTTAGGTTATATGGATTTCCCACTTCTTTCCACAAACTCCCTTTTCCCTTTGGTTAGCAATCGGTTTCTGTTACTTACAACCAAACACCCTGACTGCCTGAGTCGCAGCCAGTGATTGGGAACACGCGTCACTCATCATCCGGGCTCCCTCGGGAAGCAGCTCAGTGAATTTGTCTGGTGTTGAAGGATTCTTAATCCATCCTCAGTTTTGTAGACGCAGAGCTGAGGTTCCAAGAAGTCCAAGGTCACACAGTCAGACTCACAGACTCTCAGAGTTAAAAGGGAGCTTAGACTCATTCTTCCAACTTTTCATCGGACTCCTGAACTCCCCCGAGTTAGCTTCAGCCAGTGACTGTCGAAAGATGTGCGAACACCTCCGTGACAGCAAAACCGTCTCTCCAGGCAGCTCCTTCCATCTCCAGATGCCCTCGTTAGACACCTCCTGTGATGCTCCCCTGAGAGTTTTCTCTGTTGTGTCCACCATTGGGGTCCTGCACTACAAATTCCGTTCCTCTCCCCCCGACAGCCCTCAGATGGCCGCAGACAGCCACCCGCCCCAAGATGTCTCTGTTCCAGGACAGTGTCCCACTTCCTACAGCTCTTACTCGTGTGGCAGGGTTTCGAGGCCTTCCCCACCTGGCCACTGTGCCCTCCGTGTATCCCGTCCTCACGGCAAGTTCATAAAGTGGAACAGAACCCCCAGCCGTGGGCCTGTGACGCAGCGTGGAGCCCGTCACCACCTCCCTTGGTCTGGACCAAATGACCTCTTGGGTCCTAACTCCTGCCGAATCAGCCCGTCTGTCCCGTTTCGTTGTGTTATTCACCAACGTATCCTCAGTTTCTTACTCAGGTCTCTGAGCCTGTATTTGTATAAGTGCGAAGCTTAGATTCAGCCTTCATTTCAGTTGGCACAAGGTCACGTGGATGCTGGCTCCATCCTCCAAAATAGCCCTTGTCCTGCACCCACCTCTCCCGCCCACCTCTGCCCTTGCACACAGCTTTGCGGTCTGCTGGGCATATGTTCTCCCTCCAAGTTCTTTAGCCAAATGTGTTCCCCCGCTAAAACTCTCCCTTAGAATTATGTTTACCGGGACACTGAAAAGCGCCCTGTTAGTCAGAAAGTCCCTACAAGAATCTGAAAAAGGTTTTGATCGTCTCTCTTCCTCCCCTGGCAGATGCACGTCCATATTTTCATGCAAGGTTATGTGACAGCAGGGGGCAGGGGTGCGGGTCACCTGGAAGTCTCATGTCCTGATGGAGCGGAAATCGGCACATCTGGTTTGGCAATCTGGTAGTCGTTACGGAAGATAAATGTGTGAGGACTCCGCGGCCCAGCAATTCCCCTCCCAGGGGTGTGCCCAGGACAGATGAGAGCACAGGTCCTCCAAAGACACCGCAGTCACCGTAGCTCTGCTCCCAGCAGCCTCCGACTGGAAACAGCCCCGATGTCCACCTGCAGCAGAATGGACAATTGCGGTATAGTTATACGATGGAACGTTATTTGGCAATGCAAATGCGTGAACTACTGCTCTGTACAACAGCACAGGTAATTCTCCCAAACAGACGATGGGCGCGAACAGCCAGACGCAGATGAAGAGTAGATCCGCTATGGTTTCATTACAGGGTGTTCAAAGGCGGGCAGGAAGAGGTGGTGTTGACAGAACTCAGAACACTGGGTTCCTTGGGAGGGAGGGGATGCCTGCTGACCGGGATGGGGACGTAGCTTTCTAGGGACCTGGAGATGGTTTATACCTGTAGTTACACAAGTATACACCTGCATCAACTAAGATTTGTACACTTTAGGGACTTCCCTGGCAGTCCAGTGGTTAAGACTCCGTGCTTCCACTGCAGGAGGGCGAGGGTTTGATCCCTGGTCGGGGAACTAAGATCCTGCATGCCACACAGCACAGCCTAAATAAATAAACCATTAAAAAAAAAAAAAAAAGGTGTGTACACTTTATTGTATGTGAATTACAACTCATGCGAAAGTTTAAAAAATAAAAAACTACATATCTATCCAAGTAAAAAATGTTCTCCCGTCCACAGGCACGCAGAATCATCTCACTTCACACACACGCGCCACACTTGGTGAAATGACAATCTGGTTTAGTGCTCTTGCCTTATGTTTGGGGAAAGTGAAATTCAGACGGGACGTACGCCCTGCTCAAGGTCGTACAGAGACCTGAGTTTTACAAACGTAAAAATGCGTCGAGCTGGACACTTGGGGTTTATACACTTTACTATAGATTTGTTCTGGCTCCATAAAAAAAAAAAGTTAAAGAAAAAACAGCCTGTGGCAGGACTGGGTTTCTTCTCTCCCTTTTGGCTGCTGGTGGAAAGAGGGTCCTTGCTGAGACAGTAAGTCCGAGTCATTATGCAGACAATAACCTAAAAGTTATCATTCTTCTGACAACACACATTGTACTTTTACAAGTCATGTTATTATCCTACAGATGTGTAAACAGCCAAGTGAGTCCCCGGTATGCTGGTCGTAAGTAAGAAATCAATCACGCCTCGGGAGTAGACCTCTGTTGGACTGTTTCACAGGACTTCCTTACAGCAGCTCCATTTGGGGTCACGGCAACTAACACCCCAAGGCGAAGCTCAAAAACGTAAAGTTAGCTGACCTGAATCCAGTCAGGAAAAATGCCGAGTATTAGGTGGACACAGGGAAACCCGTGAAGCTCAGACATGTGATTTGGGGGAGACTGGCCGAGAGCAACCCGCGACGACCACTGAACCCACCCTGGGCTGCCATCCTAGCCGATCGAGCCCCCCCTCCGCCCCCCCCCCAACACGAAGTGAAAAGAATTCCCTTTGGCAGAAATTACAGACATAAAACGCTGTCTGGAGACTTGCTCTCTCTTTCTGTGTCCGCCCTGAGCATTACACGCCTGGCCCCGGGCAGCAGGCCTACCCCTTCCTCCATCTCTAAGGTACAAATTTACCTTTATGAAAGAGGCCTGGTGAGTATTCTGAGAATTGTTGGGAGATCTCAGCTCAACTAGGACTTTCCTGAATATCACCCCGGTAGTAATGAACATATATATATTTTCTCTCAAAAAAGTGATAAAACGTGACCCATGCTCATTAAAGAAAAAATTCTAAACAAGAAAATTTACTTTTCAAGTAAAATCAGTTGTTCACTGTTCTTGCCTTACCCGCCCCTCTGAAAAACAAGCAATGAACAGAAACATTTGTATGAATGTTATTTCTTTTTCTATCTTAGATCTACCTACCTACCTATCATCTGTCTGTCATCTACCATCCATCCATCCGGCCCTCATCTAGAGAGGAGAGCAGACATCTGTCATTTTGCCTGCTCTGCGTCCTATTGGTCCTGATAGGAGTTGATCACAGGGTCTCAGCCTCCCCAGGGAGGTGGGCACACAAACCAGGCTGGCCAATCAGAGTTATTCACCATATGCTGGCCACAGTGATTGGCTGATGGATCGACTTGTGATCCAAGCAAAGCCAGTTAGGGTCTTCCCTGAGATTTGCCACATCTGTGTTCTGATAGATCACTTTTTCTTTGGTGTCCACAAACCAGGATGCTGTAGGCCTGAGGTTATTAGCGACATCTTTCCAACTGTGTGAAATGATCCAGGTCACAGAGGAAAGCATAACCAGAGATGGACAAAGGGACAGAGCCCTGAGGATACCAGTTGATCTACTGGATCCAACCATGCCTGAAGCAGGTGATCTACATGTAAACTTCCCGGGTATGTGAGCTAATACAGTCTTCTTGTTTTAGGTTGAACCATATGAAATTGTCATTCATCAAATATATATAAACATTACTGCTAATATTCTATTTAATTTGCAGGAGAATGCAATATACCTAGAGGCCAAAATTTTAGGAATCCGAGGTTCTCTGAGTCCTAGAAATGACTACCAAAAAGTCTCTACATTTACAGAACCAAAAAGTGTGCATGTAGAATTTAATTTACAGAAAAATGGATTCCAAATGGTAGAATCCGACCTGCTAATACTCAGGAAAATTATCCGGGAGTTACTGGAGCAGCATTTCCCGAAGTACATCCCTTGGTACGTGAGTCTTTCAAGATGCTTCTCAAAAAAAGAGTTTATTGTCAAAATGATGGAGAAATATTATACACAATTGTATTGTTTAAAGGGATTCACAACGTGTATTACCACACTGAAGCATCTAAAAAGTCCTGCGGTAAAATACATCTATGTAATTTGCTTTAAGCTAAGACTTCCCAAACTAATGTATTCATAGAGACCACATTTCTCCCCAACAGAGTAGCATCCCATGAATTATTCCCAGAAGCGTATTTTGAAAAACACTATCATAGAGTATTGTCAGCAAGTCCGCAGAATGTTAGGAGACAGGGTTCTGTAAACCAGCAGTGCTCAAAGTGTGGCCTGAGGACCCAGTGGATTTGTAAGGCTCTTTCGGGGAGATCAGGAGATGAAACTATTTTCCTAGCAATTCTAAGATGTGATTTGGCTTTTTCACTCTCATTCCACTGCAAGCATACCGTGGCGTTTCCCAGAGGGTAGGTGACATGTGATATCACAAGGGGCTGAGTGGAGAAGCAGATGTGAGAACCCAGCTGTCTCTTATTAAACTAGACGTTAAGGAGATTTACCAAAAAATGTAAAACAATGCCACTCTTCTCATTCAATGTTTTCTTTTTTCTTTTTTTAAAATTGTTCTAATGTAATAGAGGCTTAAAGGAAGACAGAATATTTTTTTATTTATTTATGGCTGTGTTGTGTTGGGTCTTCGTTTCTGTGCAAGGGCTTTCTCTAGTTGCGGTGAGCGGGGGCCACTCTTCAGCGTGGTGTGCGGGCCTCTCACTATCGCGGCCTCTCTTGTTGCGAAGCGCAGGCTCAGTAGTTGTGGCTCACGGGCCTAGTTGCTCCGCGGCATGTGGGATCTTCCCAGACCAGGGCTTGAACCCGTGTCCCCTGCTCTGGCAGGCTCATTCTCAATCACTGCGCCACCAGGGAAGCCCTCATTCAATGTTTTTTTTGGAAAATGTAGTGGGGTGTTTTTTTTTTCCATCAAAAGATGTGTATGTCTGCCATGGGTTTATTATTGTTATTTTAAAACAAGTAAATGAATGTGAAATTTCTGTTTTAATTTTAATGCTGTAAATATCGATAGACATGACGACATAAACAAAGCTCTTTGAGGGTCCTCAATAATTTTTAAGAGTGTAAAGGGGTTGTGAAAATGGGGAAAACACTTGTGTGTGTGTGTGTGTGTGTGTGTGTGTGTGTGTGTGGTACGCGGGCCTCTCTCCGCTGTGGCTTCTCCCATTGCGGAGCACAGGCTCCGGACGCGCAGGCTCAGCGGCCATGGCTCACGGGCCCAGCCGCTCCGCGGAATGCGGGATCCTCCCGGACCGGGGCACGAACCCGCGTCCCCTGCCTCGGCAGGCGGACTCTCAACCACTGCACCACCAGGGAAGCCCAGAAAAACACTCTTGTTTCCCTTACTGTATTCAGAAGTGTGCAGCAACACTTCTGACACCAGATGCGAGGGTTTTCCACAAACCAAGCAATTCTTCGATGCCTGCTGACTGTCTGACACTAACTGCAATTAGCGCAGACTCATGGGTTCAGGACTTATTCCCGTAAGGCTGACCCCTCTCCCCCCACTTCAGGTCCAGTGACAAGTCCTGCTCGTCGCCTGTGCTTCTGACCGATGGGTGTAGATTAGGGTTCCTGCACCCTGTCCTTGGGCTCAATGATTTGTTAGTATTGCTCCCAGAGCTCAGGGAACTGCTTTCCTTACTAGATCACCAGCTCATTATGCAGGGATACAACTCGGGAACAGCCGTGGAAGAGACAGTAGGACAGTCCCTGGGGGAGGCGCCGGGGACTCCAAGCCCCTCCAGCTGCGTCATGCTCACAGCACCTCCACATGTCAGGAACTCAGGAGCTCTCTGGACACTGTGCTTCGGGGGTTTTTACGGAGGCTTCATCACGTAGGCACGATCGATTATTAACTCTCCGGAGAACAGACGGTGGGGCTGAAAGTTCCAAGCTTCTAATCATGGCTTGGTGTTCTTAGGGAGCAGCCCGCACCCAGGAGGCCACCAGGAGTTGGCTCGTTAGAACAAAAGATGCTCCCATCACCCTGGAAATTCCACGGGTTTGGGAGCTCGATGTCAGACCATCCGATCATTCAGAAAATTAAAGATTTTAGGAGACCTGTGTCACGAACTGGGGCAGAGACCTATATATATATAATTTTTTTTCTTATTATTTCATAGGACATGAGACCCAAAAGTTTAAAAACTGCTATTCTAAATAAATCCCTTCAGGGGAAAATGAAGCCCCAAGGGGCTGGTGCTTGGACAGGAGTGCATCATTCAAACTGAACCCAGATCTTGTGATTTCTGGCCCCGAGTCTTACTATAACCCCACCCTGCCTAACACACCACTGAGAGTGGGACACCAACGAGCCAAACCCAAGATATTTGACGCGGAGAAGAAAATGGAAACCCAAGAGAGAACTGTTATCCTATGCTCCACGGCACCCTCATGCTTGAGCATCGCAGGGGTGCGGGCTGAGCCCAGACAGGGCAACAGAGGGAGGGGGGTGCAGGGCAAGGCCACGCACATGACGAGCCTGGAGAATAATTGCGGGTAGAACGTCCGGCAGCAAGCGGGTCCACAGTTTACATTTACATATGTGTGAGCGTGTGTGTGTTATTACACACGTACATGTGTGGATGTATATATATTAGACTGGACAGAATCGATGTCCCGTATTAAACTTTAGATAGAATAACACTTTGATTCAAAGTTTTGCTCAATTGTCAATAAATAGTTATTCTTTGAGCAAGCATTGCCTTAGTTAGTGTTGGGAGAGCCGCGCATCTGTGAGGAGGTGAGCTTGGAGGGCCGAGTCCAGGCCAGCGCCCAGCTGGGGGCGTGTGTTCGTCAGCAGGGTCCCCTCTGCCCCTCTCGCCCTGATGCTGGGGAGTCCGGCCGTGGGCAGAGGGGAGACATCCTCAGGGAACCTCACGCCCTCGCAGGGCCTCCAGGGACCCTAACCTGCCATCTGCGAGGGGTGTGTCAGGGCTCCTCTGTGATCCAGAACACACACAGTGCCTGAATTCTACCCTTGGGCTTTGTTTTCTGTTCCGGTCGGCCGGTCGGATGACCCCTTGGGGCGGCTGTCCCCTGGGAAGGTTGAGTCGTGGCTGCTAATGGAACAATCAGGAACTTAGTCATCTCATAGGAGACTGAGGCCACGAGACACGGGACAGACAGGCCTTGCAGGGTTCTAGAGGGAGACAAGGGCCGTGCCATGGATGCCAGGAGGGGGGGCACAATCTGGGGATGATGACAGCAGCCCAGTCTCTGTCCAGGAGTGCCCAGAATGGGTACAGAGAATGGGGAGGAAACTAGACCCTCAGCTCTGGCTCCGATGCCTTTAAGGCCAAACTGACACAGAGTTGTTCGGGTGAAAGCAGGTACAGGAGAGGGAAACCAGGGCCTGCGTTCTGCCCCGAGCCCTAGGGCTCCAAACTCGGGGCAGGATGAAGAGTAACAGCCCCACAAGGAAGCAGCAGGATTGGCCCCCTCTGCTGGACAGAGCCCGCTCCTGAGGTTACCTGGTCTCAATCCAGTCCCAGAGCCCGAGCCACAGCCCCGCTCATTCCCCAGCTCCCCCGGGCTCTGCTGGCACAAAGGTCTGGCCCCAGCTCATCCCTCTGCCCTCCCTTCCCATCACGTGCCCTGGGCTTGAGCCAAATGGAACCCCATGCTCCTCCTCCGCTACGTGCCTCCTCCCAGCCCATCTCTGCTCCGCTACCCTCTCTCCACTCGGGACGCCATCCCCTCACCACCCTGCTCCTGTGTTCTGGGCCAAACCTGGCCCACCCTTCCTGGTTGGATTAGTTTTCTGAATTTGTTAATCACCATGAATTTAGTGGCTTAAAACAGCACGTACTTGGGACTTCCCTGGCGGCCCAGTGGTTAAGACTCTGCGCTTCCACTGCAGGGGGCACGGGTTCGATCCCTCGTTGGGGAACTAAGATCCTGCATGCCGCGCGGCATGGCCCAAAACACCCCGGAAAACACGCTTATGACGTCCCATTTCTGTAGGTCAGAAGTCCTACCCAGGTGTCACCGAACTCAAGTCAGGGTGTCAGCAGGGCCTCCAGAGGAGAGTCTGCTTCCTGGCCTTTTCCAGCTTCTGGAGGACACCACATTCCTTGGCTCATGGCCCCTTCCTCCACCTTCAATGTCTTTGACCCCACTGTTGTCCTCATACCTCACATCTTTCTCTGACCACAACCAGAAAAGCTTCTCCTCTTTTAAAGACTCACCTGATTAGATGGGCGCACCTTGATAATCCAGGGTCCTCTCGCCATCCCAAGGGCTTTCACCTAATCACATCTGCAAAGTCCTTTTTGCCACGTAAGGTGACATATTCACAGGATCCAGAATTAGGATATGAACATCGGAGGGGGGGGCATTATCCTGCCCCGCACTGGCCCAGCTCCGGTAGCTCCCGTGACCTTCAAAGCATCCTCTCCATCTTCCGGGCTGACTTGGCCCATGGGCCTCTGTAGATCTTCCTCTCCACAGCTTCCAGCACCCTGGATTGTAACGGCTTGTTGATTTGTCATTTTCCTGCAATAAATGTCAAGTACCGTGACAGCAGGGACAGGGTCTCTCTTGTCCACTGATATATCCTAGCAACTGGCACAGTGCCGGGTGTGCAGTGTTCCAAAAACATTTTAGTGCAGAAACTCTTCTATAGAATTTAACTATATTAAACTACCTTCTGGTTACATGCCTTCTCTACAAGACACATCTAGAAAGCAGGGTTCACATGTGGCTTTTCTGTTGTGTCCCCGGGGCATCTGGACAGTATTCGGCACACGCTTGTGGAATTGGATTGAATAAAGAGGTTCAGCCTCCTCTCAATGGCCTAGCTCTTAAACGCAGGGCCCACGGAGGATGTGTGGGAATGAGGCGCACTGGGTCAGGTAGGGCTACCTGGGAAAAGTTTCTGGAAGAGAAGCACTTGGGGCAGAGGTCTGAAAGAGATGCAGGCTGAGGGGGTGATGACATCCCGCCAAGAGGGCTCGTATGAGCAAAGCCAAGTGTGGGAGACAGCTGGTGCGGGGTAACCAGAGCTGAGATGGGAGGGCCAGGGCTCGGACACCAGGTGGAGGGGTCTCGAGTTGATGCGATAGGGTGCTCGCAGGGATTACAGAGCAGTGAGCGAGCTGCTGAAAACAGGATTGGCTGGAAGACAGGATGGAAGCAGGAAGACAGAGTGCAGTATGCCAGCAGGGCAATGATGGCTGTCCCTTAGGGTCGCTGGCATAGACTCGAGGGGGAGACAGGAGAGAACAGAGTCAAAGATCATTCGATGCACACATCCTTGCATTCCTGAGAAGTGCAGGATGGTGGTGCACAGAGGAAGCTGGGAGGCCTCACTTCCATTTTGTGGTGAAGATGGTGAGACCAGCACTGGGTCCCTTTAGTGTCGGGTGTCAGAGGACCATGCGCTGGAGGTAACCGACTCGGCCCTCTGCTTTTGTCCCCAAGAAGGTCTCCACCGCCACACAGGAGGTGTATGGGGCAGAGGGAGGGTGTTTTTCCAGTGCCTGAACTGTCCCTTCTGCCCCCACGGGACAGGCATCCTCTCTCTGTCCCAGCCTGCTCCCCAAAGCAGCCACTCTGACCTACAGAATAAGCTATGGTCTCCATTGACAGAGCCCCCACTGTTCCAGGTGCTTTGCACACATATAGACTCCTTATATCCCGAAAGTAGGTCACATTATCCCCATTTTATGGATGTGGACATCGAGGCTCTCGAAAGGATAAGCCAACCACCCCAATTCTCCCAACTAGTACGAGAGGAACCAGGATTGGTGCCCTGGTTGGCCTAGGGCCAAAGCCCACAAGCTCTGTGTGCCACTGTGGTGCCTCCTGCCGGTCCTCCGGCTGGCGGATTTTAAATCTACCCGATTCAGCAAACAGGGACTCTGCAGGTGGAGGGGATACAGGGAGGGACACATATCAGTAGGAGAGACCAACACAAACCCAACGATCCCCACAGGAAGTGCCCACCACAATCCACAGTACCTGCGGGGAGGAACGGGCCACGTCAAGCCCCCCCCCCCACGGAATCCCAAAATATCGACTGAAGGGTCTTTGCATCCAAGCAACTCCTTTCAGACAAGGAAGCAGAGGCGGGAGAGGGGAGGTAACACCACTGCTTAGTGGCAGAGCGGGACCAAAGCCCAGGTGTCTACACCAGGGTCGGTGCCCTAGACTCGGGACGACTCCTCTCTCTTTCCTTTGCAGCTGGACCGAGCTCACCCCTGCCCCTCAGCGGCCCGGACCTCCCCCGCCCCCCGCACATCCCGCCCCCATCTGCCGGGTCCAGAACCAGCACCAGGGGACCAGGCTGGGAGCTGCGGGGCGCACCCTTCACGGGCCCAGCCCGCCCCTCGCCGCCCCTCGCCGCCCCGGTTCCTCCTCCTGCCGAGGAGGGGGAGGAGAGGTGGGGCCGCCCTCTGCAGCAAAGATGCGACTCAGATAACATCTCTAAGTTGTGGATGAGGACAGAGCCCTTGGATCTGCTTTTATCATTATTGTTGTTACTAGCTTATTGTTTATCAAGTGCTTTCTCTATAAAACGGCAAGACTGAACAGCTTAGGCCCGCTCCGAAACCCTGGGTTTTGAATACAGGGAGGGGGGAGCTCGGAGGTGGAATTCTGCGGCCGCAAGGAGGCCACACCTTCCCAGCTTCTCGTGCGCTTGCAGACGCTCCCTTTTCCTGTCTGGTAGGGTTGAGAAATGCCTCCCTCTCCCTTGCGCGGAGCCTCGGCGCCCATGCGGAGGCGGTCCTTGTTGCCTTGGCGACATCCCCAGCAGCCAATAGAAGCTGGAGGGGCGGGGCCGGCCGGGTCCCGTGCTGCCGAGGCGGGGTTCGCAGGTTAGCAGGCGTGTGTTGGGGGAGGGCTGCTGGGGTCGCGGGGGTCGCGGGGGTCGCGGGGGTCGCGAGGGCCCTGGGGTAGGGGGCCTGCGGCCTGGCTGTGGGGTTGGGGCTCCCAGACTCCACGCCCCAGGTTCTCCTCGGCCCGAGCGGGAGGAGTTGCGGGCGGTGATGAGGGAGGGCGGAGGAACGCGAGATGGGGGTCGCTGGCCGGCCTTGTCCGGCGGACCCGAGGCCCGTGGCCCCGCCCAGGAGGCCCCCGCGCCAGGTGGGCTGTGGAAGTCGAGGCCTGGGGGAGAGGGAAGCGCCTTCGCGGACCAGGCTTGGAAGGCCCAGGACCCCGGGCCCAGCTCCCACCCACTTCCCGTGCCCGAGCGGGGCGGTTCGCTCCGGGGCCGAGGGTGCTGCGTGGCCGCCCGCCCCTTCTCCGCCTCGGCATTTCTCTTCCAGGTGGGCGGTCTTGCCGGCCCCAAAAGTCTGAGAAGCATGAAGCTCCTGTGTTTGGTGGCCGTGGTCGGCAGTCTGCTGGTGCTCCCAGCCCAAGCCAACAAGGTGCAGCTCCCATGCGCGACCACCCTGCCTGCGCCCCGGCATCCCGGGGGGGCTACTGCTCCAGCCCGGCTCCTCACTCCCCTTCGGGCCGTGCCGGTGCATGTTCTCTCGGCCTTAGGCTGCAGGCCTCCAGGAGAGGGGGCGTCTGCGGGGCACGCGTCTCGATCTGGCACGCCGGAGGTGGAATTCCGGTCAGGGTTCTGTGTTTGGGGAAGTTGTCTAAGTTCTCAGTACCTTCTTGCTTTGCTCTTGGGTGCCTACTGTCCTAGTCGGAGCTTCCAGTAGCCCAGGGAGTGGGCGTAATGTGAGGAGTGTGAAGTCTGCACAGATGCAGGTTTCTGGGTGGAGGGGACCCACCCCCGAGCTGGGACTCGAGGTAACTTCCATTCCTTAGGGGTAATGGCCCGGAGCTGGGCTTGCGTAGGTCTCTGGAATTCGAGATTATGAAGGTCACTGAGGCTTTGAATCAGACTGAGTCTCAGGGTTTGTTTCCACTTCCTCCTGGGAATGCTAATTCGAATGCAAATTTTGTGTTGTTGTCTCTGACCCATTCCAGGGAGGGAGAACTTCCAGAGAGGTTGCTTGAGTGTTTCCATGGAAGCGTCCACTTTTTCTGGTTCACCCCAGCCTTCTCCTTCCCTGATCCTAACCTAGGAAGTTGGAGGTGGGGTTGGGGGAAGAGGCCAGCCGCCAAGACTGCTGGACCCGGGTACACACACAGGTGTGAGGCCCAGAGCAGAGGACCTGCCACCTCGCTTGCTCCGCCCCCAAGCCCCCTACCTGAGAGTGGCAGCCCTGGGAGTGGCAGCCCTGGGAGTGGCAGCCCTGGGTAGCCCTCCGTGAATATCATTCGCGCCCCCAGACGGTTTCTCGAGGACCCTGTGATGTAGCGTCCTTCCTGCAGAAGTCGTTCCTGCTGAACTTGGGCATGGGGGCAGGTCAGGAACATTCACATGGTCACCTTATGGAACAGGGAACTGAAAGTGGAGAATCTTGCTAGAACTTGAACCCAGGGGCCCTGCCCACCTGATACGTGCTTTCTCTCGCAGAGTTCTGAAGATATCCGGTGCAAATGCATCTGTCCACCATATAGAAACATCAGTGGACACATTTACAACCAGAATGTGTCACAGAAGGACTGGTAAGGCATTGCCCAGGCTGGCCCTTGCGGTTGTGGGTGTCGAGTGGGGTTCATGGACCCCTGGAGGATAAGCTTGCTCTCCCATTTCCGTGGAGAACCTTACAGAGGAATGTTTTGTCCCTGGTCACACAACCGATTAGAAATAGGGTCCGCATGTCTTTAATTCCAGCTGAGGGGTTCCTGGTCAGAGGAGTGGATTTTGATTTGCTTTGATGTGGGTGTTTGTTCGTATCTGCAAAATGGTAACAGAGAAGCCGGGAGAGGTAAACATTAGAGCCACATACCGGGGGATCTTTCGCCTACTTGCGTGCGCTTGGCGAAGCTCTGTTACACGCGTCATTTGATGCCAGTGTCTAACCACCTTGTAAGGCAGTGGGATGGGTTGTGTTCCCATTTTATAGCTGCCGAGATTGAGGTCCAAAGAGAATTTACATTATACTCCTGGAGTCTTGAATTCATTTCTGGATGCCTCACTTCAAAAAAGAGAGAAGTAATCAAAAAGTCATTCAGAGGAAGGACACCAGCTTGTTGAAGGCAAGTTTCAACATGCCCTCCTGGAAAGAATGGTTTAAGGAATTATAGTCTGAGAAGGAGAGGACTTGGGGACACACGCAGCTGAGAGGGCAGGAGAGGGGCTGGCGTGCTCTGAGGCGCACCGTGTGGTTTGGGTGTAGGACTGGGGCTAGCGAGGAGAGCTCCAGGGAACCAGATTGAGGTGAGTTGAGGGGGCGTTTCCTGTGCAGGCCGTTTGAGGAGCAGGGGCGCCTCATCCCGGAGGGCTCTGGAGGGCTCTGATCGCAGGTGCGGTGATACCTGCATCTGGTCCCCGTGGAGCGGTTACGCCACACGGGGGAGCCCAGGTCGGCGTTGCCTCTACTTGGTCAGGTGTCAGGATCACCAGGTGGGCTTTGAGAAAATACAGAGTCCCAGCACCCGTCCGCCATGATTTTTGGGTTCTTTTTTGTTGTTTTTCCCAGCTTTATTGAGATGAATCAGACATGTGACGTTGTATAAGGTTACGTGATTTGATACACGTATCTATTGTGGAACAAGGTTAGACAACACCTCCATCGCCTCATAGGGTAACCTTGCAGGTGTGGGTGTGGTAGAACATTTAAGATCTACTCTCTTAGCAACTTCAAGCGTACATAATTGTTAACATGTATTGTTAACGATAGTCACCATGCTGTGCGTTACATACCACCCCCACCCCCCGCCCAAGATTTTGATTCGGTAAATATGGGGGTTGGGGCATGGCAGAAACGTGATTGTGAAGCAGTTGGTCCAGAGCAGCATTTGGGGGTTTTGAACCTGTCCAGCTCTGAGTGTGTGATTTTTCTGAGAACCCGTCTGGTTAGATGCAGACTCTGGATCGACCCTGCCCGCCTTTCAATCTAGCTTTGCTCCTTGTTCATTGTGAAACAAGTTACTTAATCCCCAGTGTATTCAGTTTCTTCATCTGTAGAGCGGTGGCAGTGTTTTGAGTATTAAATAAGAGTGTGTGTGTGTGTGTGTGTGTGTGTGTGTGTGTGAGCGCGAGCACACACTTGTGCAATGCATGTACAAGTAAGTATAGAACTTAGAACAGTTCCCAGCACGTGGTGAGGCCGTATAAATGTCGGCTGATAGTATTAGTAACGTATGTTGTTATGCCCTCCTAGAGGCCACGAAGAGGCCGACTCACGCCACAGCCCAAGAGGGAAGCCCAGGTTTCCTTCTGTCTTTGTCCGTCCTGATGGAGTTACAAAGCCCCAGGACCTGGAGTCCTGGGGAAGCCCCTGTGACCTCTTTGTATCTTGTGGCGACAGTTCAAATAGCGTCAGGAATAAACCGGCTGGATTGTCTCAGCCCGACACCAGCTACATCCCTCAGGCACCACCACGTTGTACCAGCACTGTCTCTGCCCTGGGGCCAGAGTAAGGCCCCAAGCCAAGCGTGGATGCCACGGAGGACGGAGTCCTACCTGGACCTCTCAGGCTGTGGTTTATCTCCTTCCCCTGGGAAGTCGGCATTAGGGGGCTGCCTGAGGAACAGTTCCACGAAGGCTGGTGGGTGGAACCTGAGGCTGGGATGTAAGACCCCAGGGTTCTGGGACCCAGTGACCCTGGCCTGTCAGGGAGGGGAGGTATCCCAGGCTGCCTGGAGCCCCGCAGGGGAGGGGTGGGGCCTGACCCTGTGATCCTAGACCTCAGGCCAGGGCCAGAGGAGACCAGGTGTGTGTGTCCTCAGGCCGCTTCCGCATGGTCCCTCCACTGCGAGGAGGACACCTGGGACCTCCCCTGGTGAAGGGGTGTGAAGCCAGGGTGTCTGAGCGGCACAGGCCACGTTCCCGTGTTGCAGGCCCTCTGCCGTCTCATGCTGGGGGTCCTCGTGCCTGTGAGGGGCAGAAACCCCGACACCTTCTCCCTGATGGTGGAGCTCCCGAGGAGTGCACTAGATAGACAGTCCCAGAGCTGGCTAGTGCAGTGTCTCTCACACTTCTAAAAATACAGGCTTCAAACAAATCTGTTTTGGAAACACATTGTGTAGAAGTCAGGACTGCCCCCGCTGAGCAGAGCGTCTGTGGCCCCTCCCTCCCACCCTCCGCACAGAGGGCCCTGGGGTGCCCCAGGGAGCACATTTTGAAGGACACTGATAAACACACACATGTCCTCACGTGTCCATGACGACACCGAGGCCCAGAGAAGTTACACACATCACATGCAGAAGGCGGAGACTTAACCAGCTTGCCCTCCGGTAACCCTCTGCCCTACGGCGCTATCACTGATCCCCAAAAAGGGACACGTCACCGTTTCACTGATTCTCTGGGGAGAGAACACATCCCTCTGGGGAACCCACACGTCCCACTGGTGCACCAGAGTGACCTTCCAGACCCAGGGAGAAATCTGGGCCTCAGAGGCTGGTAGAGGCCCCCAGAGAGGGGAGGTCCCGGGAGTGCTGACCCAGTGCTGGGTGTGAACCTGGCCCTGTCCGGTGGCCCCTCCCAGGGCAGGGGCTGAGTTACAGCAGGGACCCACGTGCCCAGCGCTGGAAGTGGGGTCATCAGAGGTTCAGGTAAAATCACACCCTCCACATACGGACTTTTAGGGGTAACAGAGACTTGTGGAGGACATGCCAGCCCACACTGTTGGTGCCTCTGCCAGAAACCCCGCCTGAGCCTGAGGGCCCCTGGCACAGCCCGGGCCAGAGCTGGAAGGGCCTGGAGGGTCATCCGGCGCCACCCCTGCAGCTCCCAGAGGAGGCTCGGGCCCAGGGCACCAGGCTCCTGGTGGCAGGGCCCGGCTGAGACACAGCAGTGGGAGGGGGTAGGGAGGTGGGGTTCAGAGATGTTGAAGACGGCAGAGTCACTGGCTTCTGGTGGATCCGTGGGTCAGAGGAGGCCTGGCGGAGGCGCTGCCTGCCACGGGGACAGACCCTGGACCCGAGGGACTGGGGTGGGGTGGGGGTGGAGTCTGTGCCGCTGGGACACTCACCCGGTGAGTCGCGGAGGGCCAGGGCCTCGAGAGGCTGTGGGTCGGGAAAGGGGTTCCGCCAGCCTGACCCTTCAGAGACCCGCCCCTCCCTGGGGAGATCCCCGGCTGCCCCCACAGCCCTCTGTCTGTTGCAGCAACTGCCTGCACGTGGTGGAGCCCATGCCGGTGCCCGGCCACGACGTGGAGGCCTACTGCCTGCTGTGCGAGTGCAAGTACGAGGAGCGCAGCACCACCACCATTAAGGTGCCCGGCGGCCGCCCCGCCCCGCCCCGCCCCGCCCCGCCCTGTGCGGCCCCGCCCCGCCCCCTCTCCCCGGGGGGCCTGCGTGGCCCCGCCCCGCCCTCCGTCCTGTCCTGTTTCCTTCTGCAGCGTTGATCGGGGCTGGGGGGCTGGCCTCGAGGCTGGCCTGGTCGCAACCCAGGGACCCCCTTCCCACCCCGCTTGGGGCCGCTCTCCCCTCTGACACCATCACACTCGCGGGGGGACCTGGGAGTGGGGCTGAGACCCTTCCCCCACACTTCCCGTCTTCCTCTCCCTTCTCGCCTTCCGTTTGTTCAGTAGACATTTCTGGGGCTCCTGCTGTGTCCTGGGCACCGTAAGGGATGCTGGAGCGGAGGTAGCCCGCCCTCCGGAGCCTGCAGTTTGGTTAAGCTTCCAGAGCTGCGGGCCTGGCAGGATGGGCATCAGACGCCCCCCTTGCTTCCCCTCAACCCCATTCTCATGGGCATCAGTGAATTCAGGGGAGGTGGTGGCGTGGCCACCAACACAGTGAGGACATGGAGAAGCCTGGTCCCTGGTCCCCTCCAGGCAGACGATCCCCCAGCACCACCACACCGCAACCAGGGCGAGCCTGGCCATGCTTGCCGATTTCCAACATAAGCCTCTCCTGGTCCAGCTCTTAAGCTTATTTCTGCGTGTCTGGTGAAGGGTCTGGAAATAGCATCAGGAAAGAACCCGCAGGAATTTGGCAGCAGCTCTGAGCCTGCCCTCGGGCTTCCCTTTTGAGGTTCTTTTGGAGGGGAAGTGGTCCTCACCGCTGCCCTCCCTGCCTGGCCCATGGTGCCCATCCTGTCCCCTCTGAGGTGGAGGCGGTTGCCTGTCCACCGTCCCTATCATCACCTCTTCCCCTCTGAGCTTATCCACTGGCCCCACGCTTGGGGGACCAGGTCCCCAAGACCTTAGATTGGAAGGGACTTCCTGACTTGGGGACCTCATCAGATACATCCTAATCCCCCAGTTTCCCTCTAGTCCTTGCTAAGAGACCAGAGAGAACCCCCTCCAGCTTCAGCCTGTTAGAGAGTCAGCCCTATCCCCCCTCCTTCCTGGGGTACAGGCAAGAGTTCTGATCCTTTACCTTGGCTGAAGATGCCCCAGTCAGGGAGGCATATGGTCCAGCTGGACTTGGCTGTGGACTAAGCTCGGCTCCTGTCACAGCGTAGACACGGGGCTAGGGTCGCCAGGGACAGATGGCAGTTGGGGAGCAGAAGAGGCTTAGGAGTTGCGGTCACAGCAAATCTGGGTTCCAGGCACATCCACCACTTGGTATTCTTGGGACTGAGGGTGATGGTGTGGCCTGGGGGGCTCTGCATCAGGTGAGTGTCAGCCCCTGGGGGACATTTGGAGATGGACTGTGGCCCCAGTAACTGTGGTGTGTTACTGACCGTGGAGGGCAGTGTCCTGGGGAGTCCTGCCTAAGGTGTCAGGAGTACCCACACTGGGAAACATCTCATTAGCTTCCTTGACTCTGTTTTTCCTGTAAAACAAAAATGACTGCAGCTTGGGAGGCTCTCCAGGCCTGTAATTCTGCCCCAGCCTCACCTCCTGCTGTGACTGACTGGGGCGGGGGGAGGGTCTGTGGCCGCCGGCCTGTCCCCTCTGCCCCCTGACGGTGACTCGTCCCCTTGGGACTGAAGCTCCCACCCCGTCGGGCTCGGTTCTCCCCACTCTGACGGGCGCTCCCCCTGCCCCCGTCTGGCCGGGCAGATCCCCCCCCCCCCCGCTCTCCACTCCTGGGGGCGCCTCATCTGTCATCTTTGTGCTGCCAGAGAACTGGTGGCTCTTGTGGGGTCCCGACCTCCGAGGGCACAGTCAGCAAAGGTGGGGTGGGTCGTTCTCCGCGCCCGCGGTCTCCTGGCCTGTCTGCAGGCAGCACTTGGGGCCACGCTGCCCAGTGGAGACAGACTGCAAGGGAGGGGAGCGGCATCCCGCAGGGCGAGCTGGGTCCCTTCCGCTCGCTCGCAGGTCATCATCGTCATCTACCTGTCGGTGGTGGGCGCCCTCCTGCTCTACATGGCCTTCCTGATGCTGGTGGACCCTCTGATTCGAAAGCCGGACGCCTACACGGAGCGGCTGCACAACGAGGAGGAGAACGAGGTAGCGGCCCCTCCGCCCACGCGCGGCGTCCCTGGGGCCTCGACGGGCGGTCTTCCCCTCCCCCGGCGCTCCAGTGGCTCCTCTCCCGTTCGCTGTCCTACGGTCACCCGGACCGCAGTGTCTCCTCAGCGGGGGCAGCCTTGAGTTTTCCCTGATCTGGCATCAGGCAGCTTCAGGGCACGGGTCGGGGAGCCTCCTTGTCGCCCTGCATTCCTAGCAGAGGGCCAGTGAGCCCGCCAGGCAGCCCCACGTGGGTGCTCAGACCTTGGTGTCAGGCTGACGGTGGACTTAGAGAGTACCCAGAGAGTCAGGGGAGCCGGGGGTGGGACACAGGAGGCGCAGGCAGCTCTGTGGGAGTGAGAGGTGGTGTGTGCCGTGCAGAGCTGTGACGGTGTCAGGGGCTCCTGGCCTGTGCCCCTCGAGCTCGCCCCCTCGGGCCTGCACAGCTGCACGTGTGCCCGAGACATCAGTGAGGGAGGAGGGGTGCCCCAGAGGGTGGCATCTGCGGGCAGGTGGGGCTCAGGACGCTGCCTGCCCTGGGGACCAGCTGCATGCAGGTGCGGAGAGCTCGGCCTCACCCTGGTTTACGTAAAGCCGGGGTGCCGGGAGGTTAACACGCATTAGAGGGACTCTTCCTGCAGAGACACAGGTGAGCGAGGTGAAGGGGTGAGTGGTCACTAGAGCACCAGGCTTGGGCTGCAGCGCCGGGCGGCTGGCGCCCTTGAGAGCGTCTCACGCAACGGGTGGAGCTGGGAAGGGCAGGTTTCCGCCAAGAAGAGGGGCTGGGGCTCAGACCTCAGCGTGAAGCTGCCCGGCCGGCCGCATGGGGCAGGCGTGCACACGGCCAGGGAGGGAGGGGGCCTGGCCCGTCCCTGGACCCCATGGCCCCTCGGGGGTGGGTTCCCCCAGCCTCCGGCTGACACGCACCCGGCCGGTGGCGCTGGGGCTGGGAGGCGGGCGTGGGGGGCCGGCAGTTGGGTGGTCTCTCTGCCCAGGAGGAAATCTCGCGCGCCTACCTGGTTATTAACGCGCGGTAACAGCGGCTCTGCTGGGGGCAGAGCGGGGCGGGTGAGTACCCCGTGATTAGGGGATGCGTGCGGTAATTGCAGTCCTGGCTGGGGAGCGGCTGAGAGGGCCATGATTACATGGCTCTGCGGCCTCCCCGGAATGCGTGCCACCTGGCTGTGGAGCCCGAAGGGAGGGCAAGCCGCACGGCTCTTTATGGGCCCCGCCCTGGGCACCCCGGCTCGCCCCGTCCCTGTTTCTTTTCGTCCTGACGTACTCAGGTCCTGCAGGTGCCCGTGTAGACAGACACACAGACCTCGGGCAGAGCCCCCGGTCAGGGATGCGGGATAGAAGGCTGTCAGGGGAGGGGCGGGGGAAGCTGGGGCTGACTTTTCCTCGGTGTTAGTGTGGGAAGGCTTCCTGGCAGAGGGGCTCTTCCGTGGTGGGGCGGGGCCGCTTAAGTGCTGGGGCCGCTGGAGCTGAGTGGAGCGGAGACCGCGGTGGCGCCCGGGCCTGGGGCCGGCAAGGGGAGGAGGCCCTGCCTGGCTCAGCTGAATCTCTAGAAATGCTCTGAAGAGCATTAACCTTCAGAGGGATGGGGTCCCCCCGGGGCGGGGGACTTAGTTTTCACCCCAAGCGGAAGAAAGTCAGGCTCGAGGCCTGTGCAACCCAGTGACCTTGAGAAGGCTCCCCTCCACGCCCCAGGAGTCGGGGGGTCGATCGCATCCCAGGATGGGGGCCCTTTGGCTTCGTCCCCCCATTCCTGTAGCCGGGAGCTCCTGCCCTGGGGCTCGAGGACAGAGAGGAAGGGGGCCTGGCCCACCGCGCTGAGGAGATGAAAGCCCCGCTCCCTCTGAAGGTGCCAGGCAGCCCGGTGGGCCCCTGGTGCGGGGCGCTGCCTTTCCTGATCCCAGCAGCATCAGGACTAATCCCCCAGCTCAGACGCCCTTTGAAAGGAGGAAGCCAGCCTTTTTGCTGGGGCAGAAATGGCAAACAGAGCTGTGCTAGATGTGTAGGTTTGGCTCCCTTTGAAGAGAAAGAAGGAAGGGTTCCTACAAGGCTGTGGGTGTCTGTGGGCCTCAGCTCTGCAGGGTCCCCCGAGACCACAGCCCACTGGACAGGAGTGGGGGAGAGAGGGGTGTGCAGGAGTGATGGCAGCCGGGGACCCTCCCTTGCCAGGGCGGTGAGGAGCCCAAGAGGGACAGGGCCCTCGTCCCCCTGAGCCCAGAGCAGGAAGGGGGACGAGGAAGGGCAGGGCTGGCGGACGTCTCTAGAGCGGCCGTCAGGACCTCGTGGCCCAGCCGTTAGCAGCATGGCATCGGGATTGTGATCCTGGGCCGGAGTCCCAGCTCTGCACTCGCTGTCCTGGTGTGTAACCCTTTGGTTAGTTTTCCAAGTCTGAGCTCCTGTCTCAGCGTGGTTGCTGTGGTGCCGTGTGTGCGGCTTTACAAGTGTTTGTGCAGCCCTGAGAGCAAACCTTTCACTGGGGCCCTGACCTGAAGGGCCGCCCTCACTGCAGGCAGGGAGGCTGAGGGATGGCAGGGCCAGAGGCCGGGGGCACGGAGGCCAGGCCAGGCACGCACGGTTCAGCCAGCCCAGAGGGCTTGAATGTGGGGCTCGGGAGACACGGGTCCAAATCCTGTGTGACCTTGGGCAGCAGAGCCACAGATGAGAGTCACGTAGCCCATGAACCAGTCTCGTGAGCCTGGGAATAATCCAGGTGCAGCACCAGGAGAGCGCCCGGCACCCAGGGACGCTCATCCTCAGGCCTGTCCAGCCCCGGTAGCAGGCGCCTCCCTCCTGGTCGGCAGGGCTCCCCCTCCTGCCCTCACTGCCCAGAGGCCCAGCTTGGGGGTTAAGAGGGTTGGAAGTGGTAGCATCTCTCCTGTGGCAGAGCGGGTGAGGACCAGGCCCCGCTCTGAGCGTTTCTAGGACAGACGTGGCGTCTCTAATACCCATTAATCAGACTGTTAGCGGTGGAAGTGCAGAGCCTCTCAGCCGCAGCTTTCCCGGCTTAGGACCTGTTTGTCAAGACTTTACATGAAGGAAAAACAAGTGGTCCTGTGGAAATGTGGTGAATTTCAGCTGTTCCGTAACGCGCTGCTCTTGGCTTCCTCTGCTTTCCCTCCAGACACTCTCCCGACGGGACAGGAGAGCAGCCGGGGCCAGGAAGGGCGCTTTTCCGCCCCGCCAGGCCTGCCCCCAGGCTCCCAGGAGGACGAGAGTGTGGGCAGGCCGGCCGGGAGAGAAGCCCCTGTAGCCCCGGAGCCGGGATAGCTCGGTCCTGGGGGGCCAACAGCCTCCCACGGGGGTCTCCAGTGCCCCCTCACCTAGACGGCCACGCAGAGGCTGGTCCTGAACCGGGAAGGGACGATCTGAAAAGTAGCGACACCGGTAACCTTTCAAGGGCAGGTCCCCGCTCCTGCCTGGGGGCTCCGGGAGTGGTCTCACACTGACAGTTGCTGTGAATTGAGCGCCTGTGATCTGCCAGGCACCGCTGAACACTGTGCGCCCACCGTCCCCGAGAAGACGCTCCTGCAGGCTCCACCCGTGGGTGGGAAGCAGGTTCAGAGGACAGGGTGTCAGCCAGGGCCGTGCTCCAGGTCAGAGCCCAGGTGCAGAGCCGGGTGTGATTCCACAGTCATCTTCTCACTGTGAACTGCTGGGGAGGAAGGAAACTGAGCACCCCGCGGGCTCCAGCTTGACAGCAGTGGGCTGAGGACGTTACACGTGTTACTGTATGTAACCTTGCCGTACCCCGCTCCTGGTCATAAACCGTGTGTCAGGGTGTGGGGCGCCACCCACGAGGTCCTGAGTCATGACCAGCACTGAAAACTGAGATGGAGCAGGGTAGAGGGCATCAGGGGGCGTCACGCTGGGTGTTGTGTGTGTGTGTTTAGAAAAGCCTAAGAAGACCGGGTTTACTAAGTTGAAGCTTGGGGAAATCAAGTGGCTTGTCAGGGACACACAGCCGCTAAGTGGCCGAGGCCGGGAGAAGGTGGCAGCTGTAGAACCCAGGGTCCTGGCTTCGACTCTGATGCTCCGGGACCTGCCCCTGAGGTGCTGCCGTGGTCCTCGTCCAGCCTGGCAGAGCAGGCTTCCTCGGGCTCCCGGGCCGAGGGCTCCCTGGGGGCAGCGTCCGTCTCTAACTCACCTTAGGCAGAGCTCTGGGCGGCAGTGACGATCTGCCAGCCTCACCGCCCGCCCGCCGCCCCCATCCCCCGCCCCTACCTCCCCAGCCTGGCAGCTGCATGGCGACAGAAGCTGTGCCAGCTCGGGGCATTAGAAGCAGAGCTGCAGTTGCTGGGCGGCCCTGGGCTTAGAGAGGTGTGCTAATCCCTTAAGAGATGTGTGGCAGGAGATGAGAGGCAAGGGAGAGCTGGGGAGGAAATCCCCCGGGCTGTGGGCCTGGCCCTTGGCTCCAGTTCCCCCCAGAGATCAGGTTCAGGTCCTGCAGGAAATGCATGGGCTCTGGAGCTTCAGAGGCAGAGAAGTGGTAATTAGGGGGAGATGCTGCCTTTGACGACAGCGGCAGTTCTGAGGGCGGGGGGAGGGGGCGGGGGGCGGAATGGGGCAGAGCGGGGAGGGGGAGGGCGGCCGGAGCAGCTCTGGCTCTGGAATGGGCACAAAGGGCGAGCTCCCAGCTCCACCCTGCAGGCACTGTCCTTCGGGGAGTGAGCTGGTGTCCCAGGCCCGGCAGAGCATGTCCTGGGGGTCTCCCCGCTGTCCTGGCCATGGCGGGCAGGGCCGAGGGGTTCTGCAGTCCGCCACCAGCCGTGGGGGCGCGTGGTGCCTCTCCCCGAACGACAGGGTCGTCGCGTCCTCTCTGCTGACCCTCCGCGCTTCTCTCAAGGGTCAGGAGTGAGTCTGGGGCGTGGCCGGGCCTGACCAGAGCCTCCGCTTCCCAGCCCCCGCCCATCCCGCAGCTGCGGGCGCCCTGTGCTGGATGGGCCCTCGGGGAGGCCTTTGGGGTCGCTCCCCTGGCACTGTTTTCCATGGCAGGCGTTTGAGACCCCCCGGCTCGCGGTGCCAAGCCTCTTCTTCTTCCCGCAACAGGACGCGCGCTCTGTGGCGGCCGCCACCCTCTCCGGGCCCCGGGCGAACACAGTCCTGGAGCGCGTGGAGGGAGCGCAGCAGCGGTGGAAGCTGCAGGTGCAGGAACAGCGGAAGACGGTCTTCGATCGGCACAAGATGCTCAGCTAGGCAGCGGTGCCACCGGGCCACGGTCAGGGCAGGGCCAGAGGCCGCACGGAGCTGGCCACTCTCCCCACTCAGTGCTGCCCTCCGCGTCTCCCCCTTAAAGCCAGGGGCGTTTTTCCTTCTCCCTCTGTTCTGACGTGCTTAGCTGCGTGATCTAGGAAGAGCGCTGGACCCATGGTCTCGGTTTGCCTGCGCAGGTGGTCTTCGGCGGGGAGGGCTGGGGGCCTCGGGACTGGAGCGACCCTGTCACCTTGCTCCCTCCTTGCCACCCTCCCGGCTCCAGACCTTTGGAGCTCGGTCATCAGGAGCTGAGTGTGGGACAGGAAGGCACGGCCGGCTTCCTCCCGGCCCGACTCGTCAGCCCTGGCCCGGCCTCACTCCAGCCCTCGGGACGGCTCTGCTGGGAAGGCTGATGCCCCAGCGCGGCCGTCGTCCTCAGGGCACACCTGGACGCTGTTCCGGCTTCTCTCCCCCTTCCTCTTCTCCCATCAATGCAGGCAGAACCAAGGACCCTGCTCGCTCTGCCTCCTGGCCCCCGCTCCCACTTCGGAAGCCAGGCGGTGCCCCCCGCCCCCTCCCGCCCCGGTCTGCAATTGCTGAGCCATTGGTGGGACCACAGGACCCCGAGGCCGAGCGGTGGCTCTGAGCACCTGGGCTCCTATCGTCAGACTGACACTTGTCCCTGAATTTCATTGTACCAGTGCATGGAGAGGAATGTCACCCTTCTGTTACTTGTAAATCAAGGAAGCCTCCTGAAATTGTCTTGTCTCACTCTGTGGATCTCAGGAGACTTCAAGGACTACGAGTGTTTCACAAGTGGACCCAGAGAGGGGACAGGAGCAGTGTCCTTGAGGGGTCCAGGCAGGGAGGGGGGGCCCGCACAGTCCAGGTGGCTGTGGCGGACGGAGCCCACGGGGGGCCTGGGCGGGGTCGCTGCTCCTTTCAGGCTCCATTCCCTGCAGGGGGCAGTGGGTGAACTGGCCCTTAGGAACTACCCTGAGTTTATTTGTGTTTCACCTTTGTGGGAGAGCCCCCTGAACCTCTGAACAGTGTCTGACGGCAGTATCTTACAGATACGGTACGTGGCGCTCACTGAAAAGCCCGTATGTTTCCCCAAATGAAAACCAGCAGGTACTCAGGGGCGGGGGCAGCCAGGGAAAGGGTGCTGAGAGGAGAAGCTTCCAGGGGCCGCCAGGGCTGAGTCACATCCATCCGTCCGTCCCGGAAGTGTGGCAGGGGTGCGTCCGGGACCCAGGCAGAAACGGGCTTGGTGGCCCGGCTGGATCTGATTGAATTTCTTCCCGCGGGGTTTGTCCAAGTCAACGCGTCGAGAAGGCTCCGTGTGGAGCCCTGAGCCAGGGTCTTGGTGGGGTGGGCATTTCAGTTTGCAAAGATGTGTCCGAGTTCAGAGCCACGTACAGGTACCGAAGGGCAGGGGCGGGGTGATGTCTAGACGGGGCTCCAGAGGAGCAGAGACTCGGGGTTGGCAGTGGAAGTGAGCGAGGGACACGGTGGAGGGGCGGGGTTGACGGGTCCTGGGCCAGCGGGAGGTACGTGGGCTGCAGGTGGCCGTGCAGAGGACACAGTGCCGGCTGCGCCTCCGCCCTGGTTTGCCCAGCGTATACTCGGTGCCGGCCAGGCCACCCGCTGCTTCAGAGGCCTCGATGGGCCGCGAGTTCTTCCACGATGGGGATGCTTTCCGACAGTGGGTAGATGGGTGTGTCAGCTTACCAATCACCAGTCCAGAACTTGGTGTCTCCGATTGCCAGGTACTCCTCTAAACCACACTGCCCAGGGGAGACCTCGAGTACTGTTGTTTCTCTGCGTCGTGGTTGAGTCCTGCAGGTGATCTGACCTGTCGGGTAGTCTTCAGGATTTGGTGTGTAGCAGGTAGCTGCTGTTATCTGTAAATAAGCCCAGTATGTGAAAATAAATTAATGTAAAAGGTTAGGAATGATTCTTCGGTGTCTTAAGGACTCGGCCAGTAACCCAGCCTCTCAATGTGCTTTGACTTCGCACACACACTGGTTTCGGACAACTACTCCCAGGTGTGCCTCGGTGCCTTCCTATGAGTGACCTTGGAGCAGGGTCCCTGCAGCCAGCTCAGCAGAGGCCAGAAGGAGCTGTTCCCCGCCTCATCTGAGAAATAAGTTCTTGCGTTGTGTTCAGAAGTCCTGTTTGTCTCCCATCAGACAGCCACACTTCTGCAAGGGTTTGTTCCCACCTGGGAAGAACTTGTTGGGTTTGGCCCTGGGGACCGAGCCTCGGAATTGGTCAAGCCACACGTGCGGGGAACGGGGAGCGAGGGGCCGTCCCCGCTCCTGGGCTCCCCCCTCCACCCCTAACCCGGACCAGCTCCTTCATTCTCCGGCTTCCTTGTGTCATTCTTAACCCTGCGAATCCCCAGCCACGGGTCTCCAGCCCAGCCTGTCCCGTTACCAGCGCCCTCCCGCTGCCCCCGCCCCTGCATTTGGCATTGACCCTAGGCAAGCTTCCTGTGTTTCCGTCCCCTTCTCCCTAACGTGGGAAATCTTGCCTCACTGCTTGGGGAAAAGCAAGGCGCTTAGGGGTGATCTCACAATTTCCTTACCCCACCTGCAATTTTCCTTCCTATTTATCTCGACTGCTTTGACCTTGGAGATTGCTTCCTGTTCCAGGCCAACCCACCTGTCCCTGCTCCCTGGGACCGCCATCACCTCCAAGCACGTCCTGTTGCCCGGTGCCGCCCAGCCTATCAACACACTCAAGTCTCCCGTCCTGAAAGGCCCATCTGTGGGCTCCATGTTCAGCTCTGGCTATGGGGGTCCCTTCCCTGTCCCCACTCAGTCCCTCCCCCGAGCCCTCCACAGGTGGAGGTGCTGGTGAGTGTAACTGCTGGACCCAGAGCGTGTCCTCGGCTCGGGCCCTCCCAGCCCTTATGCTGCGCTGACACTGGATCCTTCTCCCCAGATATGCGGCTTCCCGGGCCTCCCTGCTCAGACCGCTCAGCTCAATGTACAATTTAATGTGGAAGTTTTCTCCGAGGCTTTTCTCTCGGGTGGTTTCCTGACGTTAATTCTAGAATCTCTGACTCTAGCCCAGACCTGACCCCCAGCTCCAGACCGTCTACCTGGCTCTCAGCCGGACCCTCCCCGCTGGGGCCCACAGAGCCTGTCAAAATCAGCACGTCCAAAAATAAACGCATCCTTGCCTGGAAATCGGCTGCTTTTAGTTCCTTTATCTGCGTTGGTGGTGCCACCAGTCGCCAAGGTGCTCAAGCCGGAAACCAGGGGCTCGTTGGAGACTTGAGTCTCCCTGGGCTGCAGGTCCCACTTCCGGTCACTCACGAAGTCCTGGCAGCTGGGGCATGTTTCCTCCCCTCTGCCCGACAACCACCGCCCAGTCCATTATTTCTCTTGGGGTTCTCGTGGGGAGCACCGGGGAGCTCGCATTACTCCGATCACGTCACTTCACTCCTTCAAGGCTCTCCAGGGCTCCCCATGGCCTGTGGCCTGAGGGGTTATTTTGTTTGTTTTTGGCCACGCCTCGCAGCTTGTGGGATCTCAGTTCGCCAACCAGGGATTGAACCCGGGCCACGGCAGCGAAAGCCCAGAATCCTAACCACTGGGCCACCAGGGAGCTCCCCTAGGGCCTGAGTGCTTTACTGAGGCCATTGTCCACCAGCCCCTCTGATCATCAACCCCAGACAAATTGGTGGAAGTTACTGGTGGGGACTCTGAGACCCTTGGAGGGGCGTTGACGGCCCCCCAGATACATGCTCACCTGGGGTGGGGGGGGGGGTGCCAGCCATAGGTGCCCAGGAGGCTCTGCGTCCCTCGGCTCCCAAGCCCTGCCCTGGGCATGCTGAAGTGGGGGCAGAGCTTGAAGAGGTGACTGAGGGCCGGAAGAGGGATGCCCGGGCCCGGCTTCTCTGTCCATCCCTGGGCACCTGCATTCCGTGCCATGCAACTCCCACGGGCCAGGAGTGCCCGGGGGATGCCCGGGCCTGGAAGCGGGACGGACCTGTCTTCCTGAGCCCGCTCGGCCCTTCCAATCCCTCCTGTCCGAGGCGGTCTCCTTTTCCGTAATGATACTGCGGCCCAGGGCCTGGCCTGTATGTAGTAAGTGCTCGTCAGACGAGGGGCAGGGACCAAAACCCCAGAAGGCTGGTCCTCCATCTAGTAAAGCGGGTGGGGCGTTAAGAGCGTGAGCTCTGGGCCAGCAGCCGGGTGCAGACCCCAGCTCCGCCTCTCACTACAGAGGTGCAGGCACCTCGTGGGGGGTGTAAGGAATACATCGTTACTGTGTCTAAGACGCTTAGAACAACCCTGCTGGGTGCTGGGTCTTCTGACTCACATCATCACTGTGACAGCATAACCCCCAGCCACCAGCCAGGGTCTGTAGATGCCGGGGGGACTTCCTGCACTGTGACATCAGAAACCCTGAGCCCTCAGCCAAATCCCACCTTGTGGAAGTTCTGCCCCGAACTTCCTGGGGGGGCGATGAGTCCCGTGGCCCGCTGTCCCCGGGTGTGGGTCAAGCAGCCGGAGGCTGGCTGACCCGAGGCCCCTGGCCTCTTCGGCCTCCTGCATCAGGGCGGACACGCAGGGTAAGGCTCCACCGGGCGTCCGGAGCCTGGCCCTGCCCCGGCCCTGCTGTCCGTCGCCGTGCGACCGGGCGCAGACGATCTGTCCGAGCCTCAGCTTCTCCAGATGGAGAGGGAAGACCTGAAGCCAGCCCGTGGTTCCCCAAGGGCGGCCCACGTGTGCAAGGTGACTTCAGGTGGTGCCCGGAAGAGCGCTTTTTCTTCTAGTAGTTATGTGATTATCTTACTGTGCATTGGATCAAAATGTAACCGGCACATGAACTGCGTGATTTTGTGAATGTCAACGTGAAGGGCAAGTGAAAGGAGGGAAGTGGGTACGCGTAAGGAAAACTATCCGGAAGACACCGAGTACCAGTGGTCCTCAGACATGGCGGACACGGCAGAATTGGGGGAGAAATTTTGGAAGGAGCCGCGTGCCAATGGTGCTGGTTGGGTGAGGCCAGTTGGTTTCCGGGCCACCATCAGCTCTGACACCTGTGGACAACTTAAGATTCCCGTGTCCCCCTTGGTCTAATAGGGTGACAGACTACTGAGAGGGGGTCTTGACAAGGCTCTGCTGGCCTGACGGTGCAGGGCGGCTCAGACCAGGCTCCAAAGAGACCCCGGACTGGAAACCCTGGACTTTACCAGAAAGGATGCATCGTGTAGCAGCCAAGCATGGCGACACTGGCCAGACTGCCTGAGTCCAGGCCCAGCGCTGACCCTTCCAGCTGTGTGGCCTTGGGCAAGTTAATCTGTCTGTTCCCTCAGCTGAAAAGCGGGAATAGTAACTCATCTCACGGGGTGATGTGTAAGTACCTGCTGTGTGTGGTTTGTATCTGCGTGGCAGGGGCGTCTCCCCACTGCTGCTCAAGGGGTGCTGGGGGCCCCTCAGCCCACTCCCCACTCTCCTTCTGCCCACGAGGAAGCAGCACGGAACTCAACATACGACAGGGTGACAAGGCAGGGGCCAGGACACAGGTGCCCTCTTCCTGCTGACTCCCCCAGTTCAGCAGGCTTTGCCAGACAGAGCTGGGCTGTCGCTCCACAGGCCACACCAGCCGGCTGTGCGTCCTGGGCCAACCCTGCCTGCTCTGGGTGCCAGCTTCGTCCGCTGACCACCGAGGAGGGTGGCCTGGGTGAACTCCAAGGGCCCCTCTGGCTCAGCTGCCAGGTGGTCCTGGAGCCACGTCCCTGCAGAGGCTGGCGTCTTAGCTCCCGGTTCAGCCCCAGGGGTGCGCAGTGATCACCCAACACCCCAAATGGTATCATCAAAGCCAGTCTGGAGACGGGGCAGTCTTCCCCCAACCGTTAGGATTTCCTCACTGCGGACCCCGTGCACTGCCCGAGCGCCGATTCAAGCCCTCCTGCTGCACAGACGCCTGTCTTAGAGGCTCTGGAGCTTCCCGCCCCCGGGCCGGGTGTGCCAGCCCTCCCTTGGCCCTGGGCCGGGCAGCCCTGGAGGACAGCATCTCCACCGGCCCTGGGCTCGGGCTGGAGCTTTGTGCGTTTTGCTGGGGGACTCAGGAGCCAATCAGCGGAGGCTAGGGTGGCCCTCTCTCCTCCTCGGAGCTGATCCCAGATCACAGGTGCCCCCACCCCGCCCTTCCCCCTCCCGTTCTGGGTGTGTCACCGTTTGAAGCTTAATCAGGTAAAGTGTACCTGGTTCCTGTGCCGGGGCGGGAAGCCGGCCAGAGGCGGCCGAGGACGCCGCGGGCAACGGCGGGACCCTGGCTGGTCCTCTGGGAGGCCCCGGTCACCGGCCCGGAGTGGAGCCACGCCGCACGAGGAGCCGCCCCAGAGGTAACGGGCATTGTGATGCCTCCGCCGGCCTGGAGCACAGCTAGGCAGGGCTCTGTCACCTGCCCTGGGAAAGAAAGCAGCCGGCCACCTGCTGGTGGGGGCCAGCACCCACCTCTGCGGGGAGCAGGGGAGGTTAGCCGAGCTGCCTAGGGCATCGCCACCAGCGTGGCGTCTTTCTGGGTTGGGCTGGATGCCTGCCGCCTGCCAGTATCCAGGGGCTAAAGTGTGGACTTTCTGGTTGGGGATCAGCTCGGGGGGGCGTCCTGGAGAGGAACTGAATGTGAGGGGTGAGGGCAGGGGAGAGCCTGTCCCGTGTCTGGCGTGGGAGCGGGCCTGGGTGTGCAGGGCAGCGGTTGGGGACACTGCCTCTGGAGCAGGCCGCCAGGGTCAAATCCCAGCCCCGTCCCTTAGCAGCTGTGTGACCACAGGCCGCCGGCTTGGCTGTTACATGGTACCTGCCTCGTCACACCATTGTGAGGGTCACATAAGCCAAGAGGTCACGCCAGAGCCCAGCACAGGGCAAGGGCTGGAGAAATATTTTTGTTGTTTTTTCTGTCCTGCCATTTATGGAAACATGAGCTCACTTAAACTCTCCAAGCCTTGGTTTCCCCATCTGCAAAATGGGGGATGAAAAGTCATCTCGAGGGGATTAGCTAGCTGCGAGCACCTGGCAGGTGCCCAGGGAAGGGTGCCCTGCCTCCTTGTCAAGTCAGCCGAGGTCTGTTCCTGTTAAGACCCCATGTTTCCCCCATTTAGGGCCTGTGCTTTTTACCCCACTCCCAAAGGAAGCATCTGGGTAGAAAAGTTACACATTTTCAGGCCCAGAACCTCTGCAGAGATGCCCCACGCAGACATTAGATACCAGATGCGGCCTGTGAGAGCACCTGCTTCACGGTGACGCTCTCCCATCAGCTTGGGATACTCGCAGGTGACCACACGCGTGGGCACCCCCTGGGTGCCGGGAGCAGGGCCCACCCTGCCTCAGGCTGGGATGCAGGAGGCACAGGCCTGCCCTTCTTCTGAGGGAGCACGAGGTACACAGGTTGGTGGGGGGACAGCAGGCCGGGGGCCCCCGGTAGAACATCCCCAAATGCACAGGCCTGAGCATTCGGGGGAGAAAGAGAAAGAAAGAACAGGAGAGGCCAGGGAGTACTGTGGACAAGAAGAGACCCAGACTGTTCTGGAAGGAGGCGCAGGACGTGGACGGGCATTGGGAAGCGGGGCTGGCGCCCCAGGAGGGGAGCAGCCCCAGGTGGGGAGGGGAGACGCGAGAGGAAAGGCGGGTGGTTCTGAGGGCTGGGCTGGGGGCGCAGAGAGCTGAGGCCCCTCAGCACTCAGCTAGGGGTGCAGGTCCAGGGAGCGATGGATTGTCCCTGGGAGCCAGGCAGGTGCTGGCGAGGATGCTTTCCGGTGGGCTCATCGTCCCCCGCCCCGCTGAGGACGGATGGGCTTGCTCAAGGTCCTGGCTGGGAAGTGGCCCCAGAACCCCTGTCGTAAGCCACATTTTCCACGAGATGCAGAGAGCTCCGATTCTCTCTAAAACGTGGTAACTGCACGAATGAGACAGCCGGGAGGGTCCTGGGCATCCCGCATGCACAGGAGAGGGACCTGGGGGCCCACCTGGCGCCTGCCGCGGCCCTGCCAGCCACTTCCTCCAGCCACACGGGGCTGAAGACCCCTTCCTTGTAGGACGCGCTGACGACCCAGTGAGGCTTGTGTGTGAGCAGTGAGAGTTAGCTTCCCCACTCCTGCGGACCGAGGTGTCACTGCGTTCCGGGAGCCCCGGAGCCAGGGTCACTTCCCACCTATAAACGCCCCAAATCGATGGTCGGGAGGGCCCTCGGGAAACCTCAAACATTTATTCTGTGGCCCCAGGGGTTTTTTTCCCCCCCGCGAGTCACCTAGAAGGGAGGCTCCCTTTTGTGGCGAAGGGAGCCCCTTTCCTCCATCCCTGAGTCAGCGATGACCTGGGCCCCAAGCACAGTTCTCTGTCTGATGTCGGTGCTACAGCTGGCAGCAGGCCCGGGGGTGGTGGGGAGATGGCCACGCTGATGGCCCAGCGGGGTCGCGGCAGGGGGCGGAGGCTTCCGCACCGCCCCCTCCGCCCGTGAACCCCGCCCCAGGGGACCGGTCATCACCAAGGGAGCCTCAGGCACAGCTCCATTTCCCATCAGAGCCGCTGTCCTCCGCAGAATCACCTGGTCTAGGCTTCTGGTGCTTTCTCAGCGCCCATGGAATGATTTCCCTTCCTCTTTTTCCCCTTGAAGTTAGCACTGACTAATCCCAAGGGCTCAGAACTGCCCTGGAGGGCGTGCGTGCGCAGGCAGTGACCGGAAGGGCCTCACCGCAGGTGCACTTGACAGCAGTGTGCATCCTTCCGGCCAGGAGGCGGGCTGGATGCTGGGCTCCCGTGGACATTTTGGTCAGGGTCCCGCCTTTGCCCTCCCTTCCCCAGCCCCCGTCCTGCACCCCCAGCGCCACTCCCACGAGGCTTTGGACCCCTTTGAGCTCTTCCTATACACACCCTCTCTGAAGTCCAGTGAGAGGCCGTTTCTCTTGGTGAGGCTTGTCCACCAAGTCACATTAGCACTTATTGGTGGCTTTGGGCCGAGTTCAGATGTCCTGGCACCTAAGCTGTAGCCCCTTCCTCCCCCTTGAGGTGTAACTGGCAGCAGGGGGCAAGGGTGGGGGGGTGAGGCTGTAGGAACGCCGTCTGCAGCAGACTTTCTTCCGAGTCTCAGGTTTATTCATTCTCTTGGGCTGTTAAGAAAGACTCGTTCCTGGACAGGACGAGGATGCCTGGCCAGTCCCAAGGTGTACACCAATTTGCCTCGAATGCCAAGTTCAAAATTCATCAGCTGTGTGACCCTGGGAAAGTTCCTCTACCTCTCTGTGCCTCGGCTTTCCTATCTGTAAAACAAGGGTGGTGGTAGGCCCTACCTTGTAGTGAGTGACTGTGCATGCACGTGTGAGCGTGTGCACGCACAGGTGTCACTGAGGCGAGTGCCTGACACGGAGAATATCACACTGCTGTCTTCACTCCCTCCTCACCTCCTTTGGCTCCTACCTCTCACTTACTCAGGAGCCCCAGTGCCTGGGTATGCATCCCAGCTCTGCCCTGTACCAGCTGTGTGACCTTGGGCACGTTGCTTAACCTCTCTGTGCCCCCATCTCCTCATCTGGAACATGGGGACGATGACCTCCCAGGACTGTAGTGAGTGCACTCAGAGCGGAAGTGTGAGGTGCAGTCCTGCCTTGCCCACCCACCTGAGCACAGCAGTCTGGGTGGTCCTCTGCTGAACCCCGCCCTCCATGGGGTTCCGGAAGGGGCTCAGGAGAGGTTTGGCGGGTGAATCCGCAGGTAGGCGGTAGGACGCACAGTGAATACATGCACCTTATTTAGAGAACTGTGTTACCCTAGTCCTTCAAAGACTTGAGACAAGGGTCAGGGCCTCATGTACAGAATTTTCCCTCTGGACGTCTACTAGGACAGATGTGGCTCTGGGGAGCCGCTGGACACGGGCGTTGGTGCTGTGTCCAGTTGCAGCGTCGGGGGTGGCATCTGTGGACTCAGGCCTGTCAGAGCCACATCCCAGGATCCTAGAGCTTCAGGGGCTCTTTCCAGGGTTGCCCCAGCCGTGCTGGCAATACCAGCTGCCAGTGATTCAGTTCCTGTTAGGTGCCAGGTGACCCACGTAGGTTCCTCTTATCTTTACAATAACCTCTGAAGTGTCACTGCCCCCATTCTCCAGGTGAGGAAGCTGAGGTCTGTAGAATTAGCGCCTCTGCCAGTGAAAGCAGAGCCGGGATTCAGTCTAGGAGAATCTGGCCTAAAGCGTGCTTTCTGCTTGTGGGGCTGCCTCTCACGCGGGGCTCCTGGGCCCGTGAGGTGCTCCGGGGAGCCCGATGTTCTTCTGGGGACGGGGGTCAGCCACCTCCCAAAACACCTTCCTGTGACTCCCCAGCGTCGTAAATGCCGGGTACATTCAAGGGAATTAGGAAGAGGACGAGCCCCTCCCCCGACTCTGGCCCCCAAGAAATCCTATAAAGATCAGGACTCCTGCCAAAAAGTTGGACACACCTGCCTGGCTAAGAAGGTCCTCGTGTATCACCTTGAACAGACCCTGGTGAGCTGCACCCCAGCTGTGTGACCCTGAGCAGCTGTCCCAGGCTCTCTGAGCCAGTTCCTCTCCTGTAAACAGGCTGAGGGTCACAGGAGACAGGAGAGCAGGGCACCCAGCAAGGCCAGGCATCGAAAGCCACCTAATCCATGGCAGCCTTCCTTCCCCACGCCTTTCCCCTCCTTCCAGAGTCCCAGCCGAGCGTCCCCGTGTTTGGGTACCTGGTTCCATCACCGCCTCAGAGCTCTGCACGGCTCCTCTCGGGAAGTGGCTGCAGGCAGTGGCCTGGGGCAAACCCCGTGGCAGGGAACACAGCGTGGAGGGCATGAGGGGGGCTAGGCGGGCTCTGGGCTGAGGTCCGTGCATGAATAGCACTGCCTCGTTCATCACGGGACCAGAGGGGCACAGAGGCCGAGACCAGCCGGCCAAGCCCTTCAGCTGCCCAGAAGAGGAGGCGTTGGTTTCTAGCCCTCAAGGGCCCTCTGTGGGGTCCTGGTCGCCGGGCCTGGCTGCCCTTCTCCTTGGTCAGATCCAGCGTGGTATCGAGGAGATTCTGAAATGATCGTTTGGTTGGGTGTGTTGGATATATAAGGAGGGAGTGGTGAGGTTATCCTCCTAGAAGTAATTACAGGCTATAAGATAGACTCCTAAGGGAGATGGTGACATTTCTTATTTTAAAAAGAAAAAAACATTTGCTGATCCTGGAGATTTTAAGGTAGGATTCCCTGAAATGTATTCTACTTGATGTTAGGAGGCTTGAGGAAAAGAAAACAACAAACCGTTCTGAGGTCCACTTGGGGATTTCTGGGTTAAACGCGAGCAGCTTTCTTTACTGCAGGGCTTTCTCTGGGATGCACCCTGGGGATCTCCAGGGATTGAATAAAGGGGCTGCATTTCTCAACGTATTCGTGGAGTCCTTTGGGGAAAGGTTTCAGCGGCTACCTTGTCTGGAGGCAGGGGATGGGTGAAGCCCATGCGTGCTGTCATTCCGAGTCCTTGGTTTCCTTACAAATTCTCCCAGTTTGGGATGGCAGGGGTAGGAGAGGCTCTGGAAGATGTCTTCATGAAGGTGCCGATAAGCTCCACCACACACAATCCGCTGTAGGAACCCCTGAGTGGAAGGAGAGACAGAGGACAGTGAACTCACCTCTCCCAAAGCTGCTTCCCGAGCCCTGTTCTGAGTTTGAAGTGACATTTTCAGCCAATTTCTGGCCTCAGTCCCCCACCTCTGGCTCCGGTCCCAGTGAAGACAGTGAGAAAACCTGGAAAGGGAGGATTATGTTACCTGCTCTGTAGATGGTCCAGGCCACTCAGAGGTCACAGCCCCCTTTGCTCCATCGAGATGGTTCAGCCCTCCCCAGGGATACCCAGTGTCAATCAACAAACATTTATGCAACAGGGACTGTGTGTTTCAAAGATGAAGCCCAAGACAGGAGTTCTTGCACTTGGAGTTTACAACTTGGGGTGGGAGATGGGGTCAGGAAGGGCTCCGGGGAGAGTGTTCTCTGTCCGCCCGCTGGCCACGAAGAGTGTAGGGCTGGGGAAAGGGGGAGATGGGGTCGGGTGACGCCGGAGTCCTAGGAGAGGGACAGCCTGGGGTGGGCAGGCTGTGCTCATGAAGCCGTCAACAAGAAGTTGTAATGATGTGCCATGGGGGGTGGTAGGGAGAGCCTCTGGCAGGATGTGACCACAAGTAGCTAATAGTTGTTGGGGGGCAAATGCCACCTGATGCAGAATTAGGAGCAGCAAGGACCGGGGAAGGAGGCCCAGGAGACCCCACTTGGGGCTTCCTGACTCTCTCTGATGCAAGTTGGACTGGGTGTCACCACGTTCCTTGTCCAATATATGACCGTGCCGGGCGTGACTGTGAACACGTCCTGGTCATAAAAGGGCAGGGGGGACAGTTCCATCGGGCGGTGAGCTTCGTGGACGATCAGGCTCCTCCCACCGAGCACATCTGCCCCCAGGCCCGGGAAAGTACACCTGAGGCGCGGAGGGCGAGAGCCCCGCCCTAGAAAGGTGGAGAGTGTCGCTTCAACCCCTCCCTCCAGGACAGTGGTCTCCTCCGCGCTCACGTGGGCGGGGCCAGCCCCCCACGCGCTATTTCAGAAGCAGGCTTTTAGCTAGTAAGCTGCTTCATGCTGTTACAAATAACAAATTGCAGAAAACAAAATATGTTTAACGATGCGTCTTTTATGTATTTGTATATAGTGAACGTTTAAGTGACGTGAACTGATCCACCCACTCAGGGAGGAAAGTCGTCGATGTTAACGGGAGACCCCATGGCTCTTCTTGGGAGCCCTCCAGTACCCCGAATTTTCCAAAAGACCTGGGGACTCAGTCCCCGTGGCGGGTAGTTATGACGGAGTCGGGACCTGGAATTTCAGCAACCTGCTACTGTCATTTCTCCTCACGGCCACACGGTGCCGCTGTCGACAACTGGTTCGGCCCAGTCTGGACGCTGAGCCCGTGGGCTGGTTCTCCGTTGCTGGTCAGATCCTGTCCAGGTACTGCAGGTTAAGGAAGATCCCAGTATTCGTGTTTTTAAGCTCAGGCGAGGGGGTTCCTCACCACGTTCCCAGAGGTACGGCTCCCGGTACCTGACTCTGGTTAAACTCGGTCCTCCCCTCCCAACGACAGAAGTCAGTGGCCATCCTCCTAAGAGCATCTGCAAGGGGCCATTACCGTCCCAAGGACCACCCAGGTGAGCTGTGTTACCACTCTTACCAGGGCAGGAGCTCAAACAGCGTGATCGTCAGAATCTGCAGTGGAACATCCCCTTCAACAGGAGTCATAGTTTAGTAAGGCACTCGTGTTAGGTCAGCACAAGCCCCTCCGAACTTCTGGTTCAAATGTGAAGCTCTAGGAGAAATAGTGAGAGAATCGGGGGGAGGGGGAGAAGGGTAGGGCTGACTAGCATTTACTAGTTCATGAGATCACTAACTGTGGAACCTTGGGCAAGTAACTTAACCTTTACAAGCCTCGGTTTTCTCACCTGTACAACCGGGTGAAATTGGCACCTACCTCACAGGAATTATGTAGGAATTAAGTGCGATGTTTCACGCAAAGCACTTGGCACGAAGTCTTGCACAGCAAGAGTAATAAACGATCGCTATTATTATTATTATTTTATTATTACTATTATTATTATTTCACCATGGATTTTGTCCACCGCTCCATCCCAGAGCCTAGGGCAGTCCCACGCACAGATGCTCTCGGGAAGTACGTGCTCTCAGGCCGCTTGAGGATAACCTACTATACCCGGCGTCCTTCCGCTCCTCGCCAGGGTACAGCATTCCGCGGAGGAAAATGCAGATCACACTTCGCCTGCAGCTGTGCCCTCACCTGAGCTCGCTGCCAGGTTATCGGTCCTTTTCTAAGAGTAAAAAGAGAACTAGTTCAAGAAATGCATGGTCAGGCTGAGAGGTTTCTTGCTTGAGTGACTTTTCTGAAGAGTCATAAAAAATGTAAACAGCATGTGAGGAAAATGAACAGGTATTGAATCGACACAGATAGATATTAAGTCGTATTTATTAAAATTGTCATTAGATGTAAATGAGCTTCTGACCTCAATCAAATTATATTTAAATAATTAAGTCAAATATGAATAGACAGGGATCATGCAGGAGAGGAAAGTCTGGATCCCATATATATATATATATATATATTTTTTTTTTTTTTTTTTTTGCGGTATGCAGGCCTCTCACTGCTGTGGCCTCTCCCGCTGCGGAGCACAGGCTCCGGACGCGCAGGCTCAGCGGCCGTGGCTCACGGGCCCAGCCGCTCCGCGGCATGTGGGATCTTCCCGCACCGGGGCACGAACCCGGGTCCCCTGCATCGGCAGGCGGACTCTCAACCACTGCGCCACCAGGGAAGCCCTGGATCCCATAGTTTTATAAAACAAAAGCACTGATAGCAAGTAATTCTGAGCACTCGTTACATGCCCAGCACTGGGCGAGGGACTGAGGGGCACCGCCTAAGAATGGGAGAAAGCCCTGCCTTCCGGCGGTTTACTATCTGGTTGAAGACTCAGAATGCACAGCCTGGAGAGTCTGTGTCGGGGGCTGGAGAACTCAGGCAATCAGCCTCGGGCAGGGCCGGGGGCAGCAGAGAGGCCCCCATGACCCGCCTGGTCCGTGTCAGCCGAGGGTGAGGCCAGGAATGAGCAGAGCGTCCGGAGCCGAGGGGTGTTTGGAAGAGATCTTCTAGAACCGTCCCTTGAAGGACACTTCCCTTCCAAGGGGAGCCCTCGGAGGCTGCGGAGCGGGGGAGGGGCACGTGACTTCGTACTGCAGCCTCACACAGTCTCTCGAGGCCAGTGCTTTGAAACGCTGTTGAATCTTCCCAGTTTCCGTTCAGGAGGGCAGAGCTAGCTGGGAACAGACTGGGACCCGGATAACGGACAAACGCGAGAAGGTGCAGGGGACTCTCGGGAGCGTGAGTGTGGCAGCGACCTTCCCCTGTCAGGGACAGAGCTGGCCCTTCTGTCAGGTCGAAGCCTTGGCCCGGCATCTGAGGCCCCGCTGCCCCATCACTGTCTACATGGGCTGCAGCACCCGCTCACTTGCACATTCAGGGAACCCTGAGGTCTCCCGTGGAGGGCAGTGTGACAAGTGCAGGATGGCATCGACAGGACACTGGACACAGGGGGAGGGGGCGGGTCAGAGAGAATGCCTAGAGGACATGACGACGAAGTGGAATCTGATAACCGCGGGTGAGAGGAGTTGGTGACTTAAGTGCAAACCAGGCCAATTATTTCTGAAGTAAGAGCATCCTGGAGTCTGGGAAAGGGGCTGCGTGTGACTTAGGCCCACCCCCTACCAGCCCAGCTTCCTGTCTCACCCTCCCTCTCAGTTAGGCAACAAGCATTGCCCACACGGAGCTGAAGTCACAGGCACTTGTGTTGAGCGGCAGAAAGGACAAACCCAGGAGGGCTGAGGGGGCACATCCCAGCCCCCCCACCCCGGGGACTGGGGCACAGAGAGCTCTGGTGGTGCCACTCCACACGGGAGGGCTTTGAAAGTCCCGACCACATGCGGGCTCCTCTGAACCAAAGATGCATTGCCTTCAGTAGAGTCCCACCCTTACTTGCCTTACGGCTGCCGCTGGGGTTTCTACTGCCAACTCCGTAAGCAGGCTCGGAGCCTCCAGATGTGAGGCCCTGCCAGGAGCGAGTGACCAGACGTGTTCCTCAAAGGAAATGACATCGCGGGGCACCTTTTATAAGGCAGGCCCTGGAGGAGGCGTCTTTGGGTATATTTTTTTCTCATTTGATCCTCATTCAGTATTCGTCTCCTGGGAGGGATGTTTTAATTATCTCCATACTGGAAACTGGCTCAGAGAGGGCACCCAAGCATCAAGGGGTGAACCAGGATTTGAACCCTGCTCTGCGCGTATGTCTTCTGCAGCCCACTGCCTCCCCTCGTGACGCTTACCATCGCGTTGGAGGGCGGGGTGACACAAAGGAGCCCACGATGCAACAAGGCCTCTCCTAATTGATATGTTCACCCTCTTCTTTAGAGACGGCACCCGGGACCCTCTTCTGCCCGGCGCACAGCCCGGGGACCCCGAGGGCCGCGAGGACCAAGACCCTGGCGCGGGGCCCGCTGGAGCCGCAGGGCTGCGCCCTGGGAAGGCCCGCGCCCACCCCACATCCCTGCCGGCTGCTCTGAGACGTGCCCGCGGAGCCTCTGCAGAGGCCTCATGGTCCGCCGCGATGGCTCGCCTTAGGGGGACCTCGGAGCCTGCTCCCAGAGCGAAAAGAAGCCCTGACCAGTCCGGCCGCCCGGAGCCGCGGCTGGCGATGTGACTCGCTCCCAGGGCAGGGCGCGCAGACCCCGAGTCGGGGCGATTCGGGGCACGCTCCGGGTCCGGCCCCGCGCGGCACCATGAACGACGACTTCTGCCGGGCGCTGGCGGCCCGCCGGCCCGCGGCGCCCCCCGGCTGCCTGCCGCTGGGCATCGGGCCCCCTCCCCGACCGGCGACCCCGGCCCGCGCCGAGCCTCTGGGCGCCGTGTCCTTCCTGCTGTACCCGGGCGCCGCCCGGCCGCCCTACTGCGACGCCTACGCGGCCGCGTTCCCCGGCGCGCCCTTCCCGGGCGCCCTGGGCGCCTGCCACTACCCCTTCGAGCCCGCCTTCCTCCAGAAGCGCAACGAGCGCGAGCGCCAGCGCGTCCGCTGCGTCAACGAGGGCTACGCGCGCCTCCGCGGCCACCTGCCTGGCGCCCTGGCCGAGAAGCGGCTCAGCAAGGTGGAGACCCTGCGCGCCGCCATCCGCTACATCAGGCACCTGCAGGAACTGCTGCGCGCCGCCCCCGACGGCCCTGGGCCCCGCGAGCCCCGCGGCCGCGCCCCCCTGGCGCCCGACTCGTCCGAGCCGTCGTGCTGCTCTTCCTCGCCCTTCTTCGAGTCGGAGGACTGCAGCCACTGACCGGGATGGGGCCGCCCGGGCTCGGGGTGCTCAAGCGCCCGCGGCACCCTCCCTCCGCCAGCGCCACCACGGCCCCGTCCCTTCCAGCGGGGGCATGAGAGAGGCCAGAGCGGCTGTCGGGGGGCGGCGAGGGCGCGCGCCCCGTCCATGCCGGCCACCCCGGGGTCGGGCTCCGACTGAGCCTCAGCCCCGCGCAGGGAAGGTCGGAGGTGCCCCGGTCGTGGAGGTCCTGCTCCGCCCTCCGTGGCCACGGGCGCAGCCCAGGAGGCGAGTCTGCTCTGGTCCGCACGCCACGCCCCTGCTCTCCACGAGATGGCCTCAGACGCCAGCGTCCGCTTCGAGGACTTGCTTGTCACCTCCCCCACCCCCGCCCCCCAGAGGAGCCCAGAGGGAGAGGCGCAGGCCAGATTCAGCGTGCTTTCAGCCCAGGAGGCGGCGGAGTGCGTGCGTTGGTGGTGCCCTCCGGCTTCCGTAATGGAGGGCCTTACCCACCCCACGCCCCAGTGTGGCCTTTTCCTTCCCCCCATCCCCCCGCCCCTGGGGTGGGTGAGGACTGCGTGTTCCCCCCTCGGACTGTACTCTGTGGGCATGGGGACCGCATGGGTGTACCGGCGCTCTGTTTGCACGACGGGGCTAAATAAAGACGTTGGGTTTTGTGATTCCCGGGTGGTTGTCCGCCTTCCCTTCCCTGGCGCCCCTGTCTCCTTCCCACTCAAGCCCTTGTGTGGGGTGTTCTGTTAGCTCATGTATTCAACTAACATTTACAGAGAGCTTAGTACATGCCAGGGGCAGTGTGGGGAGGGCACAGAGTCCCAGAGATAGACACCGTCCCTTGCACAGCTAGGGGCAGGCTGGGGTGGGGGGCGGGGAGAAAGGTGAGCACAGTCAGGAGCCCCCCCCACGGGGCGTAGGCATGGGGTGAGGGTGGAGGATCTTGGCCTGACGGCTGCAGGTAGAGATGTGAGGGAGGGCTGTGGACTCCTACTGAGCTGGACCACCCAGCACCCTTTCTGGACAGTGTCCTGGGCCTGCGGGGAGGGGTGGGTTGAACGTTGACACCAAGGGGCTAGTCTGAAGCCTGAGCTTCAGACTTCGTGAGCTCTCCGTCGCCCCAGCCTTGAACCTTCCATCCTGTCTCCCTCTGCCCCAGCCCAGACCCATGTGTGAGCCCCCAGCCCCGCCCCCAGCCTCCTTGGGGACATACTGGGCTGTCACTGGCTGGGCTGGGGAGGAATGACAGCTGCCTGGCCGCGGGAGCTCGGCTGGGCAGCAGAGAGCCCGTGGAGGCTAATTTTACTCGCTGGGAGCAGGGAGAGCGATCCCCGGCCCGCCCCGGCTGGCTCAGCAGGGCAGGCTCGCCCAGGGGCTCAGCTGCCCAGTCCCCAAGGCAGGGGCACTGGGGACTCGGGGAAGAGAGGGCAGCGGGTGGAGAGCAGGAGAGGCTGAGGCTCCGGGAGCCATGGAGCCGTCCTCGCCCCAGGATGAGGGCCTGAGGAAGAAGCAGCCCAAGAAGCCGGTTCCCGAGGTCCTGCCCAGGCCGCCGCGGGCCTTGTTCTGCTTGACTCTCCAGAACCCTGTGAGGAGGGCCTGCATCAGCATCGTGGAATGGAGGTATCTTTCAGGGCCAAGGGGCTGCACGGGGTGTGTGTGTGTGTCAGGGGAGGTGAGGAGCGGGGCTCACAGATCACAGGCTTGGGGGGCCGGAGACCGGGTCCTGGCGATGGAGCAGGGAGCCTTTGCGAAGGAAGCCCTCAACCGAGGAGCAGGGGCCCCCGGGGCTGAGGCCCAGGCCCTGGAGGCAGCCTGAGTGCCTCTGTAGTGTCTCTGGAAGGTGCTGGAAGGTGTGCCCAAATCCCCAGTCCCCAGCGTCGAGGGCTCCTCTCAGCCTCCCTGGGTTATGGGACAGGACTGGGGTGGGGGGAGGCGACAGCAGGCAGGGCGGGGAGGAGAGGTGGGCCTGCACCGAGCTCTGCTGTGACAGCAGGCCTGGGTGGGAGGCACCACGTGGGCACAGGGACATGAGCCCCCTTCTACGTTGGCATTAGCTCTGCGAGGAAGAATGATGAAAATTTCCAGCTTATTTGGGGCGGAGAGGAAGGAGATGCAGAGCGGGGAGGCCATTGTCAAGTGGGTGCTGAGTGAGCTGCTCCGGCATATTTGAAATACTCCTGAAGGGTTTTTGGAAGACCAGGCTCCCACCAGCTGTTCCCTAGAAGAAAGGAGAGTAAGGGAGCCGCAGGGACAAGGAAAACCCAGGCAGAGCTGGAAGGTCTGGGTAGGAATCGGCCCTGCCCCTACGCGGTACCCAGGAGCCTCGTGCCCTCCTGTCTGGGGGTCGGGGGCAGACTTCCCCACCCGTGTCTCTCGCCTGCATCCTGTCCCCTCTCCAGTCCTCTGCCCCGAGGCCGCCTCTCTTCAAACCGCAGAGGAAGGTGGCTGGGAAGGGCGTGGGGTCTCCCTCTAGCCATCTGTACAGGGCATCCCCCAACCACGCACGAAGGGCTCGGGCCTCCCCGCTTCTCCCCCTCAGTGCCCTCCACAGCCGCCCTGTAACGGTCAGCCTCCCCGGAGGCTGTGCTACTCACCAGCAAATCCGGGGAGCCTGGTGGGAGTGCCCTCCGGAAAACGGCTGGCAGGTCCTGTGTGGGTGGGTGCACGGCCCCTCCTCAGGCTGCAGAGTCCAGGTTTCATCCCTCCCGGCCCGCTTCCTGGGGGTGCTTAGTCCAGTCCGCAGCAGCCCCAGCCTCCCTGGCTGATTCTGCGAGGATGCCACGGCGTGTCTGGCCGTGGCTCCGCGGAGCGGGGAGAGCCGTGGTCGGTGGAGCTGGGGGGCTGGGGGGATCGGTACTGAGACGGGGGCTTAAGACTCCCCGGGCCTTGAGGCTGAGTAGCCCCCAGCCAGGAGCCAGAGCCTCGTGGTCCCAAAGCGTCTCAGCGGACGCCCCCTGTTGGAGGAGAGGGAGGCGGGTACCCCACAGGAGCCTGGCCCCGTCTGTGCCCTGCAGGAGGGCAACGTGGGCCCATCAGCCTGGCCTTGTAGTCAGTCCAGACAGACCCCCCAGTGCGCTCTTCCCCTTAATCCCGCGAATCCCACGCCTCACTCAAGGGTTCTCCTTAACCCTGCACCAGACCCTTCGAGACCATCATCTTACTCACCATCTTTGCCAACTGTGTGGCCCTGGCCGCGTACCTGCCCATGCCGGAGGACGACAGCAGCGCTCTGAACCTCGGCCTGGTAAGAGGGGTCTTCCCTTCCTTCTGCCGGCCTGCTGCCCAGGCTGCGCGCTGGTAGATGATACTGGAGCTGCAGCCCCCAAGGATACAGACCCCACGTCCCCACCACCTGCAGGACTGGCTGAGGGGCTCAGAGCTTTGCAGGGAAACCTGGCCGGGCTGGGTTCCATTATATCAGTACCGGGCAAGTACCCGCTGTGCCAGGGGCGCTGTGCTGAGCTCCTTACGCCAGTAAGCCATGTCCTCCTCCCTGTGGCCCCTAAACGAGGCTCATTTGACAGATGTGGAAACTGAGGCTCTGTAAGGCCAACGATGGGGGCTGAGTGCTGAGTTCCCTTCCCTGGTTGTAACCCGGGAGGATCTCGCTGCCGTGGAGCTTGCCTTTCCGGGGTGGCCTGACAGAGAGAGAGCACATGTGTTAGAGCCGCACTCCCTCACCCCGGCACCAGTAACGAGTCCACAGGCCAGAAAAGGCCGCGGCTGGAAGGGACTTTCCAGAACCAGGCTGTCCTGGCTCCTCCCCAGCTCACTCTGTTTACGGATGAGAAAACCGAGGCTTAGGGGGGGTAAAAGACGGACCTACCCAAGAGCTAGATCACAATAAAATGCTTGGTGTTTATTAAATGCTTATCAGATGCCAGGTTCTGTGCTAAATAATTTACATTATTGTCTTTTTCACTTCCTGTAACTGCCCCCATGACGTCAGTAACGTTATTAGACCCGTTACAAGACAAGGAAACTGAGGCTCAGGGGGTCACCCCCATGCACGCGTCTTCTCCCAGGGTCTCAGACGCGGGGCTCTGACTTTCAGACCTGGCATGGATAGCTGTGCCACCAATGTGGTGACGGTACAAGGGTCCCTGGGGAAGCCCCTGGAGGTGTTGGGCATTTACCAGGCCCCTGAGGGGACAGGCCGACGGACCTGCCCTTTCGGCACGCTTTTCCTGCACTAACTCTGCGGGGTGGGCGGAAGGAGAACTGTCACGCGTGCGTCCAGGGCCTGGAAGGATGGCATTTGTTTCTGCCTCTGCTTTGCGCTGGTTTCCATAGGAATCTATCTTGAGCGGGGGAGAAGCTGGGATTCTAAGTGTGTGCTTGGCTATAAGCGGAAAAGCTCGGAGAGTGGGAGCCAGAGCAGGCGGGCCCTGCGGTGAGGCAGGTGGGGACGGTGCTCCTTGGAGGCTGAGCCCCATGAGGCCGGTCCCTTGTCTCTGCTCTGGAATCCAGGGGGGCCCTGCATCCACTCCACCCTTTAGGACTTCATATCAGGGGGCTTCGGTTCCATTTCAACTCCTTAAGAAGTTGACTATTTTGGAAAGAAACTCCACCCTCCTTGAAGGTGTAGAATCAGACTTTAGTGGGTATGTCGCCTGCCATCTTGAAACTAAACGGCTACCCTAAAAAGTTCACACGGTGCTGTGTGCTCGCCTTTGGCCTGTGGGCTGAGTGATGGAGTCTTGGGTAAGTTCTAGGGTTCGTAGAGACAGGGTGATGAGTTCCCTGGCAGAACCGGACCGGAAACCTTCCCAAAGTAACGACCATCGCGTCAAAGGTCAGAGCTGGATGGGTCGTTGCTCATCGGTGAGGGACCCTTTGTTGTGAAGCCCAGAGAGGGCAGATGATACTCAAGGTCACACAGCCAGCTCCTAGCTGAGGCCTCCCCGCTTCTCCTTGTAGTTATATGCTGATCTCCACAAAAGCCGGCAAGGGGGAAGGGAGGGCAGTTAGAGCAGGAGGGAGGGAGATGGGGGCTTCCTCTCTTCGTCGCCCTATTGGCCACTTTGTAGGAATCTGAGGAAGGTCTGGGACCCCCCCCAGTCATCCAACAGAACCATGGTTGGGAGAAGGGAGGCCCAAGGACCCACTCTGCACTAACTTTCTTACTTATTTAACAGATGTTTGTCGTGTGCCTGTTACTTCCCTGGCACGTACAGGGGACCTACTTGTGAACCAAACAGACATAATTCCCATCTTGACAGAGATTAATTTATCCAAACAAGCAGTTAAAATGAAATGGGAAACATGCAAGATCTGGTGCACTTAGACGTTGTCCTGGAGGAGAACCTGAGTGAGACGGGGGTGTCAAGGTGGCCCCAGGGGACGGCATGTCTGACCTGAGCCTGGAGGGCAGGGCCGGCTTCACGGGGTGTGACCTGCACTCGGGAGGGCCCTGTGCTCAGGGGGTGATGCTCTGGGGTCGTGGCATCAAAACATCTGATAATTTCATCCTTGAGTCCATGTTTTGTAGGTGAAGTTCAACGGGGACGGGGCACAGGGCCATGGCTCACTCGTGGTCCCGCCTCTGTCACTTCCCACCCCTCCCCTGTCTCTGAGGACAGACTCTCAGCTCAGTCCCCTGGGAGGCCACCTGGCAGAGCCTGGGCGTGGTCCTGGGAGCGTCAGTGTTGGCACACGTGCCCTTCGGTGTGTCAGGACAGCCACGGAGGTGGCTGTCCCCAGCCTGGGCTGACAGCACCATGGCCCATTCAGAGAGGGCCCTGCAGGGTCCGGCTTCCGGCCCACCTCCCTCCCGATGCTCTGTGTCTCCTTGCGGGAGGCCTGTCCACCTTGGGTGGAGGCACTGGGCCCGTGGGAAGGGCCAGGGCATGGCTGGGGGCGGCATGTGCGCTGGGTCATTGAGGGTAGAAGGTAGGTGCCTGGGAGGGTCTGCACCCTCCACAAAACACCAAATAGGCCATAAACCCCACCATGATAGGCTGACAAAGGGAGCGTGGAAGGAAGGCATTTCCGCACCTTTAATGCAGAGGTTGTGAACAAGCGCCGTGCACTTGCGTCTTGCGCTGGGCCGGCCAGTCCTGGAGCGGGTCCCGGATGAGGGTGGGGCACGGAGGAGAGGCTGTCGCAGCCCCGCAGGAGGAGGGCTCTGGGTGAGGGGGCCATGTGGGCAAAGGGCTGGGGGCACGAGGCAGAGAGATGGGCTGGGATTTGGAGCATCTCTCAGGCCATCAGGTAGAACGGGGTGGGGGGAGCGGAAGCAGGGAAAGTGGTGTCCAGTGGAACTGAGGCCCAGGTGACGGTGAAGACGGAGAAGTGGGAGATTTAGGACGGGGGATCTGTGGACTCGGTGCCTGATGGACATGGGGACAGAGCGTGGGGGAGGGGAGGAAGAAGGCGAGGGTGACACTCGGGTTTCAGAGGGGGTGACGGAGCAGATGGTGGTGTCGCTTTCCGAGACAGGCGTTCCTGGGGGAGGAGCAGGCTGGACTGGGGGAGGGGGACGGCGAGGTCAACCCCAGACGGTACAGGTGCAGAGGCCTGCGTCCACCCAGCACGGAGACTTGCAGGTCTGAGCACTGGGCGACAGAAGCTCCCTCACTTTGGGTGACTGCAGACTAGCTGGGGTGAAGGGGGAAAGGTCAGGGGGCAAGAAAGTCTTCCCACAGGGGCCTGGTGTGCAGACTCGAGGCAGCTGGCACCCTCGCTCATGGGAGGGAAGCCTCGACACCTGTCCTGGGAACAATCTCCCCCGGGAGGCAGGGGGCCCCTCCGGGAGCTTTCTCCTCCTTCTCCCCCCGCCCCCTGCCCCAGCTCTCACTGAGGCTGAAAGCTGCATCAGCCTGGCTGGAGAAGCTGATGGTGGTTCAGACAATGGGCTCTGGAGCTGGAGCTGTGTGATCTTGGGCAAGTTACTTAACTTCTCTGTGCCCTCAGTTCCCTCACTTGTAAAATGGGGATAACATCGTAAAGTTCAGAGAAGGTTCTGGGTGAGTCAAGCCCTTATAACTTATGCCACATTGTCTAACGACACAAGGAACCTTTATCATGCGGGGGTCACAGTGCCTCAGCGTGGGCTCCCCAGCCACAAAGCCCCTGGTCACAGAGACCCCAGGTTGTTCCAGAGTCAAAGGGTATAATCCCTAGCAGCTATGACCAAAGGATTATTTCAGACAAAAAATTCTTCTTCACCCCCCCCACCACCTGTCCCCAATCTCTTTAACCCTTCTCCTCTCCTTCCGACATCCAAGTCATCTGAACGGCTTTCCCGACCCCGCCCCCGGCCCCATCCTCTAGCCAATCATCACCATCGTCATCATCGCCATCATCATCTTCAAACTTGGCTGTCGGGCACCTGCCCCACGCCAGGCGCTGCTCTGACGGCTCTCAGTGCATTACCCCCCTGAATGCCCACCACGGCCTCACGAGGCAGCACTATTTATTATATTTCTCAGATGTATAAACTGAGGAACAGCGCATGCCCAGTGGACTCCGCGGGCAGACCTGTACCCTCGGTGGGGCATTGGGCGTGGCTCCCTGGACATCAGAAGGGGACACAGGGGGAGAGTGGTCTCTGCTTCCCTGGGGAGTGGCCTGCGGGGGCCGGGTGCCAGGACAGCAGGTCCTGGCCCCTCCCTGCGTGAGACCCCACTTTCTCCTGACTGTGGAGGTGCTGCCCGTCCAGGTCAAGACAGATGCTGAGATCCAGACCCACCCCTACTTGCCCCAGAGAGCAGGCTGCTTTAGGCCTGCAGGACCAGTGGCTAACACAGCTGTCCCAGGGTTCTGCCAGCCGAGTGGAGGCTGGGGACTCCGGTCACAAAGGGGCACCGTGTGTCAGGGAAGCAGGAGGATGGAATAGACCCTGAGCTGCCCCAGGGCCAGCGAAGGGCAGGGAGGTGAAGGCTGAGACCAGCACCCAGGGCGCTGGCCCCCAGCCCAGACAAGGACCCTGCAAGTCCAGCTCTGCCCCTCGAAGGGCTACCTGCTCCCTGAGGCCAGAAGGAGCCCTGCTCCTGGGGGACCCCCTGACTGAGTTAATTAAAGGAAACCTTTGGGAGGGTCTCCATTCCAGCCTGGGCCAGCCTGAGGGGACCCACGTGGAAAAACAAGGGCCGTGACCAGAGTTACCAGTTCTGGAGACAGGCTAGAAATGATCTATCACTTCGCCCACAAGCTAAAAGTAAAAACTGATTAAAATATAGAAGGAACGCATGTCAGAGGTTAATTCAACGGGTAACGGAACAAGGAGGAGGGTAGAGTTGGCTCAAAGAGAATTTGAGAAACAGGAATCCATGCTATCGGAGAAAAAGTGATAGGCTAGGATTGCCTGCCGGGTGGCACACTGAGCGAGCTGCAGGGCAATGGAAGTGTGGCCATGGGATGACGGTTTCTATCAGGCAGAAATCATTTGTGCTTCTCCTGGGCAGAATCCCGAGACTCAAACAAAGGTACAGCCCCCAGGTCAGTGGTTTTCAGGGAGGGGCGTTTGGCGGTGCCCGGAACTTGGGGAGGAGCCTGTGTCCTGAGCTAGCGTCTAGAGGGCAGAGGCCGGGGATGCTGCTACACCTCCCCCCCTGAAACTCACAGGACAGCCCCGTGCCTGCCAACAAAGAGCTGTCCACCCCCAATACGGGGAGCGCTGAGGCTGAGAAACCCACCCTAGACAACGAAAGACTCCTTGGCCAGACCTGTTAGCAAAGGTTCCAACACAGACGCGGTGCCTGATTTCCGAGTTCTAAATGATTTTTGGTAGCACGGGTCAAGCTAGCCTTGGTGCTGCAGGCGCGGGGAGGCCGGCGGGACTGGATGGGCCTGTCTCTCCTCCGGGGCCTCCCTCCCTCCCTCCCTCCCTCCCTCCCAAGCCCGCCTGCCCTCAGACCGCAGCCCCTGCACATTCCTGGGGCTCCGGTTGCTGCTGTCTAAGCCTCTGGCATCCAGGGCGCTGTCTTTTTTTAGGGTCTGGAATGTGCCTGCCGAGGCCACAGCCCACTCCACCTCCCCTCGGAAGGACCCCAGTTCTGGCCTGGCCCGTCAGAGACCCTGGACTTGCAGGGCACAGGTGTCCAAGCCGGGGCCACCGGACAAGCTTCTGGCAAAATGACAGGAGAGCCTGGCTTTTAGGCCTCGCTCGGAGCCTGCCCTCTCCCAGCGAGGGGACTCAGAGTCCCCCCAGGACTGTCGTGGTGACGAGTGTCTGGCAGGCACATGGGGATGGTGGAGTAGGTGGCCCTTCTGTCCCCTCTCTGCCCTCACAGTACTCCTAGCCCACAGCCAAGCCCCTCCGAGCCCAGGCCTGGGGGGCGAGGGACAGGCTCCGATGAGCCCCTCCAGGGGTCCCTGGGTGCCCTTTCTCCCCCTCCCAGCACGGCGTGGTTGAGGCCACGGACCCTGGAGTCACATTATGGCCCTGCCACTCAGAAGCGATCCTGGAGAAATTACTTAACCTCTCTGTGGTTCAGTTTCCTCATCTGTTAAATGGGGGTAAGAATGCCCCCCTTCAGGGTCCCTGTGAGGATGAGCTGTGTGTGTGGCTAGAACAGGGCCTGGCACACAAGCTTAATGACCCAGAGCTGTTGTCACCACGATTTCGCAAGACAGTACCATCTCCCACCCTCTCCCAGGTGGGCTCCCCGCTTTCCCTCCTCCGCCATCACCACCCCGCCCCAGGCGAAGGGGCTCCTCCTCTGTGACCCTCAGCTCTGCTGGCTCCCTTTTCTGGACTGCCCCACACGCCTGACCCTCCCAGACCCGTGGGAGCTGGTCTCCATGCGGGAAGACAGGGTGGTGGAGAAGCCCACTCAGACCGCATCCTTTTGGGTGAGAGTTCACTGGGGTAAATACAGCCACTTCCCTCACTCCAACAGGTCATTCTCCAGACCTGGAGGCTCAGGTGGCCATGCAGACAGATGCCAGGGCCCGGGACACCTGTGGGCGGTGCAGTCACAGGACGCCAGGCCGGCTTCCCCGAGACGCTGTTGGCCGAGTCGGGCAGGTGGGCTGGAGCCCCACTCCCCTCCAAGCCCCACCTCCCTCAGCTGCACGTAGGAAAAGTAGCAGAGCAGGGGTGAAGCTCAACCCACCACTGGGGTGCCCAAGAAGTACCATCTTTATTCCTAGAAACCAACTTTGTTTGGGTCCTAAGCCCGCATCCCTCTGGGATGGAGAGAACTTCAGTCAGGGCTGTTCTCTGGTCATCCTGCTGTCCCAGCCCCAGGGCTCAGGCAGCACCAAGAAGCAGGGGCTGTAGGGCTTCGCCCAGCCGGGCAGAGGCCATGTTGTTCTGGCCATGTGGTTCCCCAGGCCACCGTCAGCCGTCTCCACGTTCAGGAAGCAGGAGGCCTTGGCAAGCCCGTACCCTGCTTTCTCAGGGGTCCTCAGGGCCCCCCTCCCAGACCCAGCCGCATCTTCAGGGTGCTATGAGGAAGCAGGCCCAAGGTCGATCTACCCTTGAACCTCCAAACGCTGGGGTGAGTCTCTGTTTTGCTGGGGAGACGCCTCCACCATGCCTCCCACACCGGGGTCGGGCCTCAGGAAACTACCATCTGGGACCTGCCTCCAAACCTCTCCTGAGGCACAGGGCCCAGCATCTGCTTAAGGGGCGAGACAGGGGATGACTCCAGGAGGGAAACAGTCCCTGACTTGTAAAAGCATCTCATGGCAGCAGTGCCCGCCAGCCTGCTCCGAGCGCTGGCTCTGGGGACCACCACGGGCCACCCCCCTACAGGCACCAGCTCCCCGACCCTCAAACAAACCCACTTTGGCTCATTGAAGCAGACGCGCCTTAAAGAGTTAACAAATAGAGTGGAATGCCACTCCCCTCGCCCCCCAGTAAGATTTGCGCCCTAACAGGTCACAGTGCCTTGACCCTAAGGAAGGAGCCTCAGCCCTGGGATGGGCCGGCCGCCTTCCCAGGACCTGTGACCACAGCTGCCTGTTGCTTCTCTACAGCCCTGCCCCGACCAGCCTGTTAGGGTCTTTCTGTGGACCCTGCAGATCCCAGAGCCCTCCAAGGGGCTGCGGGGGGCTGGGAGGCTGGGGTCCAGGCCAGCTGTCGGGCAAGCCCGAGTGCCCAGGGCAGGAGTGCGGCCCCTCTGCAGTCAGACAGGGAGACTGAGGCCGAGCAGGCCCCCTGGAGGGAGCCCAGCCCACTGCCACGCCCTCCCCACAGAGCCCGGGGCCTGCCAGGGCGGGTGAGCAGTCGGGCCAGGGTGACTGACCCTTGGAGAGAGAGGACTCAGCCCGAAAATAGAGGCAGTGAGCGGGGTGGATGCAGCCTGAGCCCTGCTGTTTCCAGCCCAGGACTTTGGGAGGGTCTGGCTCCAGCGCCCCCAGAAGCAGGCGCAAGGCCTGTGGGTCAGGGTCACGTTCCAGGCCCACCTCCGGCCAAGCGTGGCCCCAGTGAGAGGCCTGTCTGTGGAGGGACGTTTGGTAGTTAAGGTCCTTCCTTCTAGGGAGCTGGTATCGGAGCCCTCGCCTCAGAGACAGACAGGTTTTTGGTCCTCCCTCGAGGTCGGGGGGCCGGGGGGCCCGGGGCAGGCACGTCTTCCCTGCTCTGGAGCCAGAGCCTGGGGTCTAGCATCCCTTCTCGGGAATAGAGATCGTGAGGCCACACCTGCCTTCGAGGTATGTGGCGGCAGAGGTTAAATTTTCCGTTGTGTATTCATTCAACAAACACTTCTGGAGCACCTACTGTGCGCCAGGCAGTACTGTGTGCCCCAGAGCAGAGCTCTGCAGACAATCTGTGAGGAAAGACCACTTTGTTGCTGTTAAATCTCATCCAGCCGTGGGCTGACCAGCTGTCCTCCCACGCGGGACCATGTCACAGCCTGTGCCGTGTGGGACTTACAGCCCACGTTGGTCTGTGACCCACCCACGTGCTTGGAGGGTGTGGCACGTCGCTCTGATGGCTCCCAAATGCTGCTTCTCAGAGCCTCTATGTCGCTCATCCCAGGGTGACGACAGCGGGTCAGCGCCAGGGACACTGACACATCAGACACCCACGTGGCCGGCGTGGTTCTAGACGCTGGTGACACAGCAAAGGCTCTAGACTGTACATTCAGGTCGTGGGGGGGGGGACAGTCAAAGGAAGGAGAGAAACAGAGCACGGCAAGCAGTGACAGCTGCTGACAAAGAACCCAAGCAGGGGAAGAAGACAGCTGAGGGAGGGGAGGAGGGATCTGGAGGGCCTCTGGCAACTTTGGGGTTGGGGTCCTAAAGAAAGAAGACAGCAGCCGTGGGGCTGTCTGGGAAGGACCTTCCAGGCAGAGGGCATGGCAAGGGCGAAAGCCCTGAGCCCCAGAGGTCTTTGGGGGTGGGAGGGGAGCCGTGCCCAGGGTAAGCGTCATTGCCCGGTGGGCTGGGGGAGTCCCGCCGCCAGCCCCGCCTTAGCCACCACCAACAGAGACTCAGGGAAGCTGCCCGCGGCTGCCCCTGGCCCCCGCCCAGCTCCCATCGCCGTTGGGGGAATGTCACCTCTTCCGTCCTGTGGCAGAGAAACCAGGGGTACCCCCGCTATTGGGGCCCCCGGCTCGTGGTCTCGGGGGGCTGCAGTTTGGCGGAGGGTGGTGGAGAGCAGCACAGTGGTACGGGGACTGCGGGCCACACAGGGGGAGCTCGCCCTGAGGGCTCAGAGGGATCTGGGCAGATGACAGGTCTGCTGGGTGACGGACCTGGGGACACAGGCACAGGGGCCGCTGTGGGCAGGGGCGCCGGGACCGGGGCGGCGGGAGAGCCGGGGCCTGGACATCACACGGGGGCTGTCAGGGGGTCGTGCAGGCGGGGAGGCGTGGGGACACAGGCTGTGCGAGTTTGGGGGACAGGCCGGCCGGTGTGGAGTGCAGGTGGATCCAGCAAATGTTAGGGTGCAGAAAAGCCTGGGCTGGGTGGGTAGAGGTACCCAGGGCAGAGCAACGGGAGGGGTCTGGAAAGACCCCGAGTGTCCCCACTGGGCAACTCAGTGCCATTGGCCAAGACAGAGACCCCTCGGAGGGGCAGGCTCTGGGGCAGGGAGTGTCTGGTTGGGTTAGAGGTGGGCCGGACGGAGCCCAGGCCCGTGAGCCGCCCCCAGACAAGACCTCGGACCACAGCTCCGCGAGAACCAGAGCACGCGGTGCGGAAAGGCTGTCACCCCCCGAGCGGCGGGAGGGGCCCGGCGAGGTGGACGCTCCCACACGATGGTCTTCTGTCCTCCGCTGATTCAGGCAGGCAGCAATCGTCACCTCTGTTTTACAGACGAGGAAACCGAGGTTCACAGAGGCTTAGGAACTCGCCCAGGGAAACAGAGCTGCCGAGAGAACCGCTATGCCCCAAACCCCCTGCTTCTCTCTGCCCGCTGGATGGGGGAGCCTAAGGAAGTGGGGATGGGAGATGGGGGGTTGGGAAGGCTGATGACGTGGATCTCGGACAGACAGCCAGCGCCGCCCGCGGCAGCCAGGGAAAGAGCCCAGGCCGGAGGGGCTCGGGGGCCACCTAAGGTGACATTGGTGGCACAGTTTCTGTGACACAGGAAGGAACACGTCCCCCTGCCTCTCCTAGGGCGGGGGCGTGGGGTTTGCACCCACAGGGCTCCCACGCAGTGTGCTCTAATTCCAGGTCGGGCCGGGGGAGCTATCGGGCCGCGGAACCTGCGGGACCCCAGGGCCCTCGACAAGCCCCCTGGGAGCCAGGTGGCAGCCGGACAGGCAGGGACAGGTGCAGGCGGCCCTCCGGGTACATGGCCGGCCGCCCGGCCTGTGAGCACAGCAGCTATTTTGGGCCCTGTTTTCCCTCCCCTCAAGCCCACTTCTGCCCTGCCCCTGGGTGGCAGCCACTTGGGCATTTACACACTGACTCCACTTCACTCTGCGCCTCCTGCCTCTCTCCTGATGCTGTGTCTGCCTCCCGGGCAGCCTGCCCTGCAGGGGAATGGACCCCCGCCCCCCTCAGCCCTGCCGTGGCCGTGCTGCACCCACCCCCTGGCAGGGGCCGCCCGGACGCCCTTGGCAGGGCCTCTCCGTGGAGCGATTGCCCCAGTTCCCACCGGTGGCCCTACACAGGCCCTTGAATGGATCGGTGCTGCTTTGCATTCTAACACTACCTTACTGTTTTCTGGAGGAAGGAGAAAGCTTTGGAATTACAAATTGGTGGAAGGGATTAGGGTCCAGGTTAAGGAAAGCAGGCTTAGCCCATATATGCCTCAGTTTCCCCCTCGACATACAAAGGGAGAGCTTGCTTTCAGGAAAATGCTCTGAATACCAAGTTGGGAGGGTTCTGGGACCAGATCCATAGCAACGAGCCTTTGGCGACCTCTTCCCTTGCTTTCCACATCTACCCACTCGGAAGTTAAAGTAAATTCTCTTCCAGGTCACTAGCGGGGTGGGCCCAATACGGTGATGGCTCTGTGGTGCGCTGGCCCGGTGGTGGTGGGCTTTCTGGGGTGGGTGTGGATGACTGACGGTGACACGGGCTTGGGTTGTGAGGTCCAGAGGACGGTGGTCCAGTCCTCTCTACGTGCTCCTGTGGTCCTGCAGGGCTGCAGCCCGGTCCGGGGCGGGGCGGGCTTGGGGGGGCGGCTCGCTGGTGGGGACGCGTGTGCAGAGCTCTCAGAAGCCACCAGCCTGGCTGGGATGGCTGCAAGGAGAGCAGCGTCAGCCTGGAGCTCTGACAGAGTGACCTGCTTCTCCGGAAATAGCTCTCTCCTGGGCCCAGAGGATGGGGCAGGGTAACCGGGCCGGGATGGGAGGCTGAGAGAGCCGGCCTACAGGGGAGGGCCTGGGGGAGTGGGCAAGGCCTTCTGCAGGGGGCCTCGTCCAGGCACAGTGACCCCTGACACCCGCCCGGCGTGTCGGTGCTTGTGCCCTTTAAGTGGCTGCCTGCAGGCCGCAGCGGGTGTGGGCAGCTGGGGTGGGCCGGGGGTTACAGAAAAGTACATGAGAGGTAAGACCTTGACCAGCCGGGAGGCCCGAGGACTGTCCCCCACCTCCTACTGTGAGTCGTCGGAATGAGGGAGAAGAAAGCCGCCCAAACAAGAGCCATCTGGGGGCCTTCACTCTGGGGGCTGCCCTGACCGTTCATTCATTCGTCCAGTTCTAAGCCTGAGAAGTGAAGCCATTAAAAAAAAATAACAAAAACCCCCACACCTCATGAAGTTTATACTGTAGTGCGTAAGATAGGAAATGAACCAGAGGGAAGTATATGTGGCATTTCCAGCTAGGGATAAGCTAAGAAGACAAAGTGGGAGGAGGAACACAACATAGCGGAGGCCCCCTGGGGAGGGACCACCCACGGGGGGTGGGGGAGGGAGGGAGGGAGGGAGCTGGCGGTGCGGGATGCCGAGGACCGGCCGCAGAGCGGTGGAGCCGGGTGCGGAGGTAGGGGAGCCGCGGTGTGACTGCCTCGCCCCGCAGGAGAAGCTGGAGTACTTCTTCCTCATCGTCTTCTCCATTGAGGCCGCCATGAAGATCATTGCCTACGGCTTCCTGTTCCACCAGGACGCCTACCTGCGCAGCGGCTGGAACGTGCTGGACTTTATCATCGTATTCCTGGGGTGAGTGAGGCCCGGGGGTGCGGCTGAGCTCAGGGGGCTGCCCGAGGGCCCGGAGGCAGGTGCAGCAGTGCAGGGGTGTGGGCTCGGCTCACACCCTCCCCAGCCAGGCACTGCCAGTCTCCTTATTCTCTCTCTCTCTCTTTTTTTAAAAAATAAATTTATTTATTTTTGGCTGCGCTGGGTCTCTGTTGCTGCGCGCGGGCTTTCTCTAGTTGCGGTGAGCGGGGGCTGCTCTTTGTTGTGGAGCACGGACTCCAGGCGCACAGGCTTCAGTAGTTGTGGCACGTGGGCTCAGTAGTTGTGGCTCGCGGGCTCTAGAGCACAGGCTCAGTAGTTGTGGCACATGGGCTTAGGTGCTCCGCAGCATGTGGGATCTTCCAGGACCAGGGCTCGAACCCGTGTGCCCTGCATTGGCAGGCAGATTCTTAACCGCTGCACCCCCAGGGAATTCCCTCCTTATTCTCTTCACACAAAACTGGAAACGTGTGAGTGGCTCCAGTGCCCAGCAGTTTCTGGACGTTCATAAACTTCTCATGCTTTATTATCATCTATTCATTTATTCCATGGACCTGTGTTGAGCACCTGTTATTTGGGTCCATGAGAAAAGACGTTTAATAACCCGTAGGAGCCTGCTTGGGCTGCCGTAACAAGATGCCACAGACTGGGGGCTGAGACCAGAAAAATGTATTTTCTCCAGAATGTATGTTCTGGAGTCTGGAAGTCCAAGATCAAGGTGTGGCCAGGTCTGGATTCTCCTGAGGCCTCCCTCCTTGGCTTGCTGACGGCCGCCTTCTCGCTGTGTCCCCACGTGGTCTTTCCTCCATCCACACGCACCCTTGGTGTGCGCCCAAGTTCCCTCTTCTTCCAAGGACACCAGTCAGATTGAATTAGGGCCCGCCTGAACAGCCTCGTTTTCACTGAATCACCGCTTTAAAGGTCCTATCTCCAAATACTGCCACATTCTGAGGCCCCAAAAGTTAGGGCTTCAACGTATGAATTTGGAGTCGGGGGGAGCGTGGTTGAGCCCGTAACGTAAGATTTGGTAGCCACGACCTAATTATAACAGCAGCGTTTATCGTACACTTACTATGTGCTTTACATGTACCATCTCATTTGATTCTCCCAACAATCCTCTTATTTTCTCCATTTAAGGAAGGTAAGGCGCAGAGAAGTCAAGCAACCCACCCAAAGTCACACAGCCAGCCAGTGGCGGTGCCAGGATTTAAACCAAGGCACTCTTGCTCCAGAGCCTGCCCTTAACCACTAGGCTGCCCTTCCACTCAATAAAAATTATATTCCTAATCTACTAATTGCCGAGTGCTGCTTTAGGTACAACAGGGCAAAGAGAATTCTGTGAATCAGCTTCTGCCCTTGACGGACTGCCTGGCTGGAGGCCACGAGTCTGTGCAGAACAAGGCCACACAGCGCACCGTTGTTTCACACGCGGTGCAGCCCGGGGGGTTCAGATGTCAACGGAAGGATTCCTAAAGAAGGACTTGAGATGGACCTCAAAGGATAACGGCAATCTGAGTACACTGAGAGCAGGAAGGACCATAAAGGGGCTTTGTCAGAAATGCAGTGAAGGAGAGCTCGACGGAGAACCAGCTCCGGGCTCTCTCCTCCACGTTCCCCCTTCCTCCAAGCGCGAGTGTGGGCTGCTGGAACCCTCCACCCACCACAGGGTGTGCTCAGCCCCCGGCCTGACCGTAGCTGCCCGTGGCGCCAGTATCTCAGCCCCCTCCAGGACCCAGAGCGGCCATCACAAATGGACCCGACACTCTTCTTACTGAGCCTGAACGTGGCCTCAGGATTTTTTCTAAAATTCCCCAGATGGGCGTCACCAAAGCAGAGGTGCTAGCGGCTGATGAACTGTACCTTGCCGCCTGCCCCCCATCTTTCCACCGGTACCTTGAGCATGGATGGGACACGGGGTCCCTGACCCCCGGGCCGGAGGCTTAGCTGACCGCTGGGCCGCCTTCCTTCCCTCTCGTCCTCCTCAGGGTCTTCACCGCGATTCTGGAGCAGGTCAACGTCATCCAGACCAACACAGCCCCGATGAGCAGCAAAGGCGCCGGCTTGGACGTCAAGGCTCTGAGGGCCTTCCGCGTGCTCAGACCGCTCCGGCTGGTGTCCGGGGTGCCCAGTGGGTGGCAGAGCCCCTCCCCCTCGCCCCAGTCCTGGGCCCCCTCCTACCCTGGTGCGGAGGAGGCTCCGAGGGAGGGCCAGGAGACCAAGAGGGGGGCTAAGTCGTCCTTCTCCCCCTGCCCTCACGCCCCCCAGGCCTGCAGGTGGTCCTCAACTCCGTCTTCAAGGCCATGCAGCCCCTGTTCCACATCGCCCTGCTTGTACTCTTCATGGCCATCATCTACGCCATCATCGGGCTGGAGCTCTTCAAGGGCAAGATGCACAAGACCTGCTACTTCATCGGGACGGGTGAGCTTCCGGGCCGGGGTGTCGGGAAGGTCTGGGGACGTCTCGAGAGGGGGATTCACCCAGCCGTGGAGAAGCCCCAGGACTAGGTCGTTGCTTCCGCCATCCACTGACCTTGGGGATGCGTTTCTCCTGGACAAGGGAGATTGGGCGGGAAACAGCTCTGCTGGGGTCAGGGGGCAAGGGGGGTGAACGGTCAGGTTCTTCCTCTGAGCACCCCTGCCCCACATAAGGCTGGTGCCCTTGGGCTTTCTGGCCACTTGTGGATTGACACGTAGGCTCAGGATCAGCCCGAATTTCTGTCTGTACTTGCCTTGTAGCTGGAGTCTTAGCTTTTAGTCCAGGGCCCACAGGGTGGGGTCTGAATGGGACTCAGGAAGCACCTAACGGCCGAACGGCCCCTGGTCAGAGATGAGCTACCTTGGGGCCTGGATGAACTTGAGCTACACCTTCTAAACCAGCATCTCTCAAACTGCCTGCTCTCAGGACCCCTTTGGGGGATTTCCCTGGTGGTCCAGTGGTTAAGACCCCACATTTTTACTGCCGAGGGCGTGGGTTCAATCCCAGGTCAGGGAACTAAGATCCTGTGTGACGTGTGGCCAAAAAAAAATTTTTTAATTAAAAAAAAAAAAAAAAGACCCCTTTGCACTCTTCAAAATTATTGAGGGTCCCAAAGAGTTTTTGTTTATATAGATTTTGTCTGTTGATGTGTACGGTGTTGGGAATGAAAACCGAGAAAAATGTCATAGTATTAATTTATTAACTCGTTTTAAAAAGAACAGTAATAGACCACTTACATACTAACATAAATAATATACTTTTTCAAAGTTGAAAAAAATTACTGAAAAATAATTTTATTTTCCCAAACCAAACCAAAAATGTTTGGCGACAAGAGTGGTACCGTTTTACATGTTCTCTGGACCTCTTTACTGACCTGGCTTAGCGGATGTCGGCCGAGTTCTCCCATCGCTGCATTCGGTCTGTTGCGACATCACATGTGACATGGATCTGGAAAACTCCGCCCCTACATCTGTTCAAAGAATGAGAAACGAGGGGGCACATAGAATCTGGGCATTTTTTTTTTTTTTTTTTTGCGGTACGCGGGCCTCTCACTGTTGTGGCCTCTCCCGTTGCGGAGCACAGGCTCCGGACGCGCAGGCTCAGCGGCCATGGCTCACGGGCCCAGCCGCTCCACGCATGTGGGAGCTTCCCGGACCAGGGCACGAACCCGCATCCCCTGCATCGGCAGGCGGACTCCCAACCGCTGCGCCACCTGGGAAGCCCCTGGGCATTTTGATGAGAGGATGGACCGCACTCCCGGGTCCCCGCTCTCAGGTAGCAGTGGTTTGCTGGTCCTCAGCTTCCCCGGGCCGAGTGCCGCTGACACTGGGGGTGCAGGAACAGGACCCAGCACAAGACAGAGGTGACCTCTGTTAGGACGAGCCCCTAACTCGGTGGCGGAGACCTGCAGAGTCTTGGGGGACCCTCCCCACTTCCCTGAGCTCGCCTAAGGGGATGGCAGCCCAGCTCCAACGACAGCTCTCACGGCGTTTTCGCTGGGCTTGTTCCTAACCTGCTCCGTCTCAGCCTCCTCCTGTCCCCATGCCGATCTCTGGTCTCTCATCGGCATTATCAGGGCAGAGAGGAGGGGGCTTTCTAGCACAACCTTCAAACGAAATTCGAGGGTCTCGCCTAGTGTTCACACGAGGTCTTGCCCAGTGCTGACCAGTAGCGCTCCCAAGCCCCTCTGGGATGGGGGCTACCCAGCTGCGAGGGGCTGGGGACCACACGCCAATCTCAGGACCATCTGTGCCCCCCGTCCCATTCCTGAGGATTGAGCCCCCTGGTAACAAGGTTAAGGAAGGCCACTCGATCTCTCACGGTCTGACCTCTCTGAACACAAGAGGAGACCAAACCTACCCAGGGGAACAGGGGACCGAGACATCACCCAAATTTCAGGCTTTAGAGACAACAAGAGCACCATTCAGGGGCTCCCTGGATGCTAAGGCCTGCTGGGGATCCCCCGCTAGGAGCAGACCCACCCCCAGTCCAGCGCATCCCAGCATCGGGGCGCATCCCCACTTCTGTATCCCAGACAGAGCTCTCAAGCCGGAGCGTGAGGCCCGGCCCACACCTCCGCCCCCGCCGGGCTGCTGCCTCCTTTTACAAAGCTCTGTGGGTACAAACGATACATCACATCTGCTTCATCGGTTGTAGTCCATAGAAGCCGCGCCTCCAGTGAGGCCCTGGGCCCGAGCTCCTGCCTGCAGACGCCTGTGTCCCTGTCCGTATCCATGTATCCGTATCCGTATCCGTATCCGTGCCCCCTGCCCAGCCCCCCATGGTCTGCACCACACTCTCCCAGCAAGGCCGCCTCCCCGACTTTAGTCTGACGTTGAGACCCGCACCCTGCTGCCCCTCTTACTGCCCCTGCGCCGGTGCTTACCCCCCCCGCCCGCCCACAGACATCGTGGCCACGGTGGAGAACGAGAAGCCGTCGCCCTGCGCCCGGACGGGGTCAGGGCGCCGCTGCACCATGAACGGCAGCGAGTGCCGGGGCGGCTGGCCAGGCCCCAACCACGGCATCACCCACTTCGACAGCTTCGGCTTCTCCATGCTCACCGTGTACCAGTGCATCACCATGGAGGGCTGGACCGACGTCCTCTACTGGGTGGGTCTGGGCCCGAGCCCGCCGGCTGTCTCCCCAGCACAGGCTCGCCGGGAGCGGGTGGGGGTCTTGCCGCTTCTCCTCGTCCCTCCCCGGGGAGCCCTTCTGGGCCTCAGGTGTGTGTCCTAGCACCCTTGGGGGAGGCCGAGGTACCATCTGTGTCCGCAGTCCCGAGAGCAGGTGAGGGACGGAAACCCGGAGCTCGGCGGGTTCTGGTCTCATGTCCTAACTTGTCCCTAAGCCCGGCTGTGAGTGACTTGGTGCCGTTGGCGTGGAATCTCAGAGTTCCTGAGGAAGGAAGGGCCCTTTGAGTCTCTCTTCTTGCTGCTGGGCAAGATTGCTTTCCCATAAAAATATGATTGGATATCAGGTTCCTCGTCTATAAAATAAAAATGCTATAACGCCATCTCAGGGTAGTCACGATGGTTAGTGGGGGCACTAACTGAATTACCGCAGTGCGGGCACCTAGTGCCGTACAAGTTCTCTTGCTGGAGAACGTTACTTGTTTGGTGATACAAGAGTTAGGCTGCATTTCTTTTTTGATCCTCCAACAGTGGGAGGCATTGATCCCATTTTCCGGATAAGGAAACCGAGGCTCAGGGACGTTCGGTAACTTGGCCGCTGTTGGACTAGTGAGCGACACGGCCAAGAATTGACCTCTAACCATCCGGCTCCAACCCCGGAGCTCGGCCGCGGGTTGACACTACCTACGGGGGACGCTTGTAAACCCATCAAATGCTTTGCAAATATAAAGGATTAGTGTGAGTAGCTCTCGTAAACTCAGATTATGGGAGCCAATTATTAAACGTTTCAAAGGACGGTCACGCGTGTTGTTTCACCCGTGACCAGCCTGTGAGGAGCGAGCTCACATGATCAGCTCAGGAGGCAGACGGAACGATGCTCAGAGATGCTAGAGCCTCATCCAGGGTCACAGGCGTGCTTCCCGAGGAAGCCGGCCAAGCGCAGGCCAAGACTTTTTAGTGCTTCTTCCACTGTGAGGAATCTCGGTTGTAAAGAGGCCAACTGGAGGTGGCCGGCATGACAGGGTCAGGCAGGGAGCCCGGGGACCGGAGGGAGGCAGGGCTCAGTCTCACCGGCCGGTAGCCATCAGCAAGGCCCAGTCCCAGGTCCTCAGGCTAGAAGAGGCTTCCTCTCTGGACCCATATGGCCTCTTTCCTTGCCCCCACCGTCGGATGCAGTGCGTGGGCCAGCTTGACAAGGGGGCCTAAGCCCTCACGTCGGGGATGGGGCTCACACCTGCGTCTGGACCAGGTCAACGATGCCATTGGGAACGAGTGGCCCTGGATCTACTTTGTCACCCTGATCCTGCTGGGCTCCTTCTTCATCCTCAACTTGGTGCTGGGCGTCCTGAGCGGGTAAGGGGCTCAAAGACAGCTGGGAGAGAGGGGAGGAAGAAGGAGGGGCGGGGAAAGGAGGGGGAGGGGAAGGAGGGGAGGCAGTGGGCAGGGAGATGTGGCTTAGAACCCCCGCTCATCCCTGGCTCCCCTTTAGCCAGTAGCATGCTTCCTGTTAGCCAGGAAGAGAACAGATGCAGGCAGGAGCCCCTCCAGTCTTCACCTTTCTCCCTTCTCCTCAAGCCTTATCCCATCCTCGCTTCCTTCTGTCCACGTGAAGCCCTGAGACCCCAGCCTCCTGTCCGTGGAGGTGCTTGGGCTGAAGCTCGGCACTGAGCATGGCCTTCGGGCTAAGCACACAGACTCTGGAGCAAGAGGCCCAAGTTTAAACCCTTGCACTGCTGTTTGGTGGCTGTGTGACCTTTGACTAATTACCTAACCTCTCTGTGCCTCATGAGCCACATCTGCCACATAGGAATAATTTCAGTGCCTGTTTCACAGGCACTGTGGGGAGGATTAAATGAGTTAATACCTGTAAAGTACTTAGAATGGAGGCCAGCACATCAGAAGTGCTAAGTACTCATGGTCATTATTTCTCTGTGACGGCTCCACCCAGCTACGGTGGGCAGCCTGGAAGTGGCCATCGGCCCCGTTGTGCCCACCGCAAGAGCTTCCCTCCAGGCACCCTGGACATAGAATTCAGGGGGTCCATGGACTAGGGTAGGAAGAACTTGCCTTTATTTCTTTGAGTCTAACTGAAAGGCAGCGCTTCCTTCCGTGACGTGGTACCAGCTCTGCCCATGACTTGTCCCAACAGCAATCCCTTGTCATATCACAGGTGTTGCAAATATCGCTACTTCAAAATTATGACAGTTAGACCGCGCCTGGTCTTGCTGGTTAATGATTCAATAAAGAAGCATATGTGTTACTTCATCACCACTTTATAGTCCAACAACTATGCTTTAACTCCTCGGTTCCTTTGTCGAGCCATGGTTTCATTTGGAGCATTTTACAGCGCTGTTCTGAGGAGCGACCCATAGGTTCGTGGGACCCCCAAAGGGGCCAGGGCTCAAAATGGTCAAGAGCCCCTCCTGGACCCTGCCCTGGGCAGCGCTGAGGGTGCAGGCGGTGAGAGCCGACCCTGCTGCCCCCCGCCCGCCCCTCAGAGCCCAGTGAGGGCGGACCGGGCTGGATTCCCCTCCTCACCCTGCGTGGGGGCCCAGGGCTCCCCCTGCTGCTCTGAGCCCTTGCTGACCCTCGGGTCCTTCCCTTCCATTGTGCTGTCTGGTTTCTTCCAGGCCAGGAGCATGTCCCCCGGGGCCTTAAGTCTGTAAGCAGAGCTGAATTCCTCGGGCAGCCTAAAGGGTCGGGGCAGCACGGAAAATCGGAGGGTCCATGGCAATTCTGTCAGGGCAATGCACGGCCATGTCATTAACCCCTATGTCCAAGGTCACCCAAGACAAGGCGGGAGAAATGAGATGGGAGGAAAAGAAGGAACGGGGCGGGGGGGGGGGCCTGGAGGGCGGGGCTGGTGAGGGGGAGAGGGCCGCCCCTCAGCCTCCCTAAAGGGCCCCGGACCCCAGGCAACACTGGGCCGGGGGCGGGGGGGCACGTCCAGCCACAGAACGGGCTCCCTCGCCCCAGGAAGCTGCGTTCTTCCTCCCCCTTCCCCGCCCCACTGCAGGGAATTCACCAAGGAGCGGGAGAAGGCCAAGTCCAGGGGAACCTTCCAGAAGCTGCGGGAGAAGCAGCAGCTGGATGAGGACCTCCGGGGCTACTTGAGCTGGATCACGCAGGGCGAGGTCATGGATGTGGACGACTTGAGAGAAGGTTGGAGCCACGGGCCGAGGTCGGCAACCCCCCCAGAGCTGCCCTCGCGGTCAGCTCCCACAGGGGCACCTCCACACCCGACCCCCCCCCCCCCCCCCCCCGCTGCAGCCCCAGGGGGCCCATCGGGCAGGAACGGCATCACCACTTTGCAGATAAGAAAACCCGGCCCCTAGAGGCCTAGCCTGACACCTTGCGGTGGAGGCGGCCTGGTGTGCCCTGGGCCCTCCCGGAGAACAAGGTCCCATAGTGCTGCACCACCCCTTGGGGACCCGCCCTCCCCTCCGATGCGGGCTCTCTAGGGCTCAGGAAAGCGCAGAGGGAGGGGTCCAGGCCCACCCAGGGTCGCTGTCACAGGTGTCCCCAGTCAGCGGGGCCCTTTCCAGGTGTGTCCAGCCCAGGGGGGCCCGGAAGCCTGGCCAACTGGACCTCTCTGTCCCCAGGGAAGCTGGCTTTGGATGAAGGTGGCTCTGACACAGAGAGCCTGTATGAAATCGCAGGCTTGAACAAAGTCATCCAGTTCATGTGAGTATCTGCCCAGCTGCGGGTCCTCCCAGCCCGCAGCTCCCTGAGACATGTAGTTAGACCCCGGTCACCTCCCTAGGTGGCTTTTGGGTCTCTTTCCCTTAGCGCAGTTGGAGGGCACTGGGCAGATGACCTATTTACTCACCACGTAAGGAAGAAACTGGGAGCCGGTGGGATAATTAGTCCCGGAAACCTCTGCTCCAGACGGGGAGTTAGCCTGTGACCACCATGAGTGTCGCGGGTGGGGGGCTGGAGGCAGGAAGCTGGAGAGGGCCGTGTGTTCTGTTTGGCTGCTTCCTTTTCCAAATTCATACGTGACTGTGATTTTGAAAGATCCAACAATAGAGAAATACACCAAAGAAAAGATGGCCTTCTCTGCCCTTCAAAGAGGTAACCATGGTAACAGTTAGATTTGTATCCCTCTGAAGCCTCTTGCACGCTTTCATTTCTCTTACACGCACACACGCACGCACACACACACCAGGTTTTTTTGGTTTTGTTTTCACTTTTCACACGATGAGGTTTCTCATATTAACCACTGTCACCTCAGAACCAAACACGGTGCCCAGCACGCGGGAGGGCTCGTTGGATAAATGAATACGATCCACACATAAACTGGTAACTGACATTTTAAATTTAGAATTTTCTATTGAGGGCAGCTTTATACAGACACAAACCTTCTTTTTTTTTTTTTTTCTAAGACTTTCTTTTTTCGGAGCAGTTTCAGATTCACAGCAAAATTGAGCCAAAGGTGCTGAGATTCCCCGCCTGCCCCTCCCCCAGCCACGCCCAACGCCCATCGACATCCCCAGCAGATGGTCCGTTTGTTACAACTGATGAACTTGCATTGTCCAAGTGCATAGTTTATGTTGGGGCGCACTTTTGGTGCTGGACGCTCTGTGGGTTTGGGCAAACGTATAATTACACGTACCCACCGTTATAGTATCATATAGAGTATTTTCGCTGCCCTAAAAATGCTCTGTTTCTGCCTCTTCACACCCCACCTCCCACCCCTGGCAACAACCACTGATCTTCCTGTCTCCAGTGTTGCCTTTCTCAGGATGTCGTTTAATTGGACTCACACAGCGTGTGGTCTTCTCAGATCAGCTTTTCTTACTTAGTGACGTGCATTTCAGGTCCCTCCACATCTCCGCAAGGTGTGATAGCTCACACACTGTCTTTTGATGTATCTTTGAATGTAAAATGTTCCACAGCGCGCATATGTTGTAGTCTGTTTACGTAAGCTGTCCAGTTTGGGGCAATACACACAGTGCCACAGGGAACCGTTGTGCATAAGGGTGAACGTTTCTGCCAGGCAGATCCCTAGAAACAGGCTCGCTGGGTCAAAGGGAGCACAGGTTCTAACCTTGGTAAATGCTGCACAGAGGTCGATCTGACAGTGGAGGTGCCTTTCTGCGCGCCCTCCCCTACACCAGATGTGACCGATTTGTTAAAGAATTGCCTTTATGACGGGCAAAACGGGGCATGCCAGGGTTGCTTTAATTAAGTTGGAAACGCACGGAGCCCTACTCTGTGCCGGACCTTGTCTCTCATTCCGTCCGAGGTCGGCATCATCCCTATTCTCCTTTGAAAGGTGAAGACATTTGCTGTAAGAGGCAAGATTTGCCATCTGCCTTTGCAGTTCGGGTCCTTGGCCCTCTCATGTGGCTGGAGGAGGGAGTGGGTGGTGAGACTTAAGTGTGGCGGCCTTGGGGAGGAGCTGGAGTAGCTCAGCCTCGGCCCCGCCCCCCGCCTTCTCAGCCGACACTGGAGGCGGTGGAACCGCGTCTTCCGCTGGAAGTGCCACGACGCGGTGAAGTCCAGGGTCTTCTACTGGCTGGTCATCCTGATCGTCGCCCTCAACACCCTGTCGATCGCCTCGGAACACCACCACCAGCCTCTCTGGTTGACCCACCTGCAAGGTGAGACACGCGGCTGATGGCCAGTGCTGGCCAATGGCACCTCAGGTTTTGCAGAAGAAGTCGTTAGATGTCGACATCGTTTTCTAGAACTTCTAGGCAGTGGTACTCTCTTCCTCGAGGCATTACCAGGGGCCGTAACAGCAACAAGCTGGGGACACTCCAGGTGCTCGCCAGATGTCTGGGCAAATTATCACAGACACTGGACGTACAGATGACCAGTAATTGAGCGCTTCGTGCATCCAAGTTCAAGTTCTACTCCAGAAACAGCAATCTTTCACCAACTATGTATTACACACGTACTCTGGGTCAGGTCCAGTAAAGAATGCAGGGCACACACAAGGAATGTACCTCTCTTGCCGCCAAGGAGCTTCCTGAGCCAGAGGAAAAGACAGATATTGATAAGTGACGTCAGGTCAGTGTAGGGAGGGCAACAGTGGAGGTAAATACAAGGTAACAAGAGGAGGATTACAGAGGAGGGGAGGTTGGATAGTAGGAAGACACTATGTTTAAAATGATGCAAGAGGGAGTTCCCTGGCGGTCCAGTGGTTAGGACTCGGCGCTTTCACTGCTGTAGCCTGGGTTCAGTCCCTGGTCAGGGAACTAAGATCCCTCAAGCAACGCAGTGTGGCCTAAAATAAAATAATGAAAGAGATAAAAGAAGGAAAATAGAAAAGAAGATTGTGGAGATTCTTCTATGGAAAGGAGATAGGAAATGATGCTACAGCTCAGATGCACTCATGCATGTATCCATCCACCCATGCATCCATCTATCCATCCATCTACCCATCCGGGCATGCATCCATCCACCCATGCATCCATCCATCCATCTACCCATCCGGGCATGCATCCATCCACCCATGCATCCATCCATCCATCTACCCATCCGGGCATGCATGTATCCACCCATGCATCCATCCATCCATCCATCTACCCATCCGGGCATGCATCCATCCACCCATGCATCCATCTATCCATCCATCTACCCATCCGGGCATGCATCCATCCACCCATGCATCCATCCATCCATCCATCTACCCATCCGGGCATGCATGCATCCACCCATGCATCCATCCATCCATCCATCCATCTACCCATCCGGGCATGCATCCATCCATCCATCTACCCATCCGGGCATGCATGCATCCACCCATGCATCCATCCATCCATCCATCTACCCATCCAGGCATGCATCCATCCATCCATCTACCCATCCGGGCATGCATCCATCCACCCATGCATCCATCCATCCATCCATCTACCCATCCGGGCATGCATCCATCCACCCATGCATCCATCCATCCATCCATCTACCCATCCGGGCATGCATCCATCCACCCATGCATCCATCTATCCATCTACCCATCCGGGCATGCATCCATCCACCCATGCATCCATCTATCCATCCATCTACCCATCCGGGCATGCATCCATCCACCCATGCATCCATCTATCCATCCATCTACCCATCCGGACATGCATCTATCCATCCACCCATGCATCCATCCATCCATCCATCTACCCATCCGGGCATGCATCCATCCACCCATGCATCCATCTATCCATCCATCTACCCATCCGGGCATGCATCCATCCACCCATGCATCCATCCATCCATCCATCTACCCATCCGGGCATGCATGCATCCACCCATGCATCCATCCATCCATCCATCCATCTACCCATCCGGGCATGCATGCATCCACCCATGCATCCATCCATCCATCCATCTACCCATCCGGGCATGCATCCATCCATCCATCTACCCATCCGGGCATGCATGCATCCACCCATGCATCCATCCATCCATCCATCTACCCATCCAGGCATGCATCCATCCACCCATGCATCCATCCATCCATCTACCCATCTGGGCATGCATCCATCCACCCATGCATCCATCCATCCATCCATCTACCCATCCGGGCATGCATCCATCCATCCATCTACCCATCCGGGCATGCATCCATCCATCCATCTACCCATCCGGGCATGCATGCATCCACCCATGCATCCATCCATCCATCCATCTACCCATCCGGGCATGCATCCATCCACCCATGCATCCATCCATCCATCTACCCATCCGGGCATGCATCCATCCACCCATGCATCCATCCATCCATCCATCTACCCATCCGGGCATGCATCCATCCACCCATGCATCCATCCATCCATCCATCTACCCATCCGGGCATGCATCCATCCACCCATGCATCCATCTATCCATCTACCCATCCGGGCATGCATCCATCCACCCATGCATCCATCTATCCATCCATCTACCCATCCGGGCATGCATCCATCCACCCATGCATCCATCTATCCATCCATCTACCCATCCGGACATGCATCTATCCATCCACCCATGCATCCATCTATCCATCCATCTACCCATCCGGGCATGCATCCATCCACCCATGCATCCCTCTATCCATCCATCTACCCATCCGGGCATGCATCCATCCACCCATGCATCCATCCATCTATCCATCTACCCATCCGGGCATGCATCCATCCACCCATGCATCCATCCATCCATCTACCCATCCGGGCATGCATGCACCCACCCATGCATCCATCCATCCATCCATCTACCCATCCGGGCATGCATCCATCCACCCATGCATCCATCCATCCATCCATCTACCCATCCGGGCATGCATCCATCCACCCATGCATCCATCCATCCATCCATCTACCCATCCAGGCATGCATGCATCCACCCATGCATCCATCCATCCATCCATCTACCCATCCGGGCATGCATCCATCCACCCATGCATCCATCTATCCATCCATCTACCCATCCGGGCATGCATCCATCCACCCATGCATCCATCTATCCATCCATCTACCCATCCGGGCATGCACCCATCCACCCATGCATCCATCCATCCATCCATCTACCCATCCGGCATGCATCTATCCATCCAGGCATCCATCCATCCATCCATCTACCCATCCGGCATGCATCTATCCATCCAGGCATCCATCCATCCATCCATCTACCCATCCGGGCATGCATCTATCCATCCATGCATCCATCCATCCATCTACCCATCCGGGCATGCATCCATCCACCCATTCATCTATCTATCCATCCATGCAACCATTCCTGCATCCATCCATCTATCCATCCAACCAGTCTTCCTGAGAGCCCCTTGAATGTGCCAAGCACTGCCAATGACCAAATGTGGACAAGATGTGAACACAAATGTGAACAGTGCCCGCCGAGAGGAGTCAGAGATGAATTTGAGGTTCCTGGCCCATGCAGATAGATGGATGGTAGTGCCACTTGCTGAGATGGGGAAGACAGTCAGTGACCAGGTATTTTGGGGGGGAGGGGCAGTACCTATCAGCTTAGACTTGAGCATGTTGAGTTTGAGGTGCCTCTGAGACATCCCAGTGAGATGTTGAGGAGACAGATGGAAAGTAGGTCTGGGACTCAGTGGAGAAGTCTGGGTTGAAGAGTCTAAATCCGGAGTCATTGGCAGGCGTGGCAATCGAAGCTGTGGTCTTAGAAGACATCACCAGATCCCCAGAGGACGGTGTGTACTCACGCGTACAGCTCAAGTCCAGCACTCAGGGCTGAGGTAGGGGTGCCTCTGCAGAGAGGGTGCAGGAGAAACAGGAGAAGCAGGAGAAATGCAGAAGGATGCGGCGTCCTGGAAGCCAAGGAAAGAGAACGTTTGAAAAAGCGACAGGGGACTTCCCTGGCAGTCCAGCGGTTAGGACTCTGCACTTCCAACCGCAGGGGGCACGGGTTCGATCCCTGGTCAGGGAACTGAGATCCCGCAAGTTTAAAAAAAAAAAAAAAAAAAAGCAAGAGGCTGATCAACAGTGTCAGTGCTTCTGGGACATCAGGGAAATGGGGTTAAAATGCTCATGGGTTGATCGGTGGAGTGAGGAGGTGGACCTGCCGAACACAGTGTCGTTTAGTTTCTTAGAAATCTAGACTGCGTTCCTTCAATGGTGAAAATTCACCAGGTTTTCTTGGATCTGGAGGGCAGGGGAAGGAAGATGCCCTGAAAATGCAGGGAGGGTGTCCAGGGTGGAGGGCTTGGCCAAGGCGGGCAGGGCAGGGAGGAGAGTGACCCCGAGCTGCGTGGCCCACCCTGCAGACAGCGCCAACCGGGTGCTGCTGGCCCTGTTCACCGTGGAGATGTTGATGAAGATGTATGGGCTGGGCCTGCGCCAGTACTTCATGTCCATCTTCAACCGCTTCGACTGCTTCGTGGTGTGTAGCGGCCTCCTGGAGATCCTGCTGGTGGAGTCGGGGGCCATGACACCCCTCGGCATCTCCGTGCTGCGCTGCCTCCGCCTTCTCAGGATTTTCAAGATCACCAAGTGAGCGCCCGCCCGCACGCACTGCCCCATCCTGCGTCTCCGCAGGAGAAAGCGCCTTCCCCTTCCGCCTCGGCCGCAAGGAAGGGGAAAAGAAGCGCCTGGGAGCGGGAGGGGGGAAAGGAAGATGGAAGGGGAGCAGAGAAGGGGGCAGTGGTGGGACGGCCGCCGGGGCCGGGGCTGCTCAGGAAGGGGTGGTCCTCACCCCCGTGGGGTTCAGAGTCCAGTGGTGGCGCCAGCAGCTAAACGGCCGTCCTACTAACAGAATGAGATGACAGACCAAGATCTGTACTCTGGCGGAGGGAAGCTGGGTGTGCGGCCCGGATCCAGGCAGCCCTGCCCGACCCCCCCCCCCCACCCCGCATCCCACCAGCCCCCAGCCTCCCCCAAGCCGCGCCGACTGCAGGGATGCCGGGGGTGGGGGCTGCCCGTCTCCTCCAGGCACTGGACGTCCCTGAGCAACCTGGTGGCCTCGCTGCTGAACTCCATCCACTGCATCGCGTCCCTGCTGCTGCTGCTGTCCCTGTTCGTCGTCATCTTCGCCCTCCTGGGCATGCAGCTCTTCGGGGGCAGGTACGACTTTGAGGACACGGAGGTGCGGCGCAGCAACTTCGACAACTTCCCGCAGGCCCTCATCACCGTCTTCCAGGTAGGCTAAAGCCCGCTGCCTGCCGCTGGAGATTGGGCATCACCTCCTCCAGGAAGCCTTCCGTGATCCGACGTTGCCCTCTGGGCCCCCGCATGCCCTCCAGGCCACAGTCGCCTGTCTGTCTCCTCCACGCTCTGGAGGCTGGGCGCTGTGCCCAGTGTGTCCTGTGTGTCTTCGTCCCTTCGCCCAGCAGAGCCCCGGCCCACAGTAGGGCAGCGGCTAATGAGTGAAGGAGTTGGGTGGGCAGGGAGCTTTCTTTCCCACGTGCTACTAGAATCTCTGAGCACAAGGTCAGACAAGGTGGGCTGTCCCTCCGCAAGGCTGCAAAAGCCCCAGAGGAACACAAACCACTTCCCACTGCGGGGACGTGGCTCAGCCACCGCTCACTAAAGCCGCGGCTGGCCTCCAGAACGAGCTGCGTGAGCGCAGAGCAGACACGCGCTCCTCTCTGTCGGGCCAGTACTCAGGGGACGCCGCCTCGGTGTTGCCAGTGGGAAGGGCAGTTGTAACAACCGGCCGGCCCTACACAGGGTGTCACCCTCGTTCTTCCATTCACCCCACCGGCTGGTTGGGCATCCTGTCTTTCAAGGCACCTGACATTTCACACTCTTTCTGGGGGCTGGAAAGGCAGGGGGTCCAGTGTGGGCAGCACAGCTAAGCCTGGGCCTTAGGAACAGAGCTCGTGGAAGCCTTGACGCCACAATCAAGCTCCTTGGCCCCGAAGAGCCAACGATGAGGTCTTCGACCCCCGCGAGAGGTTCAGGAGGGCAGGGACTTCACCCCGGATGAAGAGAGAGGACCGGTCTGGGGGCAGGGTTGGAAGGGGACTTTTGGACAGCACAGTCCCGAGAGAAGACCCTCGAGTCCCTCTGCGTCACCCACCCTCCCTCCCCTGCCAGGTGCTGACAGCTGAGGACTGGAACTCCGTGATGTACGACGGGATCATGGCCTACGGCGGCCCGACCTACCCCGGGGTGCTCGTATGCATCTATTTCATCATCCTGTTCGTCTGTGGCAACTGTATCCGCCCAGACGCAGGGCACAGAAAAGGGCCTGGGGAGGAGGCTTGGGGGTAAAGCGGGGTCAAGGTGCCCAGGCCTGCTGCTGGGGAGCTCCTGGGGGTGGGGAGGTGGGACACAGCCGGTGGCAGTGCGGGTGTAGCTGTAGGACACTTCCTTCCGGCAGGACGTTAGAGAAACACAGGGTGACTGGTGACAGGTGGGAGGAATCAGTCGTAGAAAGACGGGGCGCCTGGAGCACGGGAGGAGGCAGGTCCCGCCTCCCGGGCGTCCCTCCCCGCCACCCGAGCTCCTTAGCAGGCCGCCTCAGACATACTGCTCAACGTCTTCCTGGCCATCGCGGTAGACAACCTGGCGGAGGCGGAGAGCCTGACGTCGGCCCAGAAGGCCAAGGCCGAGGAGCGGAGGCGCCGGAAGATGTCCAGGTGAGCGGGTCGCGCCCAGCGGGAGGGACCTGCAGGGCTCTGCCCGCTCCGGGCAAGGGGCTCCCTGGGGAGCAGAGGCCAAACCACTGCGGCCGCTGGCCGAGTCTCTGAGGTGTCCCCGGGGCAGGACTGCAGGCCAGTCGGCAGGCGGGAGGGAGCCCGAGGGCAGAGCCAGGCAGGCTGGGCCTCCGCCCCCCGTCACCACACTTCCTGGAGGGCGTCCCTTCGCTCTGCTGGGCCTCAGGCACCTGTGAGTTTGCTGTTTCACCCTCTGCGGCCTGGGACCCTCCCCTGGGACCGGCCAACGGCCCCTGGGTTTGCCTGGCCGCGGGCGGACGCCTGTCCTGTTCCCTCGTTGCAGAGGGAGGACGCGATGCGCCCGGCCCGTGGGCACAGGGTCAGCCTGCAGTGTCCTCAGGCTGGGCGCGTCCCCCAGAGCCTCCCAGTTGGTCCTCCACTTTGGGCTTTCTTGGTTTTCCAACCCAGGGGGCTCCCAGACAAGTCAGAGGAGGAGAAGTCGACGGTGGCCAAGAAGCTGGAGCAGAAACCCAAGGGGGAGGGCATCCCCACCACGGCCAAGGTGAGCCCGTCATGGGGGGCGCTCTCAGGGGTCGCACGGGGAGGGGCCTCTGAAAGTCCCCTGTTCGCCTGGTGCCTTAGGGTGCTGGGGGCAGGGGGAGGCAGGAGAGGGGCTGTCTGCCTGGGTAACAGCCAGGTGAGGGCACCAGCCAGGGGAGGGCAGCTCTGTCTCACGGAATCCTTTGTACTGAGGACACAGACGCCCCGATCCAGGAACCAGACTTCCTTTGAGTCCCGGCTTTCCACCCCAGTCAGGGTGTCCCCCTCCCTTCAGAGCCGCCCAGACCAGGCTCCCCCCGTGTTTAGCCCTGCCCCGCCTGTCAGCCTGGCCCTGCTCAGCCTTCCTGGAGCTGAGGAAGCAGAGCTCAGAGGGGCAGGAACCGGCCCCCAGAGCAGGGGTCGTGGCCTGGGGCAGTCCACTCTCTTCTCGAGAACTAAGCAGGGGTGAGGGGCTCAGGCTCAGACAGGCTGGGGTCCTGGTAGCTTGGGCAGCCTGGCTGACCTTTCTGCTCCTGGCTTCTCCTTTGTAAGACGGGGATGACCATAATAGCACCCACTGCCTCACCCCGCCCCGCGCCATAGGGAGGCTTAGGTGAGCTGACACCTACACGGCCCTCCAGTCAATGTTCATTAGGTGAGAACCACAGCTTGGGTTTTTCACCTTCATCGTGTTCCTTCCTCCAGCTGAAAATCGATGAGTTTGAATCCAATGTCAATGAGGTGAAGGACCCCTACCCGTCAGCCGACTTCCCAGGTGAGAGTCCTGGGACCCGAGGCGGGTGTGCTGGGGTGACTTCTCCCCAGGGAGGAAGTCTCTCCTGTGTGTCCCCTACCTGGACCCATCCACGAGGAGATCAGGACTCAGACATCCCTTGTGTACCTCGTATTGCAAATGAGCCGTCTGCCAGCCTGCCTCTCCCTACCATACACACAGTGGGAAAATGTACACATTTTATTTTCAGTTAATTCAGCCAGTATTTACTGAGCACTGGCTGTGCGCTTCAGGGCTAAGGATCTGGTTTTCAAGGAGCCCAGAGACTCGTGGGCACACGCGGCTTCTGTTCCAGCCCCTCCAGCCACACAGAATAGCTCACAAGGGGGGTGTAGCCGCCCGTGTGGTGCAGGAGATGGGCACACGCGGCTTCTGTTCCAGCCCCTCCAGCCGCACAGAATAGCTCACAAGGGGGGTGTAGCCGCCCGTGTGGTGCAGGAGATGGGCACACGTGGCTTCTGTTCCAGCCCCTCCAGCCACACAGAATAGCTCACAAGGGGGGTGTAGCCGCCCGTGTGGTGCAGGAGATGGGCACACGCGGCTTCTGTTCCAGCCCCTCCAGCCACACAGAATAGCTCACAAGGCGGGTGTAGCCACCCGTGTGGTACAGGAGATGGGCAGACTGCTCACCGTCTGTGCCCCGCAGGGGATGACGAGGAAGAAGATCTACATGGAGGAGACCAGGGTGGAGGGGAGGGGGATGCATAGCGCACAGCCACGAATGCACTACACACGCCTCGTAGGTGCAAACAGCCTGTGGCTGCAGCAGAAGCCCTCGTCGTCGGTGCCAAGGAGGGAACACTTGGAGGGAGCTCCAAGGTTAAAAGGCCACCTGGGAGAGGCTGGTGCCCAAGAGCTGGCGAGGTCTCTTAGCTCACTCCTGGGTCCTTCCAGCTCTGGGTCACTGGTGCAATTTCATGCCTATTTGCATCTGTTTGCGCCAGCGACTCTAAGCTCCAGCGGGACTCTTTGTGCTCCAAATAGCAGTGTCTGGCACCAGATAGGCAATCGATAGATAGAATGAAGGGTTATCGTAGGACACTGACTATAGTTCCCTGTGCTATACAGTAGAACCCTGTTGTTTATCCATTCTATATATAAAAGCTTACATCTGCTAACGCCAAACTCCCACTCCATCCCTCCCCCAACCCCCCTCCCCCTTGGCAACCACCAGTCTGTTCTCTGTGTCTGTGAGTCTCTTTCTGTTTCACAGATAGGTTCATCTGTGGCATATTTCAGATTCCACATGTAAGTGATAGCCTATGGTATTTGTCTTTCTCTGTCTGACTTACCTCACTGAGCGTGGTCATCTCTAGTTGTATCCATGTTGCTGCAAATGGCATTATTGTGTTCTTTTCTATGGCTGAGTAGTATTCCATTGTGTGTGTGTGTGTGTGTGTGTCTGTGTGTATCACATCTTCTTTATCCATTCATCAATATCCTGTGATAAGCCATAATGGAAGAATATAAAAAAGAAAGAATGTCTACATGTGTATAACTGAATCACTGCTGTACAGCAGGAATTAACACAACACTGTAAATCAACTACACTTTAATAAAAAAAATATTAAAACTGAGAAAGAAAGCCTTATAGAAATCCAAGAAGAAAAAGAAAGGAAAAAAATGCAAGGATTTTGCCGAGTAAAATGTAGGGAGGATGGAGCTGGTACAGGTAAGACTAATGACAGTTCTTCAGATACCTGCCAGAAGGGACATTTGGGTTTTAAAATAATTCGACTTCGTCTGCTTCATCTAATAACCATCTCCTAGTAGACGGGAGTGGCCGCTGTGCAGGTGGGAGAGGCTGAGCCAGGAAACCTGAGGTGGGGGAGGGGCCGGGGCTGGGGAGAAGGTGGAGGGAGGGTGGGGGAGGGGCTGTGGGGTGGGCTGCGGCGGGGCGTTCTTACCAAGGGGGCTGAATGTGTTTATCTTGCTTCTTTCCAAAAATGATCTGAAATGGCTGCCAACGAAAGATAGGCACACCGAAGTTAACACAGTGGGCGCGGGCGGAGAAAATCAGAATTAAGGCGGGAAAAGAAAGCAAATACGCGAGTTCTAAGAATTAGCAGTCTCTGCGACGAAGCAGAAAATGTGTCTCTGGGGCCCTTGGTCCCAGGCGAGGCAGGAAATGTCCCGGGAGGATGCTCTTTGGCAGGAAGAAGTGGGGTCTCGGGAGGAGACCCTGCAGGGGCCGCTGTGGTAGAGAGAGCGGGAGAACCTTGCCAGGGGCTGGCAGGAGACAGCTGTAGGCGAGGGGACAAAGGAAAGGGCACCCCAACTTCCCACAGTGCCCCCAGTCTGCGGCTGAGGACTTGGGGGGACAGCTCCCTCTCACAAGGCCCTGAAACTCAGCAAATGAGCCCAAGGGGCCCCCTCCCCCTCCCAGCCCCTCCCACCCCACACCTGCCCCAGAAGGAAAGAATCCTGGTTTCTTTTCATGCTGGCAGCTCCTCCCTGAATGATGGTTTTTGGAACCCGGCCCCAGGAGAGCAGCTCCGAGTCCATTTATCTCAACAGGCCTCCTGCCCCTTGTCAGTGTCGCGAGCTGAGGGTCTCACACTCAGGAGGGACAGAAGCCCGCCTGGCCTGAGAGTCAGGGGCGGAGCCGGGCCCAGCACTCTGGCCTCGGGCCAAGCAGGGCCCCTCCCCGGCACCCCCAGCTTGTGAGCGTTCGTGGTGGTGCGTCCAGCCCCGAGACAGGAGGTGCAACGGCAAGGCCCCCAGACCTTTGCTCCCGGCCCGACGTCTGGGAGGTTCTGAGCCTGACCGTTGTCTGGACAGTTCAGCCCCGTGTGCCGCAAGGAAGGGAGGTGCCCGGCTGGACTCTGCGGGCGCCCTCGTGCCCCATGTTGCTTGCTGGCTGCTGGGGGTTCACGGTTGGGGTCAGAGCACAGGAGCCAGGGGAGCAGTGAAACGTGGAAAGACACCCCGACCTCTCTCTCCCCTCCCCCACAGGAGATGATGAGGAAGACGAACCCGAGATCCCGATAAGCCCACGACCCCGCCCGCTGGCTGAGCTGCAGCTGAAGGAGAAAGCCGTGCCCATTCCAGAAGCCAGCGCCTTCTTTATCTTCAGCCCCACCAATAAGTGGGTGGCCCCTCGGTGGCGGGGCAGGGTGGTTGGTGGGGCTCTCAGAGGGCTGCTTCCTGCTCTGAGAAGGCCCCCTTCTCCTGACTCCCTGGGCCTACAATTACACCGTGAGAAAGTCATTCCTTTAGCTTAAGACCTTGTACCCAGTTGAAAGTGCCGGAATCTCTGGGAGAAGTGATGCTTTAAGCCTCACCAGTTACTTACTCCTAAGAGGGATCACATCTCTGGGTTCCCTTCCAAGAGCAGGACAAGGGGATAAGCTGTAGTTCTCACTGGCTTCACAATTTTACACCTTTAAAATACAGACTGTAGTCCCCATGGAGTTTCAGCTGTCGGCCTCAGGGATGGAGATGGGCCTGCCCCGATGTTTTGGTGGGGATGCCGCGGCATGGGGTGGAGTGTTGGGGGAGGGCTTGTGCGGGATGGGACTGGGGCTGCAGGAACAGAAGGTGGGACAGGGCCCTGCGAGGCCAGCCAGAGACCACCCGGTTGCCGGCTGGCCTTCTCCACTGACCGGGAGGGAGGGGTCCGGCGACGGAGGCCGGTCCCAGCCTCCCGCCCCTACCCCGCCCCCGCAGGCTCCGCGTCCTGTGCCATCGCATCGTCAACGCCACCTGGTTCACCAACTTCATCCTGCTCTTCATCCTGCTCAGCAGTGCCGCGCTGGCTGCTGAGGACCCCATCCGGACCGAGTCCGTGAGGAACCAGGTGACGGCAGCCAGCTCGGCACCCGTCCCCACCCGGCCTCCGTCACCACACACCTCACCCTGATGCCCGGAGCTCACTGTCTCCTCTGTGTGGCTACAGGCATCAGAGTGGCTTAGAGTTTAAATCCCTGGAGGGCCGAGACTGCCCGACCTGAGCGGTGTTATCACAGCGCTCGGCCTACACGGGCTCTTGTTGCTGGATGTTAGCAGTGATGGTGGCGGGGATGGTGGTGGTGGTGGGGATGGTGGTGGTGGTGGGGATGGTGGTGGTGATGGTGGTGGTGGTGGGGATGGTGGTGGTGGTGGGGATGGTGGTGGGGATGGTGGTGGTGGTGGGGATGGTGGTGGGGATGGTGGTGGTGGTGGGGATGGTGGTGGGGATGGTGGTGGTGGTGGGGATGGTGGTGGTGATGGTGGTGGTGGTGGGGATGGTGGTGGGGATGGTGGTGGTGGTGGGGATGGTGGTGGGGATGGTGGTGGGGATGGTGGTGGTGGTGGGGATGGTGGTGGGGATGGTGGTGGTGGTGGGGATGGTGGTGGGGATGGTGGTGGGGATGGTGGTGGTGGTGGTGATGGTGGTGGGGATGGTGGTGGTGGTGGTGGTGATGGGGATGATGGTGGGGATGGTGGTGGTGGTGGTGATGGTGGTGGGGATGGTGGTGGTGGTGGGGATGGTGGTGGGGATGGTGGTGGTGGTGGGGATGGTGGTGGGGATGGTGGTGGTGGTGGGGATGGTGGTGGGGATGGTGGTGGGGATGGTGGTGGGGATGGTGGTGGTGGTGGTGATGGTGGTGGGGATGGTGGTGGTGGTGGGGATGGTGGTGGGGATGGTGGTGGGGATGGTGGTGGTGGTGGTGATGGTGGTGGGGATGGTGGTGGTGGTGGGGATGGTGGTGGTGATGGTGGTGGTGGTGGGGATGGTGGTGGTGATGGTGGTGGTGGTGGGGATGGTGGTGGGGATGGTGGTGGGGATGGTGGTAGGGATGGTGGTGGTGGTGGTGATGGTGGTGGGGATGGTGGTGGTGGTGGGGATGGTGGTGGGGATGGTGGTGGTGGTGGGGATGGTGGTGGTGATGGTGGTGGTGGTGGGGATGGTGGTGGGGATGGTGGTGGGGATGGTGGTGGTGGTGGTGATGGTGGTGGTGGTGATGGTGGTGGTGGTGGGGATGGTGGTGGTGGTGGGGATGGTGGTGGGGATGGTGGTGGTGGTGGGGATGGTGGTGGGGATGGTGGTGGTGATGGTGGTGGGGATGGTGGTGGTGATGGTGGTGGTGGTGGTGGTGGGGATGGTGGTGGTGGTGGGGATGGTGGTGGGGATGGTGGTGGTGGTGGGGATGGTGGTGGGGATGGTGGGGATGCCAATGAAGATGCTATCACTGCTCTGCCCCTCCTCTCACTGACCTCTGCCCTGTCACCAGATCCTTGGGTATTTTGACATCGTGTTCACCTCTGTCTTCACTGTGGAGATTGTCCTCAAGGTGAGCGAAGGCTGTGGGACAGACAGCCTGGGCGAAGGGCATCTCCAGGCCAGGGACCAGACCTGCTGTGGCTCCTGCTTACACAGGCTGTACAGGGGCTGGGTTGCAGGGAGGAGGGAAAAGCAAGAAGGTGGTGGAGAGCAGCAGGGAAAGATTCCCAGGACCCAGGAGCCCGGATGGTCTCAGCTCACGAGTTGGTGCGAGCGGGCAAGCAGGAGGGGTGTGGAGGCATGAGGTACAGTCAACCCGCGGCCTGCGTGTCTCTGAAGCCTTGGGCACGTTCTTCCACAGTCAAGGCGCAACTAGCCTAAGCGTGGACCCGGGAGCAGTGATCTGTTCCCAGACCTTTGTTGCCAGCGACTGAAAGGCCTCCCCTAGGATCCCAGAGAAGCGGCTGTCGCCCTGGGTGGGTTTCTGGCAGCTCCGCCCTCTCACGGCCCTCCCACGCCTTGTCCATAGCACACCACTGCCCTCCCGTTCTCAAGGTGGACACGCTGGGTTCACAGCATCATTGGTGGGGGATGGGGTCTGGGGGCAGAGACCTCCCGTCTGTGACTAGAACCCATAACCCCAGCCTTCACCTCCATTAACCAGGAGGGGAGAGGGGAGCCGTGAAGGGAGAGCAGGCCCAGAGCTGGCTGCAGTATTAAGTGAGGACAGTCCTTTCTTTCAGGGCCCCGATTATTAAAGAAATTGATCAGAGGGAGATGGTGGCTTCCCTGAGGTCCAGGAGGACTTCCTGGAGGTTGTGACTTTACAGTTAGGCCTTGAAATTGGACAGGACTTCATTAGAGAGAGAGCGGGGGCAGTCAAGGAGGACAAAACAATGCAAACGCATTGTACGGCGATGTTTGGGATGTGCTCAGAGAGGAGAAAGTGGCCCCTCTGCGCTGAGGTACAGCACGCGTGCAGGGGTGGCTGCCTGGGCAAGGTCTTCAGTCCTCGACGGGCTGTTCAGCCTGACCCAACCATGCCTAGGATGCTTTCGAGGGAGGAGGGAGAGGAAGAATTGTATCAATTTGCAGAGCAGAGGGCAGGGCATCCCCCTGTGGCTGGGTGAGGAAGGAGACCCAGGGCTCCCTTGGCCTCGCTGCCCGTGAGAGGTGTCAGTGCTCCCAGAGGCGGGTGCAGAGAACAGGGCAATGCCCTAAGGACCCAGCAAGGAGTGTCCCCAGGGTCCTCCCCACCCAGGATGCCACCTCTCTCCCCAGATGACCACCTATGGGGCCTTCCTGCACAAGGGCTCCTTCTGCCGCAACTACTTCAACATCCTGGACCTGGTGGTGGTGGCCGTGTCCCTCATCTCCATGGGACTCGAGTGAGCGGGGCAGCCGGGGCCCCAGAGTGGCAGCCCAGCCACTGTTGGTTGGTGGGCACTGAGCCACAAGGGGACAGTCTCTCGGGACCACTGGCCAGGGTGGGGGGCGTCCCTTGGGTTGTCACCAACTGGACTGAGTGACAAGGCTAGGTGAGCAGAGCGTGGGCTGGAGACCAGGGGGGATGTGGACAGGAGCAGGGGGTCCCCTCCACAGCCCCACGGGGAGCACAGCCCCGGCGCCCAGGGCACTCCAGTCTGATGGGAGAGACAGGGTCTGTGGGCAGCCCTGGAGGAAACCAGCCCAGGGGCCGGCAGGCGCCTCTGTCCTGGGGCGGAGCTTAAGGGGAGTCGGGGGAGGCAGGCGTGGGTGCGGAGAGCTGGTGGCAGGCGGAGGGCTGAGCAGGCTGCCCCCCAGGTCTAGCACCATCTCCGTGGTGAAAATCCTGAGGGTACTGAGGGTACTCCGACCGCTCCGGGCCATCAACAGAGCCAAAGGGCTGAAGGTGAGAGGGGCCGGCGGGACCCTGGGGGGAGAACAGGGCTGCCAGGCCTCGCTCAGACAGTCAGCCTGGCCATTGCCGGGCCCATCCCATCCCCTCTGCCCAATGGGGGTGTGGTGTGGCTGGGAAGCCATGCCCCCATGGGCCCCTCTCTGCCCCCAACAAGCCGGGAGGCAACTAGGCTTGTGCCCTGGGGGCCCCTCGGCTGGCACGGGGCCGGTGAGGGGAGGGGGAGAGGTGCCGACCGGGCCTCCCTCCCCAGCACGTGGTGCAGTGCGTGTTCGTGGCCATCCGCACCATCGGGAACATCGTCCTGGTCACCACCCTCCTGCAGTTCATGTTCGCCTGCATCGGCGTCCAGCTCTTCAAGGTGAGCCCCTCCTGCCCTCACTCCCCCAGCTCCGGTGCCAGCTTTTGGGCCGAGGCAAGAGCCGGTCTGTTTCCCTCTAAACGAGGGGAGCCCCAAACCGTGAAGGCAGACAGACGTCCTAAACGCATAGGGGTAAGGCTAAGCCGTCGAGAGCCTGAGTTTGGTTCCTAGGTGACGCCCCACCTGGCCCCCGGGGCTCTGCGGGCCACCTGCTGTCTTACTGGCTCCCCCCACCTGCCGGGCCTGCCAGCACCCAGCCCACTGTCATGCTCTCCACCCCCTCCAGGACACGCCCGCCCCAGCCTCCGCACCCCCTGAGCCAGCAGGTGTGTCTCCCGCAAGCTTCTGCGGGTGGGGGTCCATCGTTTCACGTGTGGGAGCCACCCCGCTTCTGTGCTCACTTTCCTGGGAGAACTCCAGTATTCGTTCCCCCATGGCAATCAGCCCGACAGGCCATCTTCTGTGCGGCCAACCTCTGGATGCCTCTGCCTCTTAGATCACCTGCAGGACACAGACACGGACACCTGAGGGCACCACCCACATTCATGACCCTTCCTTCCATGACCCTCTGCTCCCACCCACAAAGCACCATCCCGATTATGTAACCTCAGTCATTCTTAGACATACAATGGCATCATGTTACAATCACTCATTCATTCAACAAACATCTATGGAGCATTTCCTCTGGGCCCGGGCCTCTGCTAGGGCTTGAGGGGGCCACGGAGCGAACCCCACAAGGCCCCCTCCATCGGCAGGGGCAGGTTTTGGGGAGGGCCATGAGGGTGGGGCTCCCAGAGGACCTATAGGGGACCGGGTCCTGTTGGTCTCTGTCCTGGAGGGGCGGGAGGGGTGTCTGGACGGAGACAGCTTAGCCGCCAAACCAGGTGCTTACAGTGGCCTGCACTCGGCCCTATCCCACAGCTCCAGCCAGGGGCGCCCCCCGCCCCATCCCCAGCCTCAGCCTCTGCAGCCTGGGGGCCCTGGGACCCCCTCAGGGCAGAGTCTCTGCAGGACTCATCCTCACCCTGGCACCCATCCGGGCCCCCAAGACACGCTCCCCGAAAGAATGAGTGAGCAGCTGCTCCCCCACCCCCAACCCCCTGTGTGTGTTAGTCTCCTATCGACAGACCCCCAGTTCCCGCCCAGATCATAGTCAAACGCCAGGTCCAGGTGGCATTTACATCACATTTGTAATGCGCCGGTCACATGTATCCGTGCTATATTTGCTTCCTGTACTAGATTGGGTGTTTGGTTTCAAGTGCCCCAAAACCTGCCCAGTGGCAGCAGCGTCCCCTGGCGGCTCCTGCCCCAACGTCCCCTGCCTCACCTTCACCCTCTGCTCCGTGACAGTAGGAGGAGGTGGTAGGGACGGCAAGAGCCTGCAGTGACAGGGTGGCCGTGTCTTCAGCTTCTCCTGTGTCCCTGGCCAAGGCACTTCCCTCTCCCGACCTTTGAGGGCCCCGGACCAGCATCTATGGATTCAAACAATTTAGCCACAGTCAGACCTAGCAATCAACTCCTTTTGTTGAAACAAAATCTTCCGTGGGCACCTAATATGCGACGTAAATCAAAGGAGAAACTGCTTGGGCTGCAGTCAGCAGAGGGGATCACAGAGCTCCCCTACTCAGCCTGGGGGGAGCAGGCGTGCCGGGACCCCTGCTCAATTTTGAGAGAAGATGTGTCATCTGGGCCCAGCTGGGCTCCATCCCTGCACCGCCCCAGGGCCTGAGAAGGAAGGGGCGTGTGGGGCAGCCCCAGCAGTGCGGGCAGGGGCAGGGGCTCCTGAGCGGGAAGCAGAGGCCAAGCTGGCTCCGTACTTCCCTTCTTCAGGCCCAGCCTGGGGCACTCAGCAGAGCTCATGGTCTGAGGAGCTGGCTCCCAGTCTCACAGCTGTCCGCCTGGCGGGGAGCCCGTGGGTGGCTGAGGGAACAGTGACCTGAGGCAGACTATCCGGGGGCCCTGCCCCCGCGGTTAGGCTGCCCTCAGGCCCTGCCTTCCCTCCTCCCTTCCACCCCATCTTTCCATCCTGTCTCCATGACAACCTGTCTCCCTCCCTCCCTCCTGGGTGCAGGGGAAATTCTTCAGCTGCAATGACTTGTCCAAGAGGACAGAGGAGGAGTGCAGGTGTGTGTGGGGGGGGGGGGGTCGGGAGGGGTCCCGGGTCCAGACCTGCCCTCCTCCCCCACACTCACCGCCCGAGGGCCCAGAGGACGCGGAGGGGGACCTGCGAGCACAGTGCAGTGACCGCGTCTCCCCGCCTCAGGGGCTACTACTACGTGTACAAGGATGGGGACCCCACGCAGATGGAGCTGCGTCCCCGCCAGTGGACACACAACAACTTCCACTTCGACAACGTGCTCTCGGCCATGATGTCACTCTTCACGGTGTCCACCTTCGAGGGGTGGCCGGAGTGAGTGAGGCCGGGGAGGGCCTGGGAGCCACCCGCGCCCCTGCAGCACGCCGGGCGCCGCGGGGGCTCGGCAGCCACCCTGGCTCTCGCGGGGTGCGCACGGGACTGGGGTGCCGACCGCTCACTCCAGAGACAGCCTGACCAGGGGTGGCACGGTGTGGGCCTCTCTGCCCCGGTGACTGGGGGAAGCCAGCGCATCCCGCCCCGCCCAGCAGCCCTGCGTCCTCTGCCCACCGCAGGCTGCTGTACAGAGCCATTGACTCTCACAAGGAGGACCAGGGCCCCGTGTACAACGAGCACCCGGAGATGGCCATCTTCTTCATCGTCTACATCATCCTCATCGCCTTCTTCATGATGAACATCTTCGTGGGCTTCGTCATCGTCACCTTCCAGGAGCAGGGGGAGACCGAGTACAAGAACTGCGAGCTGGACAAGAACCAGGTGCTGGGCCGCCTGCTCCAGGCCTCCCGCCCACCGGGCCGAGGCTCAGGCCAGGGAAAAGGGTCCTTGGGCAGGGGGTGATCCCAGACCCTCCATTGGGTGCCCAGCCCCGCCTCCGACCCATCTGCCACCTGAAGCAGCGCACGGTGGTCGGGAGGGGTCTCCTGTGGACCCGCCGTGGTGCCCAGAGCCCCTGGGCTGGGTGAGAGCCGTGCTGCAAATGGGCTGTGATGGTTCCAGGGGAATCCGGCCCAGCGGAACTCTTCCCCTCGACAGCCCAGCAGAGGCCCTTGGCCTGCTGAATTCAGGGCCCCTCCAGCCTGTGGGCGTGGACGTGGAAGGGGGGGGAGGTGGCCCCGGGCACTGACCTGCCCATCGCGTCCCGTCTCAGCGCCAGTGCGTGCAGTACGCCCTGAAGGCCCGCCCCCTGAAGTGCTACATCCCCAAAAACCCGTGCCAGTACCAGGTGTGGTACATCGTCACCTCCTCCTACTTCGAGTACCTAATGTTCGCCCTCATTATGCTCAACACCATCTGCCTGGGCATGCAGGTAAGGCCCCCGGGGACCAGGTTCCCCGAGATCAGCGCCCAGCGGGCCAGGGCCTGGGCAGGGCAGGGGGAGCGGGGTTCCAGGCTGACTACCCCCAGTAGACTCTTCCTGGCACCTGCTCTGCGCCAGGCACCGTGCTGAGGTGCCACGTGGGGCAGGGAGGTGGACTGGACGCCGGCCCGGGGGCCAGGCCCTCAGCGGTTCATCAGGGCCGTGATTCAAGCGCACACTCGGCTGTGGCTGCTCTGGGGCCAGGAGGCGGCTGTGCAGGAGGGTGGGGCTGTGTGGGAAGCACAGAGCGCCTCCTCTGTTCTCCTTCTGCTGTTGCCCTGATGCGGGAGAAGGCTGCAATGTCAGCTCCAGTCCCGAGAAAAGGGGATGTAAGATTCACAGAACAGGTGCCTCCGAGGAGATGAGCACACTTTACAGACGAGTCATATCCACAGCGTCCTTCTCAAGCCTTAATCAAGCATCTGATCCCTAACGCGCCGCATAAGGGATCACACAGCAAGGCTCCCTGGCCCCGGAGCCCCAGCCACTGGCAACGACACGACCACACGTTGCTGGTGGGGAGGGTCTGGGGAGGGAGTCATGGAGCCAGCGGGCCCAGTGCGGACAGGGGTTCACGAGCCATGGCTCACGTGGGGGCCTGAGCTGGGCAGCAGAATCAGGAAGCCTTGCCGAGACGGGGTGGGGCAGGGGAGACGCCAGATCCTTCTACTACCTGGGAAGGTTTTGTGGAGGAAGTGGGGTCGTGTCAACTCTATTTTAAGAAGGGTGAGAGATTCCTGGGAAATGTTACAAGGACATCGATTTCAGGAGGGTCACAGGGGAGGCTCAAGGCGGCTGAGGGCGTTGCTCGGGGCTGCCTCGGGGTCCCGGGGTAGCTTGCAGGCATGGGAGGCTGGTGATCTCAGGTGCCACCTGCAGGTGGGGGCGGTCCCAGCCTCGAACCAGGGGTCTGCCCTCCTGGTCCTGTACCCAAACGGCTCGGGGGAGCCGCTCACAGAGCCCTGCTGGGGGGCCTCCCTCCTGGCCTCCAGGAACAGACGTGTGTGGGTAACCCGGCTCACAAGACCAGTGTCGGCCCCCTCCGCCTCCCCTCACGGTCCTTCGAGAGGAGAGGGCGTGGCAGTGGACCTGGTAGGATTCTGCACGTTGCCAGAGTGGGCTCTAGTTTTCTGAGGTTAAAGGAAGGTGGGCAGGGGCCCCGAGGAAGGAAGCAGGGCTCTGGGGGTGTCTCCCCGAGGGGCGGAGCCGGCCCCCAGCCCCTCCCTGTGCCTCCACAGCATTACAACCAGTCGGAGCAGATGGACCACATCTCAGACGTCCTCAACGTGGCCTTCACCACCATCTTCACGGTGGAGATGGTCCTCAAGCTCATGGCCTTCAAGGCCAGGGTGAGTCCCGCGGCAGGATGAGGCCTTCCCATGGAGCCCTCTCACCCCGTCCTACAGGACGCCCTACCTCCGGCATTTCTGCTCCCAGCCTGCTCAGCCCGGGGCTGGCAGGACTAGATGCGGCTGCCCCTGCCCCACCCCTTCCTTGAGCCTGTCTCGTGGCCCCGTCTCCCTTAAGCCTCTGAAGAGCAGCCCCTGGGCCAGGGAGCATCCTGCTGTGTCCTGGGTTCCACGTCCACCCCCACCCGCGACCCCCGTGTCAGGTCTGCCTGCGAGGCCAGACTGGACTGGGCTTCAAGCGGGGGACGAAGGACTTCCCCGTGCGGACCAGGACCCCAAATCCTGAGTTCCCAGGCACACCGCCCTCCCCTTGGACCACTTTATGCTATGGAGGGAGAGGAGCGGGAGTGGGTGGGGCCCTGGAACACCCGTGGGAAGTGGCATCTTGGTGCAGCCCTGCCTGGCCCTGCAGTTCTGCATCCCCCCGACAGGGACCACTGCACTCTGCTGGCCTCTGAGCCCCTCCCCTCCACAGCTCACCCCGGGCCGCTCCCCCAGGGCTATTTTGGGGACCCCAGCCCCTCCCCTCCACAGCTCACCCCAGGCCGCTCCCCCAGGGCTATTTTGGGGATCCCAGCCCCTCCCCTCCACAGCTCACCACGGACCCCTGCCCCCAGGGCTATTTTGGGGACCCCAGCCCCTCCCCTCCACAGCTCACCACGGACCCCTGCCCCCAGGGCTATTTTGGGGACCCCAGCCCCTCCCCTCCACAGCTCACCCCTGGCCCCTCCCCAGGGCTATTTTGGGGACCCCAGCCCCTCCCCTCCACAGCTCACCCCTGGCCCCTCCCCCAGGGCTATTTTGGGGACCCCAGCCCCTCCCCTCCACAGCTCACCCCGGCCCCTCCCCCAGGGCTATTTTGGGGACCCCTGGAATGTGTTTGACTTCCTGATTGTCATCGGCAGCATCATCGACGTCATCCTCAGTGAGATTGACGTGAGTACCGGGTGGACACAGCCATTGCTGGGGTGGGGCTGAGGCCACAGACCCTTGCGGGGTACCTGCTGCATGTGCAGCCCGTCACCCCAGGTTACAAATCCTGTAGAGCAGACAGACACCTCAGATTCCAGGCACAGTGAGTGTGCCAGGCGGCCCACAGCAAGCGCCACGGTGGAAGAGAGAGGTCGTCCCTGGGTGGCATGGTCAGGGAAGGCTTCGTGGAGGTGGTGCCATCTGAAGGGGTTCCTGAAGGAAAGGGAGGTGGGAGCAAGCAGCACAGGCAGGGCTGCTGCCGGAAGGGCGCAGGAGAGACGAATAAACAGAAGGTTCGGGGCGCGCGGAGAGGTCCGGTTGGTAGAAGCACACGAGCGTGTAGACCGTGTAGACCTTGTGTAGCCGGCAGTGTGGGCACCGCTGGAGGTCTCTGAACAGGGCCGTGGAAGGATGAAAGCTACGCTTCTAAAGCGTTAACCCTGGAGGCGAAGGGCAGGAGGTGAGAGCGGCTGCAGGCAGGGGGCACAGTTTGGGAGGCAGTGGTTCATCTACTCAAATACTGAGCGCCTCCCACGGGCTAGAGGGACAGCAAAGAACCAGAGCACCGGGGCGGGGTGGGGGGGTGAACGGACAGCGCAAGTGAATCTGTCGCGTGGCCGGTACGGCCAGTGCCTGTGATGAAGAAAAATCAAGCAGGTGGAGCCTTCGACAGAAGGGAACGGGAGGTAGTGTCGGGTGGTACTGAGCACAGCCCGGCATGGAGCACGGGGTGGGCCGTGCGGGGGGTGGGGGGGTGAGGTGGGGAGTGCTCAGGCCTGGGTAGGGAGCTAGGAGCACGTGGGCCGGCTGAGGACCAGCGGGAGGCCTGGCGGCCGGGTGAGGGGTGAGCGGCGAGGTGAGCTCAGAGAGAGGGCGGGGGCCGGATCGTGTCGGCCCTGGAGAGCCACGCTTCTGATCCTGGGTTCTGTTCTGCGGGGAGACGAGAGCCCCGGGGGCGTGTACACCTGGTCTGACCTCCGTTCTCAGAGGATCCCTTGGGCTGCTGTGCTGACAGCAAGCTGTAGGGGACACTAAGGGCCCCCCGGGGGGCGGTCAGGAGAGGAGAAGTAGCCAGCAACTGGAGCTGCTTGGAGCACTGAGCCGATAGTATTTGCTGGTGAACTTGATTCAGGGTGAGAGGAAAACGAATCCACGGTGAGTACAAGGATTTTGCCCAAGAAACTGAGCTTCCGTTTGCTGTGATGTGCCAACTCCCAGAGGAGCAGGCGTGGGGCAGAAACCAAGAGTCCCGCTTGGGGCGTGACAGCTCAGGACGCTTGCAGGGCATCCGAATGGAGACGCTGTAGCAGGCTTGGACTTATGACCCTGGCGCGCAGAGTCTGCTCAGGCTGGAGATCTAAATCGGAGACTAGTGGAGGAACTGGCGTTTAGAGTCGTGGGAGGGGGTGAGACCAGCCACAGAGAGAAGAGGGTCTTTAGAGAGCGAAGGTCCGGAGGCCGCGCCCGGTGGTGTCCCTCCCGGGACCCCGGCCCGACAGTCTCACGGGACTCTAGGGGAAGAACGCCCGGCTGGAGTGGGCTGAGGAGAGGCAGGGCAGGCTGTGAGCCTGGACAGTTCTCTCTTTTTGCTACGAAGAGAAATGGCTTAGAAGGTGGAGGAGAGCGTGCAGCCTAGGAGAGTTTTCTTGAAAATGGGAGAATTTAGAGCACATCCTGGGCTCGTGGGAGGATCAGGCAGTACAGGGGCGACTGCAGGAGCTAAGCCCTTGGGTGAGAGGGCAGGAGACCCTGTGTCCCGGGGAGGGCTGGCTCTGGGGACGGCAGTTCGCCCCCCGAGCACGAGAGGTTCCGTGAGAGTCGGGGTGGACGTAAGGACAAGCTCGCGGCTCTGGGAGGTGCAGCGGGGCGAGGTGAGTGCCGCCCAGGGCCCCGGGAAGGAGGCGTCGAGGAGACTCAGTATCCCGAGGAGAAGAAGGATGGGGGGCCATCTCCATGATTCTGCTCTGGTGCTGGGGTTTGGGTGCTGGTGTGCATGGGCGGACGAGCCGCGCGTCATTGAAAACGCAGGCCAGGAACCGAGGGTCACTGACTCCAGAACGTGGCAGCCGCCCCATCAAGGAAGGGAGCGGGTGGCCGAAGCCTGGGGGGTTGAGGCTCCACAGGGTTCCAGCTGGTAAGGCCCCGGGGCTTGGGACCAGAGAGCCATGCGTGAGCTGCGGGGTGACAGACAGCAGACTGGGGGACTGCAGCCAGTTACAAGGATGGAGCAGGTGTTGCAGGGCCGGGAAATCATGGCGGCCAGTTCAGGAAACAGCTTCACCGGAGTCTGGGGGGAGGCGGTTACTAGAGGGCAGCAGACCCCCTTCAGTGGTTTTCTTTCTTAACATCTTTATTGGAGTATAATTGCTTCACAGTGGGGTGTTAGTTTCTGCTATATAACAAAGTGATTATACCAAAGTGAATCAGTTATACGTAAACATATATCCCCATATCCCCTCCCTCTTGCGTCTCCCCGCCACCCTCCCTATCCCACCCCTCTAGGTGGTCACAAAGCACCGAGCTGATCTCCCTGTGCTATGTAGCTGCTTCCCACTAGCTATCTATTTTACATTTGGTAGTGTATACGTCCATGCCTCTCTCTCACTTCGTCCCAGCTTACACTTCCCCCTCTCTGTGTCCTCAAGTCCATTCTCTACGTCTGCATCTTTATTCCCGTCCTGCCCCTAGGTTCTTCAGAACCTTTTTTTTTTTTAAGGTTCCATATATATGTGTTAGCATATGGTATTTCTTTTTCTCTTTCTGACTTACTGCACTCTGTATGACAGACTCTAGGGCCATCCACCTCACTACAAATAACTCAGTTTCGTTTCTTTTTATGGCTGAGTAATATTCCATTGTATATATGTGCCACATCTTCTTTATCCATTCGTCCGATGATGGACATTTAGGTTGCTTCCATCTCCGGGCTATTGTAAACAGAGCTGCAGTGAACATTGTGGTACATGACTCTTTTTGAATTATGGTTTTCTCAGGGTATATGCCCAGTAGTGGGATTGCTGGGTCATATGGTCGTTCTATTTGTAGTTTTTTAAGGAACAGCCATACTGTTCTCCATTGTGGCTGTACCAATTCACATTCCCACCAGCAGTGCAAGAGGGTTCCCTTTTCTCCACACCCTCTCCCGCATTTATTGTTTGTAGATTTTTTGATGATGGCTATTCTGACCGGTGTGAGATGATACCTCATTGTAGTTTTGATTTGCATTTCTCTAATGATTAGTGACGTTGAGCATTCTTTCATGTGTTTGTTGGCAATCTGTATATCTTCTTTGGAGAAATGTCTATTTAGGTCTTCTGCCCATTTTTGGATTGGGTTGTTTGCTTTTTTGTTATTGAGTTGCATGAACTGCCTGTATATTTGGGAGATTAATCCTTTGTCGCTTCGTTTGCAAATATCTTCTCCCATTCATTTTGAGGAAATGGAGGCTGTGGGTGGAGCCAGCATGGAGGAGGGAAGAGACCACTGACGAAGCTGTTAGGGTCTCACAGGAGGTAGAAAGGATGCGATTCAGAGCCCTGGGAAAAAATGAGTATAAGACAGAAGCCGTGAGGAATGCAGGGTGTGGAAGGGGGCAGGGTGTGGGGGAGGCGGGCAGGCAGCGTCCATGCTGGGTGCCTCGAGGGCATCTGAGGAGCGGGCTGAGTCCTCGGGGAGGGAGGGCGGTGGGTGTGACAGTGTGACTTGCCTCTGAGGGACAGCTGCTGTCATGAACCCACGGCAGGAAGCCGATGGGGCTGCCACACTGCCAGGAGGCGGGGTCTGAGTCTGGGCGGGGGGATGGGGGTGGTGGCGAGTGCCCAGTTTCTCCCTGGAGTCATGCCTGGCAGCCCTGAGGCCTGGAACAAGGGGTCAGATACCAGGATCGTTGTGGTCTTGAGGGCCGGCTCGTTGGGTCTCAGTACAAGTAGCCAGTATGTGAGCCCAGGATCTGGCCCAGGAGAGACGGAGGGGATGAGGCCTGGGGGTGGGATGAAAAGCAGCAGAGTGTGGGTGGGGGTTTCTGCCAGAGGGCAGGATCCCAGAGGTGGAGCCCTCCAGGGTGGCCTTGCTGAGGATCTGAAGCTGAGGTGGCTGCCGGGTGAAGGAGGGGAGCAGGGGACAGGGAGGGGCAGATCCCGGAGCCAGAGGTTGAAGTCACAAGGCATTCCTCTCCCCAACCCCCCACCCCAGAGTGCCTGCCAGGGGCAGCCGGGACGAGGGGTGTGGGGAAAAGCATCCCATATCCAAGCAGGCCCGGAGGGGGCGGGGCTGAGGGGGGCAGGCTGCCTTCTGGGCAAACCAGGGCACCTGCTGGGAAATAGCCCCCCAAAGGCCCCAGGGTCTGAGAACAGCACTTCTCACCAGCGCAGTCTCAGCTCAAATGACAAATTACTTCTTGGAGTTTTGAGGTCTGTGCCGGGGAGTCTGGGGTAAATCAGAGCAGTTTCTTTGGTGCAGGAGGGCCGAGGGCGTCGCTGGTCACCTTTTGGTTTTCAGGGACAGCAGATGCCCCTAACCAGGACTGTTTGCTTGAAGTCATGTTAAGACTTTGAATTAAAATACGGATTTATATTCCTGTCGTATAAACCAGGGAGCAGACTAGGGTGGCAGCATCCGTTGGCACCCTCTGCAATCCCGGTTCCGCTCTGTCCAGTGCAGTAGCCACGAGCCGCAAGTGTCTACTGGTCACTTGAAACGTGGCCAGTGCAACTGAGGAGATGAATTTCTAAGTCTATGTAGTTTTCACTGTAACCCAAAGAGCCACATGTGGCTGGTGGTACCATGTTGGCCGCACGGGCCTGGAACGTGGCTTGTCACCCCGGGCTGCATGTGAAATCACCTGGGGTGCATTTACACCCGGAAGCCAGGCCCAGGCCCCAGGAGCTGACTTACTCGGCCGGGGTGGGGACCCAGCATTCTGATACCCACCCTGGGCTGAGAACCAGTGTCCCAGGTGAAAGTTGCCCTGGAGAATGCTGCTTGGTGGGGAAATAGCATACTGGGAACCAGACCCCCACAAGTCTTTAGGAGATAAAGCAATGATTCCCCATCCCAGGACTCCAGAAACAGGGTTTCTCCTGAAATGTGGCCCAAGGGAGGAGCTCAGAGTAAACAGGAACAAAGGCTGCTCCCCACACCCCATGCCCACCCTTTAAGAGCCTGGCCCTGAGATGGAAGCCTAGGTCCTGCTTCCAGGTGGGGGGCTGGGGAGGGGTGGGCAGAGATGCATCTGCTGGGGGGTCTCAGACTCCCCCAGAGGGCCTTTGCCACAGAGGATGGGACCCCGGTAAGGGCCTCGGCAGCACAAGGGAGCTGGCCAGCACCCCTGGACTCAGGAGACAGGGGTGTGACTCGTGTGACTCCCCTTGTGACCATGAGCGCAGGTACTTTCCCACGTGCCGCCCCGCTACGGTCTCAGCATCACAGACCCCAGACACACAGGTTGCATCTTGGGGGCGAGACGGGACCTGCCCGTCTTCGGTCTCCCCTCCTCTCCTGGCTCCCTTGCCCCCAGCCTGTGGCCTCACTGTCCCCACAGCTCCGTCCTCAACACCCGCCCGCCCGACCCTGGCCGGCAGCCACTAGGGGCCTCTCACCCCCTGCCTCTCTGCCTCGTTCTCTCTTTAACTCTTATGTGGCCTGTCCTCTCTGACGCCTCTCCTCACTGCCCTCCCACCGTGTCCCTCCTCTCTCTCCTCCCCCCACCCCCTCCTCTCTCTCTCCACAGACTTTCCTGGCCTCCAGCGGGGGACTGTATTGCCTGGGTGGCAGCTGCGGGAACGTTGTAATTCCAGGCTGCATGAGCCTGCAGGGCTCGCCCGCCAGCTCTGCCCTGCAGCGTGCATGCTTGGGCCTGGCCGCTGGACTGCATGGGGCAGACGCACTCAGGGCCCCCTGCCCCAAGCAGGCCCCAGAGGGTCCGGGTGGGGACGGGGTGGGGGGTGAGCTCAGTGCTACTAGAATGTGCATGGATGCAGTGGCTTTCTCGGAGCCCTGGGAAACAGGGCCTCTGTGCTGATGGGAACATCCAGAGAGAACTGGCTGATACAGAACCTTAGTGACAGGTCACCAGCACCAAGCCTGTGGGGACACGGGACGCCGGGCAGGGGGCTCTCCCTGGCCGGAGTCATCCAGTGTCTAAGGCTGGCACGTGGGCAGAGGCCTCCCGGCTTGGGACAGCCCTGTGCGGGGCAGGGTGTGGCCACTGAACTGATGGCCGCAGAGCAGCTGAGCTTCTGGGAGACTTTGCACTGGGTGGACACTAGGGGAGGGCGGGAGAGCTGCCAGGGTCCTCGGCTGAGTGGCAGCTCGGGGAGGAGGTGGGATGAGGCAGGAGCCCCAGGAGAGCCGGCGCGGGGCCTGGCCGCCGCCTCCTCCGCCGCCCCGGGGGCAGAATCGACGTCCACTCAGCGCACCGCTTGGCGCCCAGCCCGCGTCACCACCAGCGTTGCAGGCCCCCGAGGGCCAGCACGAGTGCTCAGCGGGGGCCGCGGGGCGGGCTGGGAGTCCCCCCAGCACGACTCGTACCGCACACTCTGCCCCGCCCCGCCTGCCTGCCCTCACCCCCTGCCCCGGCCCCAGACTGATCCTGGGGCTGCGCCCCGCAGGACCCCGACGAGAGCGCCCGCATCTCCAGCGCCTTCTTCCGCCTGTTCCGCGTCCTGAGGCTGATCAAGCTGCTGAGCCGCGCGGAGGGCGTGCGCACGCTGCTCTGGACCTTCATCAAGTCCTTCCAGGTGTGCGGCCCCGCCCACCCAGCCGGGGGGGCGGGGGGCCGGTGAACGCGAACGACGGCAGGGCGGGGCTGCGGGGCGGGCGGCGGGGCCCTGCGCCCTGAGCCTCCGTCGTCGCCCACAGGCCCTGCCCTACGTGGCTCTGCTCATCGTCATGCTCTTCTTTATCTACGCCGTCATCGGCATGCAGGTGAGGGGCGGGAGGGGAGCCTCTGGCCGGCGTGCAGGCCGGACCCTTCCCCCGTCCGGCCTCGCGGCAGCCCTGGGCTCACCTGCAGGACCAGAGGAGGAGGTGGTCCCCAGACGGCGCAACAACAGTCAAGCGGAAGCAGCGCGGGGCATGGAGGCGGGGGAGGCTTTGTGGGCAGACGGCAAGGGCCAGATTGCTCTCCAGGGCCCCGTCAGAGGTTCGGGTGGTCTCGGCCTGCGATCTCCTGGAGCACCCTGCCCCCCACGTTGAGTCCCTGACTAGCTTTTGGTTAGGGCAACTGGCCCCCCCCTAGATTTCTTTGGCTTGAGGGGAAGAACTTCACCCAACCTTGATAATACAGGTGACCCTTGAACAACACAGGTTTCAACTGCGCGTGTCCACGTATACGCGATTTCTTGGGTAAATACGTACCGTGGTACCCCACGATTTGTGGTGGTTTGAATCCGTGGATGCAGAGCCCCGGATACGGAGGGCCCAAGGGCTGGCTGTAAAGTTATACCCCTGCGAGGCTCGAGGGCCAACTGCAGCCCAGTTCGTCTGGCTTCAGGTCTGACGGGGCCTGAAGTGGAGGGGGTTTGGAGGAAGTAGGGGGCAGCGGGAGACGGGCCGGGGGGGGGACCCGTGCGGGTGCCACCGTCCGTGCTTCCTGGTCTGCAGCTGCTCGGGAAGGTCGCCCTGGTGGACGGGACCCAGATCAACCGGAACAACAACTTCCAGACCTTCCCCCAGGCCGTGCTTCTGCTGTTCAGGCAAGAGGCCCCAGCCGTCCCCACCCCTCCCCTAGTCCGCGGGGCAGGCTGGCTTCGTGTGTGTGGACCCAGCGCGCCGAAGCGCCAAGGCTCTGCTGTCCATTTCAGATGCTCACCCCATACAGCCGGAGCTGCTGTTTAAATCGTTTTTGCGCGAGTGGCCCTCGTCTTCACTGTGCCCTGGGGGTCGAAAAGGAGGCAGCCGGTCCTGAGTGGGGTCCCGCAGATCTCCCCACCCTCATTGCACTGAGGCGGGCGATGGAGCTCGAATGTCCCTTGGGGGGACGGGGAGGCCTCGCCGACCCCGGGTCAGCTCTCTTGCTCTCTTGCTGCCCCGGCGGTGACTTGAATCCTGGATTGATTTTGCCCCTCTGTCCGAGAAGCCCCCTTTCTTTGTTCAGTTCCTGCCTATGGGGCCCCACGAGGGGTAGAGTTGGGGGGGACTGCGCGCAGCACAGGGGGGCAGTGGGGCCTGGCTCACACTGGGCAGCACGTGAACCCGGGGTCCTCAGGGGCGCCCGGCCTGCTCCCCCCCGACGCCCTGCTCTCCGCCGCTGCCCAGAGTGAGAGGCGCACGGCGCCCTGCCTTCCAGGTGTGCCACGGGTGAGGCGTGGCAGGAGATCCTGCTGGCCTGCAGCTACGGCCAGCTATGCGACCCCGAGTCGGACTACGCCCCGGGGGAGGAGCGCACCTGTGGCACTGACTTCGCCTACTACTACTTCATCAGCTTCTACATGCTCTGTGCCTTCCTGGTGAGGCGCGAGGGCGGGGCGGCCGGGCTGCGGGGAGATGCGCTGAGGCAGGGTGATCCCCCCACCCCCCGCCTCCCGGCGCCTCTGTCTCTCCAGGGACCTATAGCTCAGGGACTCAGGAGACAGGACTCTGTTCTGGTCATCCTGGGCGTGGCTGAGTTTTCCGAGTGCGTTTGCCTGCTCCAGAGGAGTTGCTAAGAGCTTGGCCCTTTTTTGCTGTTGTTATTAGCGATTGGTAATCAAAAGAATTTAGTGAGGTTCTACCCTAAAACAGAGTAAAGCCGTTCGCCCCTCTCTCTTCCCTGGAAGAGGCGGTTGCCCCCCAGTGAGGAGGCTGAGACTCTGGAAACGAGGTCCCGAAGGAGGTAGCAGTGGGCTCGGAAACAGAGCACAGGTGGCTTTGAGGCTCCAGGGCTGCTATCTGCACTCGCGGGAGACAAAGAGCCCCCCAGCCCCAGGCCCTCGCTCTTCGCTCTTTTTCTTTTCTATGTTCACTAAGGCGCTTGCTTGAGCGTCTAACGTTCCCTGGGCTCGGCGCAGGGGACAGAAAGGCAAACAGGACACAGCCTTAGCCCTGAAGGCACTCACTGAGTGCCACCTTGCATTTCAAAGGGACACCCAACAATACAGGACAGACAAGAGCGGCACAGGGGGAGACCAGCGTCCCTCTGGGGGGCAGACGAGAGGCTGAGGTTGGGATTTTTAAGGATGAACCCCAGGAGCCCCGGCAGTGGACACCGCGTGGGCCGGAGCAGTGACACAGGCTGCGCGTGTGCGGGTTGTAGTCACCAGAAGGGCTCGGAGGCAGGAGAAGCTACGGACCCCAGACCCCGTGGATGCCCCCATTCCCCCCGCCCCGCCCCCTGTGCCACCTGCCTTTCCGAGCAGGGAACCCGCGGTTCTCCTCCTGCAGATCATCAACCTCTTTGTGGCTGTCATCATGGACAACTTTGACTACCTCACACGGGACTGGTCCATCCTGGGCCCTCATCACCTGGACGAATTCAAGGCCATCTGGGCAGAGTATGACCCAGAGGCTAAGTGAGTCCCTCCTGGAGGCTCTGTGCTGGGCCCTCCCTCAAACGTCCACTCCTCTGGTCTAGACCCCGTCCTGGAGTCCGACAGCGAGTCACTCTCCAGTCTAACGACAAGGAGGGGGCCGCCCCTCCTTTTATTATCCGAGGGCCCGGAACAGAGACTTGGGAGGGATCCTACAGCCTCCCAGGGCAGAAGCCCCCTCGCCTTTATTGGGAGATGGTCATCCAGCTTCGCTTGGATGCTTCTAGGAGCAGGGAACTCACTACCTCCCCAGGCAGTTTAGGCCCCGGCTACTCAGAGTGTGGTCCACTGACCAAGAAGCTGAGCTCTATAAAGATGCAGAGCCCACCTCCCCCACCTCCCCGGCCTCACCCCAGAATGACGGAATCTGCATTGCCGTTAACCTGGCCCTCGGGGCCCTCGGGTGCGCTTTAGTGCTGGGAAGCACAGCTGCCTTACCTTCCTTCGAAGAAGGTAATAAGCTCACATTCGATGACTGTTTCCCAGGTGTCAGGTGCTGTGCCAACCACGACGTGTATTATCTCACTTAATCTCCCAACCTATGACACGGTCTCCAGCTCCCTACCAGCCCCTGGAAGTGAGCTTCCACCTCCTTTGATCCATACCCTCTACTTCTGTTAATACACCCCAAGAGCCCCCAGGCAGCTTGACTAAAACCCAGCGAAGGCTCCACCATGGGAGAAGTGAGGTCCAGATTCCAGCCCGGAGATCCCATATCTGAGGGGATTCTGGCCTCTTACCACCCCCCAAAAAAGAGAGCCCATTCCTGGTGGTGGGCAACAGTGAATTCAAACATCATTTCTTCTTTAAAATGGACACTCAGCTTCCACTCCCTAAGCACGGTTGGAAATCAGGAAGCATCCCCCTGTCTCCTGGCTCCCCCGCCCTCGGCCATTCTCTGAGCTGGAAGGGAGGTCTGGGTGGGGCTGCCAGGTACACAGGTCTGGTGTCCTACCGCAGGGGCAGAATCAAGCACCTGGACGTGGTGACCCTGCTGAGAAGGATCCAGCCCCCTCTGGGCTTTGGGAAGTTCTGCCCACACCGGGTAGCATGTAAGGTAACCAGAGCTGCCAGCAAGGGGTGTCCCCCACCTGGCCCTGGGGCAGGGACACTGGCGAGGGCCCGACTGGGTGAGTCATTTCAGAGCAGTCGTCTCCTGGGTCCCCACACGCCTGGGACCTAAACTCTCAACAGTGTCTCCAATTCGTCCTTCCCTCCGTCACGGAGGGCGTAGCGCCCGGTTCCCCCCCCTGCCGGCCCCCAGCCCGGGTGAGGATGAACCCCCGGCTCAGTGGTCCTGGCCTGGCAGTGAGCCCCCTCTCTGCACAGCGGCTGGTGGGCATGAACATGCCCCTGAACAGCGACGGCACGGTCACCTTCAACGCCACTCTCTTCGCCCTGGTCCGCACGGCACTCAAGATCAAGACGGAAGGTGCGGGCAGTCCCCTCCTCTCAGGGGCTGAGTTTTCTAGCGGATTCTACCAGAAGCTGAGCTAAAGGTCGGAATCAAGAGTCACGGGGAGAAGCAGAGGGAGGACCCAGGCCGTGGCCACAACGTTCTCATGTCCCTCAGGGCACAGTGAGAGCCCCCAAATTCTGCAGGGCGAAGGTCACCAAGGCTCTGTTCCCACACAGCCGGGTCTGATGCGGGTGGGCCAGGGAGTGGCGGGGTGAGCACGGAGGTGGGGCCCCCCGGGGTCCGCTGGACCGCTGCTGGGTGTGCACGGGGCCCCACTGAACCTGCAGGCCCCCCTGCCGGGAGGACAGATGAGATGGGAGTTGGGAGGAGATGGGGGTGTCCCTCACGCAGGGACCCAGCGGCATCAGAGCTACCGCCCAGGTGAGCAGGGCCTTCGCAGGCATGAAGCAGAGGAGCAGGACGGCTGCCTGGAGGAGGCGGGACAGACCACGGGGTGTGGGGGATGGAAGGCTGCTGCGCGGGCGGGCGGAGGGGAGGATGGGGGGCGACAGCCTCTCCAATCAGCCACTCCAGGTGCTGGAAGCCGAGGCCTGTGGGGAGTGCGTATGTGACCTGAGGGTCGGGCTGCCCCGGGGGAACAGCGATGCCCTCCCCACAAAGCAGCCGCCACAAGGGAAAACCCAGCCAACATTTGCTGAGCGAGAGGTTCGGGGAGTGCTAGGTGGCTTTGTCAAGTGCGGTTGGCTTGGCCTGTCCCTTGCCCCCAGGTAACTTCGAACAGGCCAACGAGGAGCTGCGGGCCATCATCAAGAAGATCTGGAAGAGGACCAGCATGAAGCTCCTGGACCAGGTCATCCCTCCCATAGGAGGTGGGCGCCGCTTTGGGAGACCAGAGAGCAGAGGCGGCCGAGGACAGGGGAGAAGGTCGCTTCCAGGGAGCCCCACGGGAGTCGGAGAGCAGCCTGGCCCTCCGTGAATGCCTTGGGTGGACCCTGTGGCAGCCATCAGGGTCACATCGGCAAGCAGAGGAGGGGGACGCGAGGGGCACCTGCACCCGGCTACGCTGACCCCAGCCTCAGATGCCCGCTGGCCCCTGTTGCGCCCCCTGCAGATGACGAGGTGACGGTGGGGAAGTTCTACGCCACATTTCTCATCCAGGAGCACTTCCGGAAGTTCATGAGGCGCCAGGAGGAATATTATGGGTACCGGCCCAAGAAGGACACCGTGCAGATCCAGGTAAGCCCATCCCGAGCACCAGGGAGCTCCACTGCTGAGATGCTCTCGAGACTCCAGCTCCCTCTCTGTGTCCTCGGGGGCAGCGGTGGGGGCAGACAGGGCAGGACGGAGCCAGGACGAGTAGGGGCAGAGATGACAGCTCTGGATGGAAGATGCTTTGACCTCAAGGGAAGAACCAGGAGCCCTTCCAGCCCTGCATGATACGACCCTAAACCGTGGTCCTATCCCCCTGAACACAAGGGAGAGATTTGGGTTAGATGAGAGCAGTGGTCTCCAAAGAGAACAGGTTTCCCGGGGGAGGGGAGGTGCTTGAAATGACCCATTGGGTACGCAAAGAAACCCAGAACTTTGGGCTATCTTGCCTGTTTTTAATTCCAGTTTCTTACGTTAAGTATATCGCACATAAAGCATACGTTAAAAAAATATTCACGTGTTCGGGCTGTGCGTTCACAAATGTATCTCAATTTTTACTTTGAAACAATCTCACAATTTAAAAAGTTGCACGTGTGATACAAAAAAAATTTTTCTTTCTGAACCGTTTGAGGGTCAATCCTATCAACCCAGAACAGGTCAGTGTGTATTTCCTGCCAACAAGGGCATTCTCCTCCATAACCCTCCTCCATACCCTCCTGATGTGGCCACCCAAATCAGGAAACTGATGCCTGAGTCCCGTGGAATCCTCAGGCCCCGTGCAAGTTGTGCCAGTGGTCCCAATAATGTCCTTTATGGCAAAAGGATCGGATCCAGAATCACACAGTGCGTTTAGTTGTCATATCCCTTTAGTCTGTAGTCCCTCAGTCTTTCCTTGAAATGACCTTGACACTTTGAAGATTCCCAGCCAGCGCGTCCCTCGGTCTGGGTTTGTGCGGTGTTGCCTCGTGACAGATTGAGGGCTTGCGTCTTGGACAGCAGTGTCCCAGAAGTGATGCTGCGTTGTCCCTGCAAACTGTCAGGTGACACCAATCTTGCTTTGTCCCGTTGCTGGTGATGTGAACTTTGATCAGCTCAAAAAATGGTATAAATGGCACGTGCCATGGGAAGAGATCATTTGTCTAAAAGGCTGTACTGGTGAGAGGATTTCCCGGCCTGGAGGCCTGGGCGGGGGATGAAACCCCCTGTGAGGCCTAGAGAAGATGCCTTGGGAGCCATCAGGGTTTGGATTATCCCAGCGGCAGAGCAGGAGCCCAGGGGGATCGAATGGGCGGGAGAGGGTGGGGCGGAGCTGGGCCTTCAGGGAAGCCCTGGTTGCCCGAATTCGACAGGGGGAGGCCGTGAGAAGCAGTGCGTCCTCCCCTCCTGGCCTGGGGGGGGGGGCCGCTGAGTCCCTCTGTGCCCCCAGGCCGGACTGCGGACCCTTGAGGAAGAGGCAGCCCCTGAGATCCGCCGCACCATCTCCGGAGACCTGACGGCCGAGGAAGAGCTGGAGAGAGCCATGGTGGAGGCCGCGATGGAGGAAGGGATATTCCGGGTGAGTGAGGCCCCGGCCACGCCAGCGCATGCGCGTTCCAGGCCAGGGAGCGGAAAGGAGGCCAGGAGCCCCACCGCGCAGAACGGGGTGGGGGGGGCTGAGGATACCCGCCGCCCACACCTCCCAGGACTCTGAACCAATGACCCACCTACCTGAGGTGTCACGTCCTTCCCACCTTCCTCTGCCCAGCCTCCCCGGCCTCCCCTCCCCACAAGCCTGAGGCAACGTCCATCCATCGGAAGCCCCCGTTATCAGATGCCCCAGCTGCTTCCTGTCTCACTGTCCTCCCTCCTAGAGCTGGAGGGTCCCTCACGACCACCCAGCTGAACCTTCTGGGTTATTCATGAGGAAATGGTGGCCCAGAGAGACCGTCTGAGTCCAGTACCGCTCAGCAAGTTCCTTTCGGAGGTTGGACTAGAGCCCGTCCTCCAGACTGCCTGGTTCCGGGCTCCCCGACACCCTGCATTTCCCGTCCCGGTGTCTGGTCCCCGTACAGTTCTTACGGGTGTCCCGCGTACCCCATCAAACTGAGAACGCCCCGAGGGCGATGGTCTCTTCTCCGGCCTCACAGCCCGCCCTGTTCTCCTCTGGCCTTGTTCCCGGCGCCGTCTGTCGTCCAGGGTGGCAGCCCCCGCACATCCATCCCTGGTGCCTGGTCTCAGTCCCTCCCCTGTCCTCCTCGCCCCCAGAGGACCGGAGGCCTGTTTGGCCAGGTGGACAGCTTCCTGGAAAGGACCAACTCCCTGCCTCCACACATGGCCAACCAGAGACCCCTCCAGTTTACTGAAATAGAGATGCAGGAGCTGGAGTCACCCGTCTTCTTGGAGGACTTCCCTCAGCATCCAAGCACCAACCCCCTTGCCCGTGCCAACACCAACAATGCCAACGCCAACGTTGCCGGTGGCAACAGCAACCCTGGCAACAGCCCGGCATTTTTCAGGTAGTGGCGGCAACCGTCAGCCCGGCGTGTAGGGGCTGGGGTGAGACTGGACAGACATGGTTAGTGGGCTCCGGGCCTTTGGGGGCACCCCGAAATGTGGAGGGTGTGCTTTGCTTGCCTTGCGCCCTTTGGGGTCCAGCCCACGCCTTGCGGCGCAGGAGGCCGGGCCTGGACGGCAGAGACGTGTGTAGCCAGCAGGGGGCAGCCTCGGGTCGGTGTCGGTCAGTGCCCAGTGGTGCTTTTCTTCCGCGGTCTTGGCTTTTCACCCGGGAAAGGCACACGTTAGGTTAGAAGGGGAGGGCGCATCCTACGAAACCTGAAGAATTAAGATTCAGCCCTTGGATTTGGGTTCCAGGTGGTTCCCATGTCGCCAACCCAGGGCTGAATGTCATCTGTGATTACATGAGTGTCAGGAAAAACAGCAAGATGAGCAGAGAGGGTCTCGGCCATCGTGGCCTATGGGCTGGCCTCCAAGCAGAGCTTCTATTCTAGACAGCAGGCCCAGGGACTGGGCGTCTCCTTGGCCTGGAGAGGCTGGGTTCCCCTGCCTCAGGAATGGGCGGGACAGGGCAGAGGCCCGGGGAACCACTACTTCCCAGGCAGGGGCTGCCTGCACCCCCTTCTGGCCTGAGACCCCTCAAACTCAGCCCACAAGTCTTGGAGGGCGCCTGCACGTGGGGTCACCGCGGTGCTGGGTGCTGTGGACGTGCAGACCCGGCCCAGCCCCCAGAGGATTGCAGTCTTGTCGGGAGAACGTGCCATGTGATCCGACTGTGACCAAGCGATGTCAAAGAGTAGGTCCTGAGCAGGCCGAGGGCCCAGGACCTAACTGCTTAGGGGCATGGAGGAAGCTTCCAGAACCGTGGGCTCTGGGTGGGACACCCCGCGACCAGATGTGAGGGCTCCCGGGTGATCCACGTGCACCCGAGGTTGAGACGCAGTGTCCTCAGGGGTGTGAGGCCCGAGCTGGCCAGGTGTGGGAGGGGCCCAAGAGCAAAGGGGTACAGATGGGAGGAGAGGAGGCTGGCCACTCCGGAGCAATGGGCCTAGACCCTGAGGGAAAGGGTGTGGGGACCACAGAGGGCAGGGATGGGGGAGCCCGTATCCCCATCAGCCGTGCTTCCATTTCAGCGTCCACTCTGAAGGGGAGCTCCCAGGGGAGACAGAGACGCCTGCCAGCAGAGGAGGAGCTTCCGGCCGGCCCCAGGGGACCCTGGGTCAGTCTCTCCTGTGCTCCCGAGGGGCTGACTTTCTCCCAGGAAGGCCTGGGGAGCCGCTCTTCCATCCAGTTGGGGAGCCTGTGGCCGGGAGGGCTGGGAGCCTGTGGTGATGGGAACCAGCTCCTCACCAGGCAGAGGAAGGGGGCCACCCAGGTGACTGAGGGAGCCGGGGGTGGGTGGTGCACTGTGAAAGGGCCCTCCCTGGCACACCAGGAAGCTCGGACCCCTCCACCCCGGCTGAAGACAGCCCCGGACACACTGACACCTCAGCTCTGCCTTTCAGCAGATGACCGGGCAGCCTCTCAGTGGGTCCTGGACCGCTGTGTGTGACAGTAGGGGCCCGAGGAGGCTGGAGTTCACAGGAGACCAGGGTGCTTGCTGTGTTCCCCAACACAGACGCACACGCACACAAACACAAGATCAGCTGGGCCAAAGCTGGTCAGGCTCTGGCCCTGATCCCCTCCCAAACCCACAGGGACAGGGCCCAGGGCACGTAGAGTTGGGGGGATGGGCAGTGGGGAGTTCCGCCAGGACTGGGGTGGGCTGGGCCTCGGCATGTGTCACCCTCTAGGACCCCGAGGATCTCAGGGCGGGGCTGACTGGCCAAGGGGAGCTCTGTCCACCCAGGGCTCCCAACAGGAGTCAGCAGCCCCTCTGGCCCTCGGCCCACCGTGCCCACAGGACCCCACAGCAAGTCCCATGGGGAGAGGCTGCAGGGACAGCTGCCCCGGAGGGTGATACACGGAGCTCAGGCACCTGCCAACCCCTGCCAGGTAATGGGCCACAGGCCGGGGAGCTTGCAGTGGTAATTCAACAGCAGAAGGGACGGGACCCCTCGTCCCCCGCTTCCTGGGGGTCTTGGCTGGGGCTCCCTCTGAAGAGCCGGGGCTTCCTGATCCCAGTGGGCTCCAGCATTCCTGATGGGTCTTTGCTTCTGTGCACCTGGGACAGCTTGTGGGGACACAGTCTCTGGTGCCCGAGGAGAGGAGCCCCACCCCAGGGTCCCTGCCCGAGGAAGCGCCCCCCAAGGATGGTACCCCCAGGTGCCCGGCCCCAGCCATGGCCCTGCTGATCCGAGAGGTGAGGGGGCTAGGAAGGCACTGGACTGCATCCCGGGGTGGCCCTGCAATGGCCTGGGGTGGAGAGGGGCTGAGGCTCCGCGGGAAGACCCACCCGGCCACCTCTTGTGTCTGCAGGCTCTGATTCGAGGGGGCCTGGACACCTTGGCGGCTGATCCTAAGTTCGTCATGGCAACGGGCCACACCCTGGTGGAAGCCTGCCAGATGGAACTGCAGGAAGTGGAGGTGGCAGCCGCCGAGCTTCTGAAGGGACGAGAGACCCTGGAGGGTGTGGCCAGTGCCCGGGGGCGTTGGAGCCTCGGGTCCTCCCTGGGAAGCCTCGACCAGCATCAGGGCTCCCAGGAGACCCTCATTCCCCGCAGGCTGTGAAGGCCACGGGTGTCAGCCTGGGCTTAGAGCCGGCATGGCCAAGGGTGGGGGGCTGGCGCGGGAGGGTTGGCCCAGCACGGCAGCCCTCCATCTCAGCAGCTAGACGGACAAACAGACAGGAACCACCCACAAGGTCAGGAGGTAGATGGACAGGCCCTTCTCCTCACCAGCAAGAGGCGTGATGGGATGGAGCTTCTGGGGTCATTCAAAGAGGCCTGGTCAGTGCCAGCAGGGCATTAAAGTCTCCAGGCCTGCAACAGGGCACCTGTCTCTGCTCGTCTCCTTTGGGGGCCCTTCTACACCCTCCGCGCACACACACCCCCGCCGTTCCACGGAGGCCCCTCTGCATCATTCTCCCGCAGGAGCAGAGGGACCACCGTGGAGGAGGCGGTGCTCCTGGACGTCGCTGCGCAGCCCCCCGGGCAGGTCCCCTGCAGCCACCCTTCCCCGCTGTCCTGGCCAGAGTCCACGGCCCGCCCGGCCCCAGAGCCTCGGGGGGGCCCTGCTCTCCGCCTGGGGGAGCGGGGCCCGCAGTGCCCCCCTCCCCTCCCGCACCCACCGAGGAGCAGTGTGTAACAGGATGAAGCACGGGCTGTGGCCCCCACTCCCTCCTGCGTGCCAGCTGCAGACACATCCTAGCCCCAGAGCACCGTCACACACGGTACCCGCTCGTTCTCCAGCAGCGGGAGAGGCCATGTTGAAGATGCCACACTGGAGGCCCAGAGAGTCGGCTCGCGTGCCTGTGTCACACAGCCAGCCAGGGGCAGAGTTAGCACTGGGGTCCCACCAGGGCCCTCCCCTCTTCCCCGGGCAGACGCTCCCCCCGCCGTCAGCTCTCCCACTGGCCTCCCGTGCACCTCCTGGCAACCCCGCCGCCCAGACTGGGAGCCGCACGGGGCAGGGGGATGACGCCCCCGGTGCCCTGCAGACCCGGGGTCCCCGTCAGAGGAGCCATTTCCACTAGTCTCCTCCTCAAACCTCAGCATCAGGGGCCCGCCCCCACTCCACCCTCAGCAAGGCTTTGTTCCCTCCTGCACAGAGATGCCCCCAGAAGATCCCTCCCACAGCTCCTGTCACCAGCCTGACGGACAGCCCGCTGTGCCCCTCGCTCCCCGCCCGGCCCCCCAACCCAGCGGGAGCCCGCTCTCCTGCAGCCGACCCCACTCTCCTGCAGCCGACCCTCGGCCAGCCCAGCCACCGTCCGCCCCTCCTCACTGCCCTCCTCCACCTGCATGTCCATCCTGGCCGTCCCCCTGCCGTCCAGCTACCTGCTGTCTACCTGCCCTCTCTCACCTGTCTACCTGTCTCTCCCCTGTCACCTGGTTAGTTCATTCCTGAGGACCACGCCTCTCACCTGGGCCGGCTCCCCTCCCCTGCACTCGCCTGGTGCCAGGCGGCCGCCTTCGGCCCCACCCCTGCTCTGAGACCCTGGGAATCCGAGCTCACCCAGTTTCTAGCCCTCGTGAGGTGCTGTCACCTCTCCCCTCTTCCTGCAAGGCCCTTGGCCTGGGCTCTCCCGAGTTACCTCCCCTTTCCCGTCTCCCTCCTGCAGCCTCCCTGTCACCTGTCCCCAGGCCAGCCACCTCTCCGGGGAGGGGCGTCCTCAGGGTTCTGTGTCCTGCAGCCTTGCTTCCCGCTGGCTCAGTCCCCCAGAGGCTCCCATCACTCTCCTAACGCAGTCCTGACAATCATAGCTGCGCGGCCGGCCCATCTCCTCCAAGCCCCGATCCTGTGCCGCTCCTTGTCAGCTCTGCGCATGTCCCACTCGTGCCCAAAGCACATCGTGTCCAAAGCCGACCTCCTCACCTGTCCCCGCAGCCTGCTGACCTCAGGGCCCTACCCCCTGTTCAACCCGGGAGTCTGAGTGTTGTCTGGACTCCTACCTTCCCCCACTGTGCCCTGTGGACTCCCCCTCCAAGTATTTCTCAAACCTGTCCCCTCCCCATGGTGACTTTCCTGACACTCAGTCCTCGTTTCATGCCTTGTCTATTGTGCCTCGGAACAGCCTCCCAGCACCACTTCCCTTCCTCCCAGCCTGACCCTGACCCTTCTAAACAGAGAAACCTGCTGTCTTATCCCCCAACGTAAAACCCTTAAAGGCCCCCAAAGCCTCAGAATATGGTGCAGAACCCTTGCCTGGGCTGCAGGCAGCTCCGACCCAGCCCTGGCCCTCGTGCCAGGGTGCTTGCCCTCCCAGCGCCCTGCAGCCCAGCCGGGGGCAGCTGCCCGCCCCTCTGAGCGTCACATGCTGTTGTGGGGAGAAACTTCCCGCACCCTCAACCCCACGGACCCCTTGGCCATCATCTTCCACATCTCAGCTTCTCTAATACTTCCTGCAGAAAGCATCCCCCGGATGCCCCGAAACGCTCTAGGTGGCCCAGCGACGGGACACGTGTTTCCCCATCGCGGCCGGGGTCACCCCTGCTCTGTGACGTTTATTTTACACCGGACTGAGGCCAAGTTCCACGAAAGCAGGAGCAGGTCCACCAGGCTGGCCCTTAACCCCAGAGCTGAGCACTTTTCAACACAGACGAGCGGCTCAATGACTGTCAGATAAATGCAGGGAAGTGCTGAGAAGTGTGGCCCTGCCCTGGCTGACAGCCCACCCGCCCAGGGCCACCGGCTCAGGGCTGCAGCCTCGCGCCCTCACTGCCCAGTGCCCGGGGAGGCGGGGCAGGAATCGGCCTCCGGAGGTGCAGGCTGACTCCTCAGTTTCAGCCCCACCCAGCCAGCCGCTCAAACTGTCCCCTCCAATGCCTCCTCTTGGCGGGGAGCTGAAATAATCCACCTGGCAGCATGGCTGAAAAACTAAATAACCTGGGGCACACGTGAAAGGGCTTCGTATGCTGCCAAGCTCTATAGAAGGATGTTTCCATTTACAAGTGGGACCGGAGCACCTTATATCAATACCTAACGTGTACAGAATACCAACAGTACAGCAGGCCCTGCTCCAAGCCTCCTGCGTAGATTAACTATTTAATCCTCTCGATACCGAGGAAGTATCATCCTCCTTTTCCAAGTATGACACGGAGAGGACAGGTAATGTGCCCAAGGCCCCGCAGCGGGCAGGAGGGCCAAGGCGCGATTCAGCCCCACAGCCCTGATGGCTGCGCCATCCGGCACGTCTGTGCCGGGCCTCCCAGCCCACGTGAGAGGTGTACGCGTGCGCACGGGCTCTGAGGAACCTTCCAGCTCTCACCCTTTCCGAGAGTTCAGGCAGATTCCTCTGCAACGTGCAGGATGTTCTAATTCGTCAGAATGTACAAAACCTTGCCTCTCCCCAGCTCCCCTTCAAATGATCGCTGGGTTTCTCCATAGAGGGCCCCCAGGCCACTCAGGTAAAGTATAAAAGGAACACGGGTGTGGAAGGCTGGGGGCCGGGGGCCTTGCGGGGAGCAGGCAGGCCCCTCCTGTCAGCCGGGCCGTCCGACAGAGCCGGTGTCCAGAGGGGCTGTCTGCCGCACGCTTAGCTTCTCTTGGCCGGTTCCCTGCAGACTTGGGATCCCGCTGCTGGGGGGCGGGGCAGGGGGAAATCTGCCAAGGGGGCGGGGCGCAGCTTGGGGGCGGGGTGGGCGCTGAGCCTCATGCCGGGTGCTGAGACCCAGGGGAGCCATCCCTGCCTTCTGGGAGGTGCGGAGCTCAGCCGGAGCGTCTCCGGACCGAGGAGGCTGGGCTCGGTTCCAGGCCCTCCTCAGAGCGTGGGGCGGGGCGGGGAGGTGTTCCCGCCCCAGCTGTGGTCCCAGTGCGTTTCCAGGCCCGGCTCTGGATGGGGCCGAGAGGTCCCTGAAGCAGGGGCATGGCTGCCCTCTGCAGGGTGAAGGAGCACAGCCTTGGAGCGGGACCCACCCGTGCGGCCCCGAGTCCCTCCGCCTGCCTCCATGCTGCGACGCGAGGCGCTCACAGACCCTTTCAAGCTTCTGCCCCTCGTCCTGTACAGTGGGAATAAACTACATGCAGGCCGCTGGAAGGTGTGAAAGTGGCCTTGGAAGGGCCCGGCCCTCGGTGAGCAGCTGCCGTTTCGATTCTGTCAGATGCTGGCTGCAGAAAAGCCAGAGGTTACGACGGCAGGAGGCTGAGTGTCTCACAGGATGCTGGGCAGCTCGGCTCTCAGCCCAGCATCTCAGCGTCGGGCCTGGTCTTCCCACAGGCCCTGCAATTCTTAGCCGTAGCCCTCGGGTGTGGAGGCCGGCTCCACAGGTCACTAGAAAAGGCACTGATGACCCAGAGCTAACCTTGACCCATTTTCTGGCATCTGATCCCAGTAACACGTCACTCCTGCCTTGGGACTGACAGCTTATGATGGCAAGTGACACTCCCCACTGCACCAGGGCTCCTGCTGCCGGTTTACCGACGAGGTGACTGAGGGGCAGCGTCTCCCAGCTGGAAGGGGCAGGGCTGGATTTGTCCCCGAGCTTTCTAATCCCATTGCTTCTTTTTCCTGTGCTATACTGCCGTCTCCTAAATGGAACTTAAATCCAGTTTAGCAAGCCAGGGAACAGAAGCGTTTTAAAAGAAGCCTGCCATAAATACATAGGGTAAAATAATAATTCTGGTGTCGAACACGAATTCAAAAACGCTAGGATGTCAGAGCAGCACGTTGAGGGTCACATGCGGGGATTTGGAGGATTCAGAGGAGGGAGAGCTGAGGGCTGTTTGTTTAAATAAAACGATCAGGAGAGGAGATTCCACTGTGTTAAGAAGGGAAACCAAGACCCAGAGGAGGAAAGGGCCGTGGAGCCCAGCGTCCGAGTCCGTGCGAGGAGCCTGGTTCCAGAAGGAGGCCAGTGAGACCTGCAGACCCAGCCCAGCCCACTTCTAGTCGTGGGCCCTTTAAAATATCTCCACCAGCGGTGTCGTCGTGCAGAGAATGATAACAGCTGATCATCAAGGCCGGTTCCGGTTCACGCGGTGCCTGCCGGACGCAATGTCACATTTAGACTGCAACACCATCCAGGAAGTGGGGATTGCTGTGGAGCCCATTCCGGGAAAAGCCAAGTCAATTACCCACCGAGGAGCAGTGAGGCCAGGCGTCCAACAGGCGCCTGGACGCTGCTCTTGAGCTGCCGGCACCCCGTATTATCAGGAGGGTCGCAGGACAATCCCTGACCCAGTCCCACCTCGTCCTCTACTGATCTGGCCCAAGCCCCTTCCCACACCCCGCCAAGCGCCCGTCCAAGCCCACGCAGCCCAACGCGCTCAGCACCCCTCTGCACCCGGTAGCCCTCTGTCCTCCGTCTCAGCCGGGCCCCTCTGATGGCCCCAGGAAACTCTGCCAACTAGAGAAGGCCACTCACCACCCGGTTCCACAGAATGAAGTCACTGACACTGCGTCGCGGACCTTCGACACCTGCTGAAACGAGGTCAGAGCGACGAGGAATGGGGCTCTCTGTGCTTTGTGAGAAACTGGCAGAACAGGCCTTCAGAGAGTTCTATAGTTTCACACTTGATAAGCCCAATTTCGTGCATCTTCTCACCTAGAAAAGCACTCAAAGTCATCATTGGAAACATCCGCTCCGGGTGACGAGCAGCCCCTTACCGAGAGGTGTGCCTGAGTGCAGCCCCCCTTCTCCAAATCACAGACATGCTGACTCCCCCCTTCAGAGCTACGGAGAGCCCGTCTCCCGGGCTGTAGTCCTCAGTAAGTCCCCGAACAAAACTGAACCCACAGCTCTCACATCGTGTGCTTTTTTATTCAGTTAATTCTTAGCACTCACTTTTACTGTAGCACTTGTTACATTGTATCATAACTAGGAGGCTACAGCTTGTTTTTTCCAGGTATACAGTGTTTCCCAAAGGTAGTAGATTTCTTTATCAACTTTGTATCCGCAGCGAGGAGAAAAGGAAGGAAGGAAGAAAGGAAGAGAGAGAGGTGGGAAGGGCAACCGCCAGAGACACTCTAAGTAAACTGCTAAACAGGCATTACATTGAATCGTTCGAAATTGCCAACATTCTACCCCTTTTGTCTACAAATAGGCAATCTGACAATATTTAACCTACTACAGTGAGGGTGGGTTTCCCCACTGCCCAGCGCCACAAGCCCACCCCCGCCCCTCTGGGGACCAGAGCCCCGCCTTCCATTTGGGGGCTGTGTATATGCGTCCTGATGTCCTGATCACACACATCGGTTGGGAGAGAGTCTCACAAGGTGGGCACCAGGTCAGGGCTGTTCTCGGGCAGCGTGTGGGGGGAGGGGCTCCCGGCACCTGTCACCACTTGAGGGGCCCCCTCTGAGAGGGGGCCGTGAGGAGCGTCTGCACCGGGGCCCAGAGGCTTCTGCACCAGGCACTGTGAGTTTGTCTCTCCGGGAGCCCACCCCCTCCTCTGCCAGACCTAGGGGCACTCATCAGTCTGGCCTGGGGGTGGGAGGCAGACCTGGGCGCCCCTCCCCTCCGCATTCGTGCTAGTTCAGGTCCAGGCTTAGACCCCCGAAGGCCCCCCAGGGCGGGCCTTCTCCTGGGATCCTCCAACCCAGTTTGGAAGTCAAAGAGGAAAGAAGTTCTTTCATGCTCTCCAGACCCTTCCTCCTCCCTAATCCCCTCAAGGCAAAGAGTCCCCACTGTCAACTGGTACTGGAGTCAGGGATGGGGGGGTGCCCCCTCCCCCTCGGGGACTCAGGAGATAATTTCACCTCAGGCCGATGCAGGCCGTCGCGGTCAAGGGGCCTTTGAAATTCCCCTAAAATTGTCCCGTGAGTTTCAGCACACACACCACCTGGGGTGCTGGTACTCGAGACTGTCCACAGAATCCTCAGTCTGGCTGTATGTTTGGCGAGCCGGCACTTTAGAGGTTAATCCTGCGTGCTCGCCCTCCACCGCCTCCCTCTCCTCCTATTTTTAACGTGTTAAATGCTCCTTTGCTGGCCACTGGCTCTGCAGCTTTTGGGTGAAGCAAATAGCTATTAAAACGCAACGAAAGGGGCTTCCCTGGTGGCGCAGTGGTTGAGAGTCCGCCTGCCGATGCAGGGGACGCGGGTTCGTGCCCCGGTCCGGGAAGATCCCACATGCCGCGGAGCGGCTGGGCCCGTGAGCCATGGCCGCTGAGCCTGCGCGTCTGTCTGGAGCCTGTGCTCCGCAACGGGAGAGGCCACAACAGTGAGAGGCCCGCGTACCGCAAAAAAAAAAAAAAAACGCGAAGAAAGGATGCTCCCTCCGGGACAGAAATCAAGAGCTCCCGGGCAGGGTGGGGTTATCTGTAATTTCACGAGAGGAAGCGGGAGGGGGGTGGCTCCTCTGGGGCCCTGGCTAGGGCTGTCTCCCCCACCTCACCATGTGGGGGGCGGGGGGCTCCACCCCCACACCTCCTCTCTCGGGGTCCCCAGTCCTGTGGCGCCACCTCGTCTCTGGCTCCCCCAGCGCGGCTCCCAGCTGGTGTCCACCGTCCTTCTGTACATCCACTTTCCCTATCTGTGCTCCTAATTCCCCACCACTGTCCTCCTGCTGGCGGAGGGGGACCCTCCGTGTAGCCCACAGGCCACATGGGGCCAGGCAGAGGGCTCAGCTAACCTTCAGGTGGCCAGGACTCCAGGTGACTGTCCTAGTGACCCGGGTAAGTCACCAGCCGCCCTGCACCTCTGTGTAAGCAGTGAAGTTAGAGCAAATGACCTCTTTTTTTTTTTCTTTGCCGGTACGCGGGCCTCTCACTGTTGTGGCCTCTCCCGTTGTGGAGCACAGGCTCCGGACGCGCAGGCTCAGTGGCCATGGCTCACGGACCCAGCCGCTCCACAGCATGTGGGATCTTCCTGGACCGGGGCGTGAACCCATGTCCCCTGCATCGGCAGGCGGACTCTCAACCACTGCGCCACCGGGGAAGCCCCAAATGACCTCTTTTAAAATCAGTTTGTTGAGTGATAATTAACTTATAATAAACTGAACATAAAGTACACAGCTGGATTGTTTCTGAAAAATGTCTACCCCCGTGGAGCTGCCAGCGCCACCAGGATAATAGCTATGTCCACCCCTCCCATGATTTCTGGGTGCCTGTTGGTGACCCCTCCTCTGCCCCTCCCGACTGTGTTCGAGATCCTCCCTCAATCAGGCACCCGCTGGGCCGCTCGATGGCTCGGGTTGCGTTTTCTAGATTTTCACCTCCGCGGACATACAAGGCACGGGCTCTTCTGGGGCTGGCGTCTGCCACTCAGCACAGCTATTCTGCGGTTCATCCACGCCCTGCCATGTACCGATGGTCCCGTCCCTTTCACTGCCGAGTAGCGTCCGTTGTGCGATACTCCACATTTACCCTTTCATCCCAGTTTGGCGCCGCAAAAAGCTGCTAGGACATCCACGTCCGAGTCCTTGCAGCAGGTGGCCCCACCATCCTTTTCCTCCACAGGGATCCGACTCAGGAGGAAGCAGGACACCAGCTGGCTTGGGTTTGAACCCCGCTCTGCCACTTGTGGTGCGACCTTGGGCACCTCTCAGTGTCCTTCGTTTTACGGGGATGATAGCTGCTCCCAGCTCCTCGGGGAGCCGTGAGCCGTACAGGACAGCCCAGATCTGAAGCGCTCTGCATGGCACCAGGCACCACATTCAGAAATGACAGCTGTTGCCTCTGAGAAGTTGGATCTGTCTGGGGTCTCTGGGCAGTTACCCAACCCTTTGCGGCAGCCCTATTTCAGTGAGGGCTGAGGGAAAGAGTGACTTGAGCAGGGCCAGGCTTTGAGCTGGGGGTTAGCACAGGTGTGTCCTGACACCCACCTCCACGACCGTTCCTCGGCAGGCAATGGGCAGTGGCACTGAAAGGCCCTGGGATTTTTCTAATTGCTTTTCTTAGTGGTTCCTGAGGACCGCTGAGGGATGCTCAGCACAGCCGGCCAGAGGTGGATGGGAAACCACGCTCCTTTGGTGACTCCCCAGGAGCCAGCAATCTGCAGACATCACGGGGGGTGGAGACAGGTGGAGCAGAGAGGCTGCTACCCGCTTCTACCTGCCCACAAGGCTCCGTGCGGCACGGAGACCAGAAGCCCAAAGGGGCGTCTGTGAGTCCGAGGTGGGCAGCTGGAGTCCTGGGAGGCTCTGGGCCCTCAGGCATCTTTCCAGACCAGAATTCTGGCTCTGCGCCTTACTAAGGACATCAGTTCGGGTAGGGTGGGCTTTGCCAAGGTAACACACAAGCTCGTAATTTCAGTGGCTCAGCACAATGAAAGTTCATGCCTCGCGTACGCTCTGAACAGCATCAACTGTGCTGTGCTAGGGGCGCAGAAAGCTTCCACCTGCAAGTGATATGTGTGAGCTCTGGTCACATTTCATTGGTCAAAGGACGTCACAGGGCCACGGCTAACACCAGAGTGAGGGCCTGCGGCCTGCCCTATGCCACAGGCAGAGGGCCGGACATATTTGGTGGAGGCACTAATGACCACGACACTAGCCGAGTGACCTGTGAGCCCATTTCCTCTTCTGCAAAATGAGAACAATGACAGTATTTGCCTCACAGACTGTTGTGAGGATTATAAAAGACACACGTAACACCCTCGGCACAAGGTAGCCCCGGGGCGAGTAAAATGAAATTCAGATGCTCCTCCAGGTGGCCCCCAGGGAGGCTGAGCCCAGGGGCATCCATGCTCTGCAGGGGTCTCCCACCTCTGCAGACACGTACCCGGCTCCCCGGGCCCCTCCACCCAGCAGCCTGCAGAGGCTGGAAACTCTCCTCCTCCCAGATCAACAAGGACCCCCTCGGGTGGGCAGACCTCACCGCCACACCCCCTGCTCCCAGACTCACCCACACTCATCTCTGACTTCCTGTCAGTCTTTATGACAAATTCGCCCTCTGTCCAGTCAGAGGACGGGGGCGCATAAAAGAAGGGATGGAGATTCTACAGGAAATGAAGGAACTTCATTTCTATGCTGTGCAGGGCCTTGTGCTGGGTGGTCCACCCAGGTTACCCCTTTTTGACCTCATAATAGACCACGATGAGGGGCGTGTGAGCGTCCTCGTTTTGAGGTTAGGGAACTTGCCCAAGTCACCCAGCTTCAAGTGGCAGAGCTGGACCTGAACCCACATCTCTGTGACTCCGGCTTCCAGGCTGTCTTCTGCTATTTTGTGCAGACTTTACTTTTACACAAGTCATGAGCTCACACACAGCCCAGGCTCGGGCGTCCGGCCTTCGGGTCCTATCACGCTGTGGTGGAAACTGCCCCCTCTGGGGCTTTTGGTGCCAGCTCAGAGGCTTACTGTGTGACTCTGGACAAGTTTCTTCACCTCTCTGGGCCTCAGTTTCCTCACCTGAAGATGAGGAACTAGCTGTTGAACTAGATGACCTCAGGGACTCTAGGATTCTGGGACATTGAGGCTGCCCACACCTGCTCCCGCCTTGGGCTCTAACACTGTATTAGAAAGCACTGCAGAGAGCAATGGACGAAGACCCGGTATTTGAGGTTACGTGGTGTATTAAACCCTCATCAACATCTGAAACCAAAAGTAGTGTGTTGTTGTTGTTTTTTAAAGAGACTGTCGGGTATTTGTAATCCACAGCAGTTCTCTCTTTCTTGCTATTTATAACAAACTCTGGTTTCCTCTATGGCTAAGTCTGTCTCCTTCCATAACAGGGGAAGTCAGGCTGTGCCCTCGCTGAGCAGAGGTCCCCACGTCTGCACCCCAGTAGGCCCTCTCTGGGGTTCGGAGCTCCTGCTGGCGAGCAGGACTCTGGGCTCTGTCCCCGGCTGGGCCACCTGCCAGCAGGGTGGGCTAAGGCCTGATCTCCCAGGAACCCAGCTGGGCAAGGCTGGGGGCTGCAGCTGGAGGCCGGGAGCTCTGTATCCTGCACGCCCAGAACTCCAGGTCAACGCTCAGATACTTCCTCCAAATGCCAGTGCCTGGTGCTAATGCTGAAGAAGAACCACAGAACGGGACTGAAGTAAAGGCCACCATCGGGGAGCTTTCTAGGGCTTAAGGGTATCTCTTAGGTGTTTTGATTTGTTACTGTAGGGTTGAGAACCAGGCCGACCTGAGAGATCTGGGCCAGATGGCTGCCCCCAGGTGCTGCTGGAGTATTGTCACTGCAGTAGCCTGGGAGCCTCCTGCCACGGAGCTCCCCTCACAACTCCCCAGGGTCCCATCTGCCCAGACGCCCACCGCTCCTGTCAGGAGAGATGATGATGGAGGTCCAAGACGCTTGGGGGAGGGCCTCGGCTCGGGACAAGAGCTGAGGCTCCAACTGCAGTCCAGTAGGGGGAAGGATGGGGCCAAACACAGGGTAGCGTGTGTGTGGGGGGGGGGGGGGGGGGGGGGGGGAGATACGCATGCAGGCAGCTGATGCGGAGAAGCCTCAGGATTGGGGAAGGAGGGAAGGAAAGAGGGGTAGCAGGAGGAGGGGGTGGGGTGAGAACACACCTGAGGAGGAAGCGGGGCTGTGCTGAGGCTGGACACCCACTAAGAGGGCGGGCGCCCTCCTGGGCTTCCCCTGGCCCTGTAACTAAATCTGCCCAGTCTGTGGTTTAGGCCTATTCACTACCCCTTGGATCCCCATCTGACCTTCTCGCCTCGGGACAGCAGCTCCAGGAGTCTGGACATCTAGCTGCCCTGCTGCTCCCTGGTGGCCCAGGAGGGAGCCTCCCTGAGGCCCTGACCTCGAGGAGGCCTGACTTTCCATCCCATGTGCCTCCCTGCTCCTCCTGGCTCGACACCCTGTGACCTGGAGGGATGGGGGGTGGGGGGGTGGGGAGACAGTGGCTCTGGCGCCATTTCCCAGCAGTGAAACTGTGAGTCAGAAGGTCACCTACTCTCGGAAGTCAGAGAGGACCTCTGGAGGCAGGAAACCAGAGTCGGGCCCCGGAGAAGCCCAGAGTCTGGTGGGCAGGAGAGCAGCTTTGCAAAATGCAACGTTGTCAAAAAAAAAAAAAAAAAAAAAAAATGCAACGTGTCATCCGAGAGCACAAGCCTGGAACACAAGCTGGGGAGCTGTGCTCCCTGGGCAGCTGCTCGGAGGTGATCTGGGAGCCTGGAACCCGACACATGAGGTCAAATCCTGGGTCTGTGGCTTATACGCTGGGTGAGGCGCAGTGTCCCTGTCGGCAAAACTGAAAAAGAATAAAGCCTAGCTCACAAGGTGAGGAGCGTGCAATGAGAACGCACATGTAAAGTACCTCGTTTGTGTAGCTGGTCCGTAAATGTCAGTCTCCTCCCCACCTTCTCTTGGTTGGAAGAGAATGTGCAGGATCTCTCTCAGCACTCTGCTGGCCTCCTGCTCTGGCCGGAGAACCTGCTGGCCCCAGAAAGACCTTCCTCTAGGTTCCAATGCTAGTGGAAGGTGCAGGATCCCCCCGGGCTCCCCCACTCCCCTGCCCCTCCTCCACCCTGGGGCACTGCTGGCGGGCGCTGCTCTCTTCCATCAGGACTGGGTAGGGAGTCGGGGGGTGCTGATTTGCTCTTGAAATGTGCCCTAGAAATTATCTTTATTTTTTGGTTTGACCATAGTAGGTCAAACCAAACGGATCTGGGCTACGGACGGAGCAGTTATCTGTGGGTTGGGTGGGGGAGGGAAAGAAAGGGGGATGGCACCAAGGCTGCATCCTCAGCCCCTAACCCATACCCTCTGCAAAATCTCTGGCCTGGTTTCATCATCTGTGGGTGATGCAAGAGGCTTGGAGTCAGACTCCCCTTCCTCCCCCGCCCCCCCCCACCCCCCTAGAGCGCTCCTTCCACATCTGGAGCTGCAGCTGGGTCCTCCTCTTGGGCTCTTTCCAGGGAGGGAGCTGGTTGAAGTGGGCGGGGGGGCAGGGAGGGCAGCTGGTGAGGGGCCCCGTGAATGGCCCCAATGTTGGGAGCTGGGGGCAGGGAGATGGGGCCGGGCTCAGAGGGAGGGCAGAGGGCCTGGAAAGGCCACTGTGACTTCCCACGGCACTAGCCACCGCCATCACTGCCCCGTGTTTCAACTTCCCAGGGCTCCCCTTGTCCTTTATACCCAAGCGATGGCAGCTGCCCGCCACACCCCCTTCCCACTCACCTCCGCACAACCTCTACCCAGGTGCCCGGAGCTGAGTGCCCGGTTTGTTCCCTGTCTCCCTGGGGCAGCTCGGGCCTCCCACATTGACCCTCTGCCCCCACAGCCACAACAAGCAGAGTGTGAGCCAGGCGGGGAGAGGGGTCATCTGTGGGTCACAAAGGTCACTGGAGCCTCCGCGGTCTCACAGAAGGGAGGGGCCGTCTGGCCGGGGATCAACCCAAAGATGAACTTTAGGGTTCACCTAAAGTTGTAGGGAAGGGTGCAGGGTGGAGGTGGAGGGAATTTTAGTTAGACACTAGCAAGAATTCCCCTCAATAAAGGTTGGCAAATTCACTGGAATAAATGCAGAAGGGAGGCTTTCCGGGCGCTTTCAGAATACAAACCGCCAGGCGCTGTGGGACCCTTTGCAGAGAAGCGCTGGGCCCAGAGACCCGGGTTCTTACCCTGGCTTAGCCACTAACTCCTGTGTAACCTCGGTAGTTCCCCTCTCTGCGTACCGGCTTCCGCATTAATGGGCTGGGGTCCCACCGAGGCTGAGGGTCTGCGGCTCCGGGGTCCGAGGCTCCGGCGCGGTCAGCTCCTCCTCGGCCCGCGTCCCTCCGCGCCCCCCAGACCACCCGGCCAGGCCCCCAGCAAACGCGTGGACATGAGGCGAGGGGTTCCTGTAAAGGCTTCCGCCCCGCCCCTGCTGCCGGCTCGGGCTTTCGATTGGTGCATCAGCCTCGGGGCGGAGCTAGGGGCGGAGCCGGGACTGGTTCGGGGGCGGAGCCTCCGCCGGGCCGGCCCCCGCCCCCTTTGTTCGTGCGGCGGCGGGAGGCGCTGCGGGCTGGAGGTGCGCGCGCGGGAGCCGCGTCGTGGGGAGCGGGTTGCGCCCGGGCTGTCAGCTGGCTCCGCGCCGCCGCCCGATGGCCCGAGGGGGCGCGCGGGCCCGGCCCCGGGGGTCCTCCGCCGGCCGCGTGTGAGCCCTCCGCCGGCCGCCCGCGAGCATGTCACCTCCAGCCGTCGCAGCCTCCGTCCGCAGCGCCCGCGCCCTCGCCTCTAGCAGCCGCAGCCGCAGCCGCAGCCGCCGCCCGGGGTATTGGCCCCCAAGCCCCCGCCCCTGATCGACTCGGGACCCGGCGCCGAAGCACCATGGCGGGCCAGGGGGACTGCTGCGTCAAGGTGGCCGTCAGGTAGGACGGGCGGCGGGGCGCGTGCGCGGAGGACTCGGCTTTGTCTCGCGTGGGCGCGGGGCGGGGGTCCGGGGGTCCCGGGGAGCCGCTCGACCCGCAGTCGGCGTCCGCGGAGGTCGGGCTGACCAGGCTGGAGGGCGCCGCGTGCTGGCCCGGCCCCCGCAGGGATCGGCGGCCCCGCGGGCGGCTGGAGGTGGCTTTGTTTGGGTGGTAATTTCGGGCCCCTCTTGGGAGCCCTTAATGATCAGAAAATCGAATAAACAAGGAAATCCGGTATTTCACACCCAGCCCTGGGCCAGGCCGGAGCGTCTGTGTGTTTCCTCTTCGCCTCCCCACGGGCTGCTGTCTCATGCGGGCACAGTGGATGGGGGGAAATTTCCCTGCATCCACCCTAGCCGGCTGGTCCTGCGCTCATGGTCCAGCTGGGGAGGCAGCACGTCGCCCCCGGGCCGGTTCCGCAGACAAAGATCGAGTGCTGAACGAATGGAAGGGCTGGGATGGGGCCTTGGCCCTCCTTGGGGAGTCCGCCGCTCTGGAGAGAACCCTGCCGGCCCTGTCCCAAGAGGGGCTGGGGCTGGGAAGGGAGGATGCGGGTGTCTCCGAGGTTCTGCTTCTGAGAGGGCAGGATGCTGTGACGCTGGTGCCCATCTTCAGGCCTTCAGACAGAACTGAGCGGGGCAGGGCCACGTGGACTTACCTGGGACTTGAAGGGACGTAGAGGCAGAAGTGAGGTGGGCAGAGGACAGGGCACCGGGAGGTGCGGGGCTTTGTGTTGGGTGGGGACACTTCACGCCATGTCACCCCTCCGTTTTTGATTTGGGCTTTTCTCTTTGAGGGGGTCTGATGGTGGGAGAGTGCCAGTCTGGGACTGATCACCAATGAAGGGATGGTGGAGGACATCGTTCAGCCCTGTGTGATGGGGGTGGGAGTCTGAGACCGGGTCTAGGGTGGGTCTGAGCAGGTCTCTGGTTTCCCTGGGTTGTAGATGACCCAGATTCCAGGATTCCAGGGCAGTCACTCGGAGATGACTGTGGAAAACACCCCAGGGCAGGTGCCATCACCCCCCCCACACACACACCAGCCACCTGGCCAGCCCTCCGCAGCCCGGAGAGGGTCCGGGGACTGCTGACCACAGCTCTGGGGTTGAGGGAGGGAGACCGAGGTGCCCTCCCCCCACGTCCCCCGCTGCACTCAGAGCATCACTGGGCACAGACTTGTTGGCTCCGGACAGCCTGAGACAAAGAGGAGCCCCAAAGGTGCCCGGTGGGCTGGCTGGGCGGGGCCAGGCTGCTGCGTGGCTGACTGTGCGGCAGGATCCCCTGGGGGGGCGAGGGCGAGGGCACGGTGTGGGTGGGAGTGTGGGAGTGGGAAATGTAAATAAGACAGCTGCAGCAGAGTGGGAGAGTCTGGGCGCATCATAAAAGGAAACTGAACCGGGCCTGGGAAGGAGGGCACTGGGGGTGCCCCTCCCAGGGGGGCTTTCCTTTAGACTCCATCTTACCCGAGAGAGCCGAACAAAGCCCCCCCCGCCTCCCAGCAGGGACCCCAGGCTAGACTGGGGCAGCGTAAGACGTGGGAAAGCCCATGGCCTTGGCACCTTGTGCAGAGTGAGGAAGAGCTGGTGTTCCTTTCCCACCACCGCCAGAAGTTCCCGGGACCCTTCCCGCCCAGAGGGCACTGTGCCTGCCCACTGCTCGGGCTTCTGCCAGTGACAGGCGTCATCTCTGCTTCCATGGAGATTGCCTTGGGGGGAGCCGGACGCCCCCACTCCTTGCCTCTGTTGCTGATCTGTTTGGAGGGGTGCGGAGATTTGAGCATCAGAAGAGCCAGGCTTGCAGGCCCTCCTGGAAGGTGAAGGCCCCACCCACTCCTCCCCTCCCACCCCAGCCCAAGCGCCCAGCCAGGCACACGCCAGACCTCCGTGCGCAGCTGGCCGTGGAGGGCAGACAATGCCTGGACAGAGCCCAGTTTCTAATCACAAAGCTGAGGACAGGACCTGGCTTGGGCTGGGGCTGGGACGGGGAGCAGATGGTGCCACTGGGGGGCTGTAGGTGAGAATTCTCCGGGCTTTGGGGTCCCCTTCAACCCCCCATCCCCACCCTCGGCAATCGCTTGTCCCACTTAAAGGACTGGGTGGTAGGCTGGAGTAGCGTAGAGCATTGCTGGGAAGACCCAAGGATTTGGAATTGCCAAGAGCCTAGCCCAGCTCACTCTGAGCTGTCTTTTTGGAAACCCTTTCTTATATCTAACTGAGAATAACTAATGGCAAGCCCTGGGTCCAACTCTTGAGACAGGGAGGCCGGGAAAGAGACAGACTTGGTCTGGGCGGTGGCGGGGTGGGGGGCGGGTGTTGTGTGTATGTGTAAGGGTGGAGGTCCGGGAGCTGCTAGACTAGGTAAGAAGTGCTAGGCCCAGGGCTCTTGGCCCTATAGTCTCTCCAGATGAGGATCAAAGCTGGCTTGTCTGCGGAGCCACGGGGAAGGCCAAGGGGGTGCAGAGCCAGAGGAGGCGACTTTCAGGACCTGGGGCTGTGGGATAAGGGGAGAAGGTGTACGTGTGAGCAGACCCCAAAGCCCCACCCCAGGCCACCCTGGAATCTGGCCCATCTGCCCCTGAGCTCTGCACCAAGACTCCCAGGCCAGCCCCTCCAGCCTGCCCTGTGATACGTTTATCCATAAATCCCCTCGTATGATAAGGACTCTGTCAGCTCCGAGGCTGGCCTAGGGGCCTGCTTCTACCTGGGGCCGGGGTTTGGGGGGGACCCTGGGGAGAGCTGACCTGCCCCAGGCTGCAGAAATATAGGCCTGACTAGTGGGGGGAGAAGGGGAAGGGGTGGCTGTTAAGAAATGCCAGTTGGCAAAGTTGAGATTGGGGAAGGAAGCCAAGTCACGTGGTGCATTTATTTAAGACCCTTTCAAGCCCCCAGCTCTGAGTCCCCAGCCCTCGGGGAGCCCTCAGGGTGGCCTAACCCCCTTCCCCCTTATCTTTGCCTGGTTTCCTTAAGCTTCCTTCCTTAGTCTGCTAGGGTGGGGATGGGGGCTCTGCCGGTTCCACATCCATCCCTGGACACTGCAGGGTCAGGCAGGGGCTGGAAAGGGCATGGAGCGCACCAGCCAGGGGCCCAGGGACAGTCAGATGGCACCCCTGCTCTCTCCCTCGGGTTCTGTAGCTGCAGTTATTCCCCTGGAATAACCCCAGGCTCCTCTGAAGTCTTAGCGTCCGTCTAAATTTCGAATCAAGAGAATCGGTGGTTTGGGACAAAGACACTGAAGACAGAAAAAACTGAGTGAGGGTGGGGATGCCGTGCCTCAGAACCCCCCTTCCCCGCCCCCTGCCCCCACTCTGGCGGAGTCCAAGGCCAGTCAGGGCCAACCAGTGCCGCCTGTCCAGTTCACAGACCTGGGAAACTGAGGCCCAGGCAGGGCCTCCTGTGGCCCCGTGGAGACCTGAGAGTCCTGGTGGCGGGCTTCTGCTGCAGAAATAGGGCTTATGTCATCACCAGGAAGTGCAGTGTAGTAACCGCAGGCCCCGGAAGTGTGCCCCCCACCCCGCCCCAGCCAGCCTGCCTGATTGGCTCTCAGCCTTTGAAGACCTCATAGAAGGGGGGTGGGGGCAGGGGCTGAGGAAGTGGCAGAGGTGACTTGTTCCTGGCACCCTTATTCCTACAGCTCTGCGGGCAGAGGGCAGGGCTGGGGCCCACGAAGTCGGTTACTGGCTGGGTCATGGGGCCCCATTTCTGTTTCTCCTTCTGGGCCTCAGTTTTACCCACTGTAGAATGGGATCAGCGCTTTGTTCTGGTTTGGCCATTTGTGAAGAGGAGCGGTTTGGGTGCAGTAGAAGGTGGCCGGTCCTTAAAGGGTGACTCTTGAGAAGCTAAGTGTGAATGAAATGTTTTAAAAATAAGCCCTTGGGCTTCACTGGTGGCGCAGTGGTTGAGAGTCCGCCTGCCGATGCCGGGGACAGGGGTTCGTGCCCCAGTCCGGGAAGATCCCACATGCCGCGGAGCGGCTGGGCCCGTGAGCCGGGGCTGCATAAAGCGTATCTAAGCGGTGTCTCTCTGGGTTAAGCCACAGTGACTCTTAGGTAAAAAGAGGAATTCGCCTCCAGCCCTTGGATTGATTGATTGATGATTGATTGCAGGAAGCTCGCTGTGATGGAGGGACTGAGCAGGGAGGGCGGGGCTGGGCGCTGTCATTTCCTGCACGCTCACTGAGCGCCAGGTGTCACGCCTGCGTTGTCCCACGGAAGCCCGCGAGGTGGCGGATGTCATGCGCATGGTGGAGATGGGCACAGGCTCACAGCCGTAAATGGAGGCGTCTGGATTTGGACCCGGGGCACCCTTGCTTCCAAGCACGTGCTCCTCACCCTGCTCCACATGGCCTCGTCATCCGGCTGCTGATTCGCTCTTTCTGGGCACCTCTGTGCCTCCGTTTCCTCCAGCCCTTTCCGCACGTCATGGCCGTGACCGCGAACGCGGGAAGGTACTCGGGGAGGCACACAGGGCTGCGCAGATGTGGCGGGTGAGGCCGGCTGGGCCTTCTTTGTGGGCTGCCTGTCCCCACGTGCTCCTAGTTTGGGGGAGTTCCTCCCCCCCACCACTGGGTGGGAGCCGCCCTTCTCCCCTTTCCTGAGATTCACGCAGCTGCCCCTGGAATTTGTTTTCCTGCCTGAGTGCCACCTCGCCGCCCTCTAGGGAAGTTCCAGGACAGCCAAGTCTACACCCACCCCCACCCCAAGTGTCCGTGGGCTCCTGTCTCTCTCCTTTAACCTCTAGCCCAGCAGCTCCTGAGGAGGAGGCGGGGCGCTGAGAGGCTGCTGGGCTTCCTGCTGGGGCGGGGATGCTCGGCCTTGACCCCGGGCGCTAATTCTCTGTCCCAGGGGGATGGGGCGGTGGAGCTCACTGTTGGCTGCAGCGTCCTGTCTTCTGGAGCACTCCCACTCTGCCCTCCGCTGCTCTGTGGGCGGAAGGGATGGAGGGCCACGGTTCCCTATCCCCAGACCCCCGGATGCCTGAGCCCCTACCCCTCTGCCATCGTCGGTGGAAGCCCGCCATCAGAGTGGTGGCAGAGGCCAGCAGTCCTTCCTCTAGGCCGGACTGGTCCTTCCTGAGGCTGGAGTTAAGGTGCCCCGAGGAGAGCCTGGCAGGGCGGCTGGGGACCAGGGCTAGCGGGGTGGGGAGAGGCTCAGGCCAGGCACCTGTTGCTGTGCATTCCTCAGCAGGGGAGTGTCCCCAGGGCCCAGTCCCCACTGAGCTGTCCCCTCCCCCAGGTGCAGATGCCGGCACAGCTCTGGGCTCTGCCGCGTCTCCTGGGAGGTCATGGGAAACCCCTGCCAGATGCCCCGGGATGCCGGAGCACAGCTGAGCGGGCTTCCCTGAGCTGGGAACGCCCTCTGGCCAGGCCCTGAGCTGTCGCTCATAGGCTCACAGGCCTGCAGGCTCGCGTGGCCAACAGCAGGCAGGGGCCTGTGAAGCTCCGGATCGGGTCTGGCCGCCCTCGGCCCCTCCTCGCTCCAGCTCCTGCCCTCCCAGCCCCTCCGCCCGCCTGCTTCCTCCCCCGGGCCGGCTTCGGCCGGCCGTTCTAGGGGTGCCTGGGCCCAGCTGAGATCCCGATGCCCTGGGGGGGTGTGGATAAGACTCCCCGCGCCCTCCCCCATTGGACGGCCTGTCTGGGCATTCCTCAGAAGTCAGTGGCCAGAACCCTGGGATGAACAGAGAGAGAGAGAGAGAGAGAGGTTAAGGGCATCCTCAGGAGGCAGTAGGGTCGGTGTGCGGAACCCCAGGTTTCCTGTAGGTTCCCTCTGAGTGTCTGCACCGCTCCCTGTGCTCCCGGGAAGATGTGTGAGGGCAGAAGTAGGCAGAGGGGGCTGACAGACCCCTTTCACCAGGCTGAGCCCTGTAAACCCATGCCCTTTGACCCCACCGTACAAAGCCTTCTTGTTTGGGGGTTCAGAGCCAGTCTTTTCCCTGCGGCAGCCTCAGGAAGGCTGGGCTGGGGAGGGTCTGGGAGGCCAGGAGAAGGGCCGGTGGGGGGACACCAGGGCCCTCTGGCTGTCACGGGGCTCCCCACACTGCACCCCTGCAGCTGAAAGGGCCAGCACCCCAGGCTGGACCTGCCACCCTGCTTCAGAGAGGACTGGCCCCCACGGGAAGACGCTTTCTCTGCGCTAAGTCGGCTAAAGCCCCCCGGGTGTCTGGGAGGCAGACTCCCCAGAGAGAGCAGGGATTTTGCTTCCAGCCGCCTTCCCCGGAGCTGGCAGGCTGCCATGGTGGGAGGAGGAGGGAGAGGAGAGGACGCCTGGTAAAGTGGGTGCGGGTGTCCTCTTTCTGCCGCGGAGGGAGGTGGGCGGCGGAGGGAGGTGGGCGCCGTGCTCACGCAGGGAAGCAGCCTTCTGCGTCCTCGGCCCCCTGCCTCCCCTGCCCAGGCCTTGGCTTTCTTCACTACGGAATGGGAAAATGCTTCCCCAGCAGACAGCTCTCAGCCCTGCTGGCAGCTGGCAGCAGGATCATCTTTCTCCAGCCCACCTCTCTCCGCGCCAGGGCTGCTTAGAGGGTGAGGCCAGACTGGGCACAGTCAGGCTTGGTTTGAATTTCACCTCCACCATTAGGAGTGTGTGACTCCAGGCTTGTTCACATTCTCCTTTCTGAGCCTCAGTAAAGAGGGGTCTTTACACATGACGTGTGTTCATGCATGTAAAGGAGCTCCACGCATAGGTTCTCAAAAGATATTAGGCACTGCCCTTATCAGATGAGGCCCGGGTGGCATCAGTGACCATGATTCCAGAGGAAGAAGGTTGCACATTCTTCCAGGCTCCCCTTCCCAGGGCTCCACAGCCTTTGCAGGCGGGAAGTTCCTTCTGCCAGCTTATCTGAATCCCTCCCGCTGTAGCTGATTTCCCCTCTGGTCTGGCTCTGTCACTGATGGGGACGAGGTGATCCCTGGCAGGTCATGGCATGGCTGAGTGATCTGGTGTGCCAGGCAGACAGGAGGTCCTGGGGCTCCTCTCGGTGTCCCCTGCCACACACACACACACACACACACACACACACACACACACACGACGGAGGCCACGACAGCCCAGCTCCAGATGAAGCCATGCACGCCGACTGTGGGCTGGCCTGAGGAGGGGAGGCCGTGAAATCTGGGCCACCTTGGGAGCAGCACACCCCGAGACGGGGCGCTGGGTGTCCTTACTTCTCTGGGCCTCCCTGGGCTGACCCACTTGCCCAGGGGCTCCTATTCAGGGTTCCAGAAAGGTGTTAGGGGGTCCTGAAGGAGAAAAGAGCAGCTAGGCTTAGATCCCTGGGGCTTTTTCCAAAGGGACTAACTAGTCACATGGGTGACCGTGGCCATCTGAGAGGAGATTCTGTTCCGGGTCTGTGGTTCTCAGAGACTTCAAGGTGAGGCCTGAGAGGGTGTCTCCCAGCCTGGAAGCCCCCAGAGTGACATTACTCACGGGTGGGCAGCTGCATGTGGGCTGGTTCTCCCTCCTTCTGCACTGAATCTTCAGGCCCACAGCCAGGAAAGGTGGTCTTCCTAGAAGACGTTGTTACTAATTAGCTGTGTGACCTTGAGCTGCGTTAATTTCTCTCTGAGCCCTCATTTGTAAATTGGGGCGGGCCGGGGGGATACCCCCCTTAGAACGTGTGCAAAGTGTGGCAGGTACAGCGACCAGCAAAGAGGCATCTTACTCCCTAAGTGCGGGGTTATTACCTACTGGGGAATTGAGTCAGCAGAGATGTAATGGGGTTCCAGGTCCCAGCAAAAAAGGGTGTCAGGAATCAGACCATACACCACAGCTGGAAGAATCTTCTAGGATTCTGGAACAGTTCTTGGTTAGGTATTTTAATATCACGGCCTGTTACCTCTTAGAGAAAAGTAAGACTTCTTCGAGGGGAAAGAGCCTAGGGGCCGCATCCCTAGGAATTCTGGGCAAAGATTTGGGGGCAGGTCAATGAGGGATCAGAGGAGGGACGGGAGGCAGCTGATCGGGCAGGACGGATTTCACCTGAGAAGCTGAGCTACCCCCACCGCCCCTCCCCCAGCCCAAGGTTACTGGGCGGAGCCCTGGCCGATGATTGGCCGGCTTTGTGTGATGTCGCCGAGGACTGGGTGGGGTGTGGGGCTCCGGCCGGCTACCCTTTGAGGGAGGGACTTTTCCTCCTGGGCGGTATCAGCATCTCCCGGGCCTGCCTGTCTCCCCTGTCCGCCCCTTCCGCCCTGTGCCGGCTCCCCGAAGAGCCCAGGGACCTATGAGCTCAGCGGCTGCCGCAGGCCTGGGCTCGGGCTGGCGGCCTCTGTCCCCCGCCTGGAGCATCAGCCTGTGAGGGGGCGGCCACGAGCGCCCGCGGTCCCTCTGCGCCAGCGTGTGTGGACAGATACTAGAATCACCAGCCACGGCACCGAGGACCCTGGGCCAGATCCCGCCTCCGAAGAGCTAGCGCCGCCCCTTTCTCCGCGCCCCCGTCCCCGCCCCCGCCCCCGCCCCCTCCCACCGCCCTCTCTGCGGGTTGCCGAGTGGTGAATAGACCGGGCTCTGTTCTGGGAGATTCCGGGCCTTTCTTAGTGGGGCCGTCCGCCCGCCCTCCCCCTGCAGGACCTGGAGAAGGGATGGGGGAGGTTTGGGGGGGATGGGGCTTGGCGTGAGGTGCCCATGGGTGACATTCAGGGGGGTCTCTGGACAGAAATGATACTGGACGTTGGGTCCACAAAACTTTGACAAAAACAGGCAGCACCGTTTGCCAACTTGAGTTTCCAAACATTGCATTAAATCATGATTTATATTGATTACTGAGTTTTTTTCATGTTCCCTTAAATTTTGCACTTGAGGCGAATACCTCACTCACCTCACCCCGGCCCTGCATGTGGTCCACAGCACCCAGCGTCCATGGTTTACTGGCAAGACCCTGGAACCTGGTTCCCACCCCTGACCTCCCGCCCGCGCCCCAAGGGAGGAACAGGGCTGGGAGTGGTGCCATCCTGCCATCCTGCCACCCTGCATAGCCGGAAGCAGCCTCCTTCCCCTCATCTGGGGCGGTGATGCTGGCGGAGGGCCACTAGCTCTCAGGGCAGCCCACAGTAGTGACCTCACCCCAGGCGGGGCCGGGACAGGAGCTGCCGGAGGGGAGGGCGATGGAGTTCTTAGAAAGTTAAAGCTGGGAAGAGGTCGTCCAGATGACACAGGAGGAAGCGGGGGCTCCTGGACCACAGGAGGATGGGGCAGGGGCTTGTCCAAGGACCGTCTTTATCTCCTGCCTGCAGGGCCTGGGTTCAGATTCTCCACTGGGCAGGGTGTGCTGGGCAGGCGCCCCAGGATGCCTGCCCCCTCTGGACTGTGCCTTGAAGGCTGGGCGCCGGAGCCCAGCCTGGCGCATGTGTGAGGCTGTGGTAGGACTCCCCCCGGCTGCCTCCTGCCCCTAATGGTGATGCGTGGAGGGAGTTTATATATCCACCTATACATTGAGTTTCCCGGGCAGGAGGCAGCTGGACAAGTGGAGAAGCCGCAGGCTTCAGACTCCCAGCTTCCCTGTATTTACTGTGTGTGACTCAACTGCTTCAAGCCTCGACGTTCCTCTCTGGACAATGGGCGTTGAAATCCCTAGCTCATCACCTCCCTTAAGTGAGGTGGTCCGTGGCCGGTGCCTGGCCCAGCACCTGCACGTGGAAGGCATCCATACAATCTTCATTCTCTCTGCCGCCATCTCCAGTTACTCATTCAAGGCCTATTCCTGGGACTAACACACTCCCCTCCTCATCCAGGTCAGTGGCTTTGGTAACTAGTGACTCATCCTGGGCCCGTGTCCTCTGTCCCCCAGCTGGTACCCCATTCTCTGCGTAGCAGTACTCACCCGTCATACCTGCCAAGCACACTGGTGCGGAGAATGGGGCTGGCTCTCTGACTCCAGAGCACCCCACACCAGGATGTGCCAGGCTCTGGAGGGTCCCAGGGTGAATGCTGGCTGACCCCGCGACACCTGGGGTCCCTCCTCTACGCCCTGTCCCTTAGGCTGCTCTTCTGGCCGCCCTCTTGGTCTGGGGACTGGTGGGTGGGGCAGAAGCTGGCCCCTTGTCAATGGGCTCTGCCCGGCAGGGCTGCTGCTCCCCTCCCCTGCTCCCACTGGCTCCCGGGACCCTGATTCGATTTCCTCCAGTCACCAGCATTGCCATCTGCCTGTGGTAATTAAATGGTGCTTGAACTGGATCCAGAAATCCCATTGCGAGCAGCCCACGTGGCAGGGAGGGCGTCTGTGGGAGCTGGAGGGGCCTCAGAGGCTGCCCCTGCCAGGCCCCTGGTCCCCCTGGGAGCCGTGGACACCCTGGGCCCCCCGGGTCCGAGCTCCTGATTTCCCACCTGAGGCCTGGTCCCCTCTGAGGTCACTGCCTGGCACGCTGGGCCCTGCCCCTCAGCCACATGAAGCACGGGAGCATGGAAGCAGCAGAGCACGCACTGCCCGGGCTCAGACCCTGCTGGCCCTGCTGCCTGCGACTGGCCGGGCGCCATCTATTTCCTCGTCCACGGTGGGGACCACCACCACCGGCGGTCCAGGTGGGAGCGCTGCAGCCTGGGCGTATTACTGGCAGGTCAGGTTTCTGGTCTGCAGGTGCAGAAAGGATGGGTGGAATCCACAGCTCCCTTCCCAGCCAGAAACCAGTCTGGGGGAGACTGAGAAGCTAGATTCTCACTTCAGCCTGGCCCGGAACAGCTGGATGAGGGGAGGGGGTGGTAGACTCCTTGGACGTCCGGACCTGGCAGCCTCCATGGTGTGAGGACCTGTCCACACCTCAGGGGAAAGGCTGCTGAAGGAAGGCCACCAACCATGGGTGTGAATTGGACCTGGGGTTCTAACCACCTGCTCCCCCGGCCTCTTTAACCCCCTCGCAGCAAAGTGCAGGTAGCAGGCCCAGGTGAGCACCTCACCTGGCCTGCAGCTCTAGGGGCCTCGGGGGCTGGACAGCCGCGGACAGGGACAGGATGGCGGCTTGGAGGGCCCGCCTCTGCAGCAAGGCGCCCCGAGGTCCTGGACGCCTGCCGGCCTGGCCCTCGCACTCTTTTCTTCTCTTGGTAAATGTTGGCTTAGGGAGAGGGATGCTGACAAGTAGCTCATTGTGAGAGGCCGGCAGAGGGGCTGGCTTTGTGAGCCCATGAGCGCGGAGCCTACCCCCCGCCTTACTTTAGGCGTCAGGAGGCGCTCCCCGCCAATCCCGACACACGCATGCTCACTGACTCACACTTGGTTGCCATGGGGACCTCCTCCGGCAGTGGCTGCTTGGAAGAGGGGAAGGGGCGGCGCATGGAGACGGCCCTGTCCAAGGCTGCGCGCCCCCCGCCCCAGCCCTGATGCCGCTTGCCTTCCTCTTTAGCGGGGAGCCCCCAGGGTCTGGGATGCGGCCCCTTCTGTGGCTGGGGCCCCTGCTGGAGATCCCTGCCTTTCTGCAACTTTTGCCTGGACCTGCTCCGCAGGGCTGTGCCTGGTCTGGCGCCCTTGGCTCCCTGAGAGGAAAGAGCTTGTGCCTGCGACTGTTCCTCTGGCATCTGGTAGAGGGGGGCGGGTCCTGAGCTGCGGGATCCCTGCAGCCCCCGCAGGCCTGGGCAGAGACGCAGGTCTCCTGCGGAACGCAGCCCCGGGGGGAGCAGCCAGGCCTCACCCTTCCTTCCCCTGCCTGGACTTGGGCTTTGCCTCCCTAGAAGGGGGCTAGCTGCCTACTCTCCCCCGCTCCGTGGGACAGACTCAGGCGCTCCAATCGGGAGCGTGTGCTTTAATGTCAGTCAGACCTGTCACGGTCCGTTACACAACCTTGGGCAAGTCATTTAAACTCTCCCAGCCTCTGTTTTCTCCTCTGTAAAATCAGACAAATCATACATCCCTCGCCGGTTTATGGTAACGAATACAAGAATTCATTTAGGTAAAATACCTTTAACGTAGATTGGATACACGGAGTGCTCATAAAATGTTAGGAGCTGCTGCTTCGGGGGGTGTTGACGTTACTATTGCCGTTATTGTTAGCGTAGTATTACAAAGCTGCCCGCATCCTAGGTTTCCTTCCTTCTCCTCCCGCTTGTGGGGCAGGAGGGGCCTTGGGGGGTGGAGGCTTGGTGGCAGGACGGGGAGGACGGTGGCTGCAGTCCCCCCGCAGCTGGGTCTGACCCAGGACTCCCCCCACCCCGGGCAGGATCCGGCCCCAGCTGTCAAAAGAGAAGATTGAGGGCTGCCACATCTGCACGTCGGTCACCCCGGGGGAGCCGCAGGTCCTCCTGGGGAAGGACAAGGCCTTCACCTATGACTTCGTGTTCGACCTGGACACCTGGCAGGAGCAGATTTACTCTACCTGCGTGAGCAGGCTCGTGGAGGGCTGCTTCGAGGGCTACAATGCCACGGTGCTGGCCTACGGGCAGGTAAGCTGCCTCCTCCCACCCACAGCCACTGCTGCCCCGGGCTCCCCGTCTGATGGGAGACAGAGCCGCCCTCAGAGCAGCTGAGACGCAGCTGCGGTTTTGTCTGTGGTCCGAGGGTGCTGCTGCGTTGCTGGCTGCGGCTTTGGGACCAGGCCGGGCAGGGACCCGGGCTGGGAGGTAAATGAGGGGGACGCAGCCGGGGTCCAGGGCTCGCTGGCGCCCCCAGGGTGCTGGGTGCCACCCTCCTTCCATCTTTGCCCACGCAGACGGGGGCCGGGAAGACGTACACTATGGGCACCGGTTTCGACGTGGCGATGGCGGAGGAGGAGCAGGGCATCATCCCGAGGGCCATCGCGCACCTCTTCGGGGGCATCGCTGAGCGCAAGCGGCGGGCACAGGAGCAGGGGGTGGCTGGGCCCGAGTTCAAAGTCAGCGCCCAGTTCCTGGAGGTACCGTGGCCTCGTGGGTGGGCTGGAGGGAGACGGGGGCAGCAAGACCTGGAAGCTGGGCTCCCCGCCAGAGCCGCAGGAAGAGCCTGGGGAGCCAGGGAGGCATCTGCATGTGATCGAGGTTCCCGCTGCTGGAAGTATCCCCGCCAGAGCCGGGGGGCCACCTGGTGGGACACTGAAGGGGCTTCCTGCCTCAGACGGAGCTTGAGTCAGTGAGAACCTGTAGGATCTCTTCAAACTCTGACTGATTACAGCTCCGACACGTACCAGATGTGTGCCCTTGGGCAAGTCGTTTCACCACTCTGCAAAATGGGGGTGATGACACCTACTTCCTAGGGGTTCAGGGGATGATGGGGAAGCACCTGCCCAGCACACAGTGAGACTCTAGTTCTCGCCCCTTCTGGCCTCTGCTGGGCCCTCCCCAGCCTCAGAGCGGCCTGCCCTGTCCCTTTCTGGTTGAGGTCCTTCCTGACCCTCTGAGCCTTTTCTAACCCCAGAGCAGGAAGGTGGTCCTCCTGAGGGGCCTTTCTGGCATCTGGCCCTGCCTCTCCCTGGGAGGATGTCCGGGTGCCGAGCCCAGGGCCCGTGGCAGCTAGGGGCTTTGGGGATGGGGAGGGGACCTCTGGCCTGCCAAGGGGCCTCTCAGAAGCGTCTCCAGGAAGGCCGGTGGGCCTGGGTACTTCTCGTGAGGCCCGGTGTCACCAGGCTCCTGCTCTAGCACCCCTGCACCGGGCAGCTCCAGTTCCCAGTGTCCAAACTCCAGCTCGCGGACCCCCGGCCCTGGGACGTTTGCTGGGTGTGGAGCCACCCTGGGCTCAGACCGCACCCAGGTTGTCCTCGGGGGGAGAGATGTGGCCCCAGCCCTCCCCAGGTCTCGTGTTCCCGCCCCCCTCCACGCCCCCCGACCCCGGCCCCAGCATGGCTCCTTCCTGGGCCTGCAGCGTGGCTACTTTCCCCTAGGGGACCTGTACTGTAGACTTGAGAGTTTCTCTTTATTCTTCTGGACTTTTGCTTCTGATAAAGAGTCTGCCTCTGTGTGTGTGTGTGTGTGTGTGTGTGTAGGCATGTGCGTGTGTCTGTGTGTGTGTATATACGTATGTGTAGATGTGTGTAGCTGCATATTTGTGTTTGTGTGAGGCATGTGTATATGTGTGTGTCTGTGTATGTGTGTAGGTATATGTGTGCATATGTGTGTGTGCGTCTGTGTGTGTCTGTATGCGTGTTTGTGTGTATGTGTGTCCTATGCTGTGTATTTCTATAAGCTTCCTCATCTCTTTGTTTTTTCCTTTCTCCATCCTTTTGCCATAGAGGGCCCCAAAGAGCAGTTCAGTACCTAGAAAACCCATGCCAAAGGGTGACCCACAAGGGGTTAAATGATGCCATGCGTCTGTCCCAGCAGACAGACAGACACCAAGGCCCCCACGTCTGCACCGGTCCCTGCCGTTTCCTCTTCCCCTTCCTGTGGGGTATTTCTGTCCCTTTAAGGCCATCAAAGCCTCGGATGTCCGAGGGCTGTGGCCTGCCCCTCCCCCCACGGGATTCTGTTGGCCGCTGACCGGCTGCCCCATCCCCCCTGCATGGTGGAAACACCAGCAGGTGAAACTTTCCCTGCCAGCGACTCCAAACACAAGCGTGTGCAAGCCTGAGACCCTCTGAAACGGGGTGCTGCTTCTGGCCAGGCCGCCTCCCGTGGTGGCGTCCCCAGACTGCTCTCCATCCCACATTCCTCAGCCCCCAGGGACCATAGGGATAGGACAGGGTGCTGCTCAGCTCTCCACTGAGTTCCACCCCCCTCCCTCCTGGAGCCACACCCCCACCCCCTCTCCCGCCCTGTAACATCCCAGGCTCTGCCCCAACCACAGTCACATGATGTTTGTCCACGTGAGGACTCGAGTCCCCTTGTCCCCACCAGGTCCTTAGCCCCCCACCAGGGCTGAGCACTGGGTGCCACTTCCTTGGGGAGCGGAAGGGCTCTCAGGATAGCTCTCCCTGGGGCCCAGCTGCCCTACACTGTCCAGGGGAAAGATCCCGGAGCCAGAGCCCAGAGAGCCCACCAGGGGTGGCCAGGTTGCCTCCCAGAGCCTGGTTTCCACACCTGCAAAGCAGAGCTGGCCTGTGACACGAGAGAAAGCCCCCCGGGCCCCTCCGCACCCACCTGCACCCAGCGGCTGTCTTCCGCCCTCACAGCTCTACAACGAGGAGATCCTCGACCTCTTCGACAGCGCCCGCGACCCTGACGCCCGCCACCGCAGGTCCAACATCAAGATCCACGAGGACGCCAACGGCGGCATCTACACCACGGGCGTCACCTCCCGCCTCATCAGCTCCCAGGAGGAGGTGAGCATCTGAGGAGCCGCCCGGGGGCTGGGGGCCGGGGGCTGGGGGCCGGGTTTGCAGCCAGCTGGTCCTCACGTCTGCACTCCCCAGCTGATCCAGTGCCTGAAGCAGGGCGCCCTGTCACGCACCACGGCCAGCACCCAGATGAACGTGCAGAGCTCCCGCTCCCACGCCATCTTCACCATCCACGTGTGCCAGATGCGCCTGTGCACCCGGCCCGACCTGGTGAGGAGCCCTTGGCGGCGTGTCGGAGGGCGGGGTGGGGACGGAGCCCGGGCTCTGGGGCGCGGGCTCACCCTGCCGGCTTGCGGACCTTTCTTTCTCTCAGGCGGGGAGAACCGGCAGGTGCACTCAGTCAGATGCGCTGTGTGTGTGAGCCCCCCAGCCACGCTGCCCCCCGAATCCCGAGGGCAGGGGCTGAGAGCAGAGGAGCCCAAGGTGGGCGGGGGCCGGGAGTCACACGCCCGCTTCCCTGCAGGTGAACGAGGCCGTGACCGGGCTTCCCGACGGCACCGCTCCCTCGGGCGAGTATGAGACGCTCACCGCCAAGTTTCACTTTGTGGACCTGGCCGGCTCAGAGCGGCTGAAGCGGACGGGGGCCACAGGCGAGCGGGCCAAGGAGGGCATCTCCATCAACTGTGGGCTGGTAGGCACACGGCGGCCAGCACGGCTCAGCCTCAGACCCTCCCCAGGCCCCCCTTGGGCCGGCTACTGGCCGGAGCCCCGTATGTCACTACTGTTGGGCCTCTGGACCTTCCCCTCCCCCTGTCCCCGACTGCCTGACGTCACCAACCATCACACATCTGCCTTTAAACCCTCAGGGAGCCTGAGGGCTGCTGGGGTCAGCGGGGCAGGTCCTGCAGCTCAAGAGCCGCTGGTCCCACCCCCCTCCCTCCCTGGGTGCTCTCCAGCGCGCCGCCTATCGCGCGCCGCCTATCTCGCACCGCCTGTCTCCCGCAGCTGGCCTTGGGCAACGTGATCAGCGCCTTGGGGGACCAGAGCAAGAAAGTGGTGCACGTGCCCTACAGGGACTCCAAGCTCACCCGGCTCCTCCAGGACTCGCTGGGTGGCAACAGGTACCTGCCCACCACCCCAGGGAGGGGCAGGGGTGAAGGCGCAGGGGCACACTGGTGGGAGGGTTGGAGGCAGAAGGCCCAGTGGACAGGTGCCCGTCGGCCACTACGGTCGGACCCAGCTTTCTCAACTACACAGCAGGGAGGGATAGTCCTAAAGGAGGTGCTAGAGCCCAACGGGGAAAATAGACGGGGGCGCTAAGGACACACACAGGGCCACGATTTCTGCGATGACACATCACGGCCTCCCTCGCTGTGGTCACCACTGTTGGAGTGGAAACCTGGGCTAGGTAGTCCGGATCCCCACGTCCCAGGTTCTGCCCAGGGCCTTAGGGCTTCCAGGCGGGAGCGGGATCTGCTCTCAAGTGACGCTCCTGGGCCGACCATGCCCTCGTCCCTCACTCCCCACCCCACTCCCCCATGCTCCCCAGCCAGACCATCATGATCGCCTGCGTGAGCCCCTCTGACCGGGACTTCATGGAGACGCTCAACACGCTCAAATACGCCAACCGAGCCCGCAACATCAAGAACAAGGTGGTGGTGAACCAGGACAAGACCAGCCAGCAGATCAGTGCGCTGCGGGCCGAGATTGCACGCCTGCAGATGGAGCTGATGGAGTACAAGGCGGTGAGCGGGCCCCCCCACCCCCACCCGGCCTCCCCGCGCCCTGGGCATCGCCACGTGCCAGCCGCGGTGCCCAGTGCCGGGCTCACCTGGTGGGTGACCCGCGCATACGAAGTCGGAGCCCTCAGGGCTTAGAATATAAGAGAAGGAAGAGCACACCCCTGCTTGCATAGATCTCATGTGTAGGGCAGACGCTCTGCTGGGGTTTCCCGTCTGCTGAATATTCCGTGTTGGACCAGGTAAGACTCTAGGCTGCGAAACAGAATGAGGAGAGTTGATGGGGACCACGTGAGTGGTCCAGCGTGCCTGGGGGATGCTGCAGGGGAGAGGATTGGCCCTCCTTGCTCAGGTGGTCAGGGAGGGCCTCATGGAGGAGGGGACCTTTTATAGGATCTTGAGGAATGAATGAGACACCAGCAAAAGGAAGTGGAGCAGGTGTCCTAGGATGCCAGCAAGCCACGTGCAAAGGAACAGAGACAGGAAAAACGAGTGCCTTTGGGGGTGCATCCCATTCTATGTGACTAAGGCAAAAGTCACCAGCTGTGGCCCCTGGCCCGAACCTAGCACACAAGTGGGTTTTGGTTTGACTCGCCCTTTGCTTTAGAAGAATGCAACGTAGTTGTCATGCTTTCTGAAAATCAGGGAGTTTCCGTTTTCTTTTAAAAATCTGAAGATGTAATGATCTGGCGCTGAGCTGGCTGGAGTGGCCCAAGTGGCTGCGCCTTTTAGACTGAGGGCGACTCTGTGCTCCAATCTCCACCCCTCCCTGTAGTCTCACACCCAGACTGCCGTCCTCCTTCGTGCCACCCACCAGGGCCCTTTGGGTCGGGTTCATGTCTGGGGAGACGGGAAGGTGAGCAGTAGAGAGGGAGGTGGAGTGAGAACACAGTGGCCTGCAGTGGCTGGTCACAAAATGTGGACTTCTTGTTGTCACTGGGGCCACGGCAGGTTTCTGAGCGCTGGGAGGTTGGCAGGGCCACCTCGCCGAGGGAGGGGCCGGGGCGGGGGTGGCGGGGAAGAGTATCATCACCCCCGCCTCCCCGCCCCTGACCCCTCGCCCCACCCCTCCTCCCAGGGCAAGAGGGTGATCGGGGAGGATGGTGCCGAGGGCTACAGTGACCTGTTCCGCGAGAACGCGATGCTGCAGAAGGAGAACGGGGCCCTGCGCCTGCGGGTCAAGGCCATGCAGGAGGCCATCGACGCCATCAACAGCCGTGTCACACAGCTCATGAGCCAGGAGGCCAACCTGCTCCTGGCCAAGGCCGGTGAGTCAGGAGCGCCAGGCTGGCTCCGGGCGCGGGTGGGCTGGGACCTCCGCCCCCCACCCAGCCCGGGACATGGGGCGTGCAGGGCGGCGTTTTCTTTCTCTGAAAATGCGATCATATGTACTGTCCTCTGACTCCCTTTCCACTTAGCATTACGCCGTAGGGATCTTTCTGTATTTTTTTTTTGTATTATTATTATTTTTGGCTGCATTGGGTCTTCGCTGCTGCGCGCGGGCTTTCTCTAGTTGCGGCGGGCGGGGGCTAGGCTTCGTTGTGGTGAGTGGGCTTCTCGTCGCGGTGGCTTCTCCTGTTGCGAAGCATGGGCTCTAGGCGCATGGGCTTCAGTACTTGTGGCACGCGGGCTCTAGAGCGCAGGCTCCGTAGTTGTGGTGCACGGGCTTCGTTGCTCTGCGGCATGTGGGATCTCCCCGGACCAGGGATCGAACCCGTGTCCCCTGCATTGGCAGGCGGATTCTTAACCACTGCGCCACCAGGGAAGTCCCGGGATCTTTCCGTATTAAAAACATACAAGCCTACTTAATGCTCTTCAGCTGCACAGTGTTCCAAATGTGATGGCAACGAATAATTTATCATAACAGCCTCTAGTGATGGATATTTGCTTGTTTCCAGTCTCGCCGTTAGCAGCTGCGCCTGTGTGTCTCTGCGCCCACAGACAAGTCCCTCTTTGATAGATTCCTCCTTGAAAAAGGCCCTGTTGGAGGAGACAGTGATATAAGACCACCAGCTTGGAGCTAAGGTCCTTTCTGTACTTATTATCTTAACTGTTCTTCCTCCCTGCCACCCCCTCAGGAGACGGCAGCGAGGCCATCGGCGCTCTGATCCAGAACTACATCCGGGAGATTGAGGACCTGCGGTGAGTGAGCCCCTGCGCACCTGGGCGCCCTGGGGCCGAGGCAGTGCCGCTCACCCGCCCCCCACCCTCCCTTCCGCAGGACCAAGCTCCTGGAGAGCGAGGCCATGAACGAGTCCCTGCGTCGCAGCCTCTCTCGGGCCTCGACCCGGGGTCCCTACTCCCTGGGCGCGTCCCCGGTCGTCCCGACCGGCTCCATGGAGGACGCCGCTGAGGTCATCCGCCGAGCCAAGCAGGACCTGGAGAGGCTCAAGAAGAAGGAGGTCAGGCAGCGGAGAAAGAGGTGAGGGGAGGCTCCCCCCAGGCGGCCCCCAGGACCCTGTGTCCAGCAGGGGCTGTGCGTACCCTGGGTGACCTGGGGACTCAGTGGGCGGGTCTCATTTGTGGGCAGAAGCCTCCCACCTTCCTCTGACGCTGGGCTTTCCCCGAGGAGAGGGAGGGTGGAGTCCACCCGGGGTTCATTCTGAGTTGGGGGCCAGGGAAGAGCAGTGGATCCCTGCAGAACCGGAGCCTAGCCCCATACAGGGCCCTAGAGACGAGGCGCTCTTGCCCTCCATCCCCCCGCCCCACCCACACACTGAAGGCTGGTCAGTACCCTAACCGGTCCACCCTTCACTCCTGGGCAGCCCAGAGAAGGAAGCCTTCAAAAAGAGGGCAAAACTCCAACAGGAGAACAGCGAGGAGACCGATGACAATGAGGCCGAGGAGGTGAGGGTCCCCCGCCCACCTCGGGCCGCCCCCATGTCCCTGCCGGGGTGCGGGTCGCCATGACATCCTTGCGCCGGGGCGGGGCTCCTTACGCCTCGCGGTATCTGACTGGTCACCATGGTGACGTCCATCCTTCAGCCCCTCTTCCCAGCTGGGGGATGGGGGCAGGAGACTTCCATAGAGGGGCTCTGCCCAGGCTGTTGGGAGGCGTGGGTGGGAGGCCCCCCCAGCACCGCGCACCCCGCATTCCCCACCCTCCTGACGGCGCCTGGTGCCCAGGAGGACGAGGAGCCGGAGGAGAGCGGCCGTGAGGACGAGGACTCGGGCAGCGAGGAGAGCCTGGTGGACTCGGACTCCGACCCCGAGGACAAGGGTGCGTGCGTGTGTGCGTGCGTGCGTGCTCCTGGGTGGGGCTGCCCGGGGCGGGGCTGCCTGCCACGCAGGCGCAGAGAAACTGCTGCGGCAGCGGGTGTCCCGGCCGAACTTAGACGTGAAACCAGAAGTAGCAGAAACAACAGGGACGCGATGGCAGCAGCAAACTCTCACTGAGCGCCCGCGGGTGCCGGGCACTGAGGCGAGCTCTACCCTTCACGGGCCTGGCCTCTGCATCCTCACAACCACCCTGGACGGAGGTGTTAGGTCTCCTCCCTTTGTCACCACTGAAGAGCAAGCTCACGAGGGTTGGTGGCCTCCCCGTGTGGGAGATGCAGAGCTGGGCCTTGGACCTAGGTCTGGCTGGTCTGCAGCCCACTCCTCTAAACGGGACGTGTGTCCCTCAGCTCTGCTCCGACCCAGAGTCCTGCTGGCTGCTCTGGGTCCTCTCCCTCCTCCAGCCCTGCTGGCTCCCAGGTCGTCCACGGCGAGTGGGCATCGGCCTCTGGGGCACAGCAGAGGCGGGTGGGACGCCTGGTCGCCCCACCCCCCAGCTCCCTGGCCCAGGCCCGCGCTTCCCGGGCAGCTCTTTAAGGGTGTTGCCACCTGGCAGCACTTCCCACCATGGGATGTGTCGCTTCCTCTCGCCACTGGTCACTGAGTGGTCACGGCTGGCCAGGGGAAGGCCCGTCCCCTCCACCACGCCCCTGGCCCCCGGCCCCCGGTCCAGCCTGTCTCTGCCCCCACAGAGGTGAACTACCAGGCCGACCTGGCCGACCTGACGTGCGAGATCGAAATCAAGCAGAAGCTGATTGACGAGCTGGAGAACAGCCAGCGGCGGCTCCAGACGCTCAAGCACCAGTACGAGGAGAAGCTGATCCTGTTGCAGAACAAGATCCGGGACACGCAGCTGGAGCGGGACCGCGTGCTGCAGAACCTCAGTGAGGCCCCGCCCCGCGAAGCCCCGCCCCCGCGAAGCCCCGCCCCCGCGAAGCCCCGCCCCGTACCCGCCACACACCCCCTCCCCGGGCCCCTCCCCGTCAGAAGGGCACCACCGGGTTACCTGGGCCTCTGGGCGGGGCATTCTGACCTTGGACTGTGTGCACTTAGACCCACAGTCAGAAAGTCCTTGTGTCCAACTCTGGTCCCTTTGCTACGTTCTCAGTTTATCATTTCTATTATTTTTACCATCGCCTTAAGTATTAGAATCCTGTCTCCAGGCCCATGAAGGTGAACTCCCTCAGCCTTTCTTCCTGAATTTGCTCCTTGGGTGTTTCCTTTGATCGCATTTACAAGTCTGCTTCTCACAATGTTATCTTCCTTACATGGCTCTCAGCCCCTGCATCCCATGACTCACGCACTCATCCACTCGTTGGTTCACTTACTCAGCAAACATGCACTGAGTGCGTCTTGCAGAGCGGTCCTTGTTCTAGATGCTAGAGATTTTGGAACGCACGTTCGAGTGGGGAGAGACAGACGTAAATAAGATAAGTGGCAGATCCTATAGCATGTCAGGGGGTGATAAGTGTCAAGTAGGGGAGGGGGCAAGGTGGGCTGGGGAGGGGGTGGGCGTGTTGAGAAGGATGGTGGTGGGAGACTTTGCTGAGAAGCTGGCGTCTGAGCAAAGACTTGAAGGAGGTGAGATAGTTCTGGAGAGAATGAGTGAGGGGAAGAGCATTGCAGGCAGAGGGAACAGAAGATACCAAGGCCCCGAGGCAGGCGTGCACCGGGCGTGTTGGTGGCATGACGAGGGCCCCGATGGCTGGAGCACGGTGAGAGGGGACACTAGCTGTCAAGGAGATCAGAGGAGAAATGTCGGACCAGGTGTGTCAGTCATTTTAAGGATTTTTGTCTTATTCTCTGAGGGACATGGGAAGTGTGGGGTTTTAAGGGGTGTGATGTTTTTTTGTTGTTGTTTTTTTTTTTTTGCGGTACGCGGGCCTCTCACTGCTGTGGCCTCTCCCGTTGTGGAGCACAGGCTCTGGACGCGCAGGCTCAACGGCCATGGCTCACGGGCCCAGCCGCTCTGCGGCATGTGGAATCTTCCCAGACTGGGGCACGAACCCGTGTCCCCTGCATCAGCAGGCGGACTCTCAACCACTGCGCCACCAGGGAAGCCCTGTGATGTAAATTTTGAAAGCATTCTGGCAAGGTCGCTTTGGCTGCTGTGCAGGGAAGCAAAAGTGGAAGCTTGAGACCAGTTAGGAAACTCTTATAAAGGTCCTGGTGGGAGATGGTTTGGACAGGAGGAAGTGAGAAGTGGTCGTATTCCGGATCCATTTTGAAGGTGGAAATGAAAGCCTTTGTTGATTGGTTGGTGGGGGATTAAGAGAAGGGAGCCAAAGATGCCTCCAGGGAGGGAGCTTCTGGAAGGATGTGATGAGATACTGAGATGGGGAGGACTGCTGGGTGAGGGGGTGGAGGTCGAGGAGGTGGGTTTGCACCTGCTAGTTTGCCATGTCTCTTAGACGTTGGCAGTTCAGGTAGGAAAGGTCAAGGGTGGAGAACCAGGTCGCTCCTTCTCCCCGAGCCCACTCACTCTGTCTTCTCTTGCTAACTCTTCCCCTTCCCACTGGTCCCGGCCCTTTCCTCCAATCACGGGTCAGAACCGAGCCAGCGGAAGTGGTCCTCAGGCCCCTCGTGGCAAGCTGACGGGCAGGGGCTCAGAGATCTCAGGATGAAATCACCCCTTCAAGGTTCTTAGAATGCCCTTGGGTGTCTAGTCCGAGCCCCTCCTTGTTGACACGAAGGAACGGGCGGAGGAGGGTGTGACTCGCCCACGTCACGCGCCGACACTGGAGCCCAGGCTGCCCGGGTACTGGGGCCCAGGGACCTGCGCAGACCCTGCCCCGCTGCACGCAGGTACCATGGAGTGCTACACGGAGGAGAAGGCCAACAAGATCAAGGCGGACTATGAGAAGAGGCTGCGGGAGATGAACCGGGACCTGCAGAAGCTGCAGGCTGCGCAGAAGGAGCACGCGCGGCTGCTCAAGAACCAGTCTCGCTACGAGAGGGAACTCAAGAAGCTGCAGGCAGAGGTGGCCGAGATGAAGAAGGCCAAGGTGGGGTCCGGGGCGGGGGGCTGGGGCGGGGGCGGGGCCGAGATGAAGAAAGCCTAGGTAGGGGCGAGGCTGGGGTGAGTGGGGGCGGGGCCGAGATGAAGGCGTCAAAAGGGGGCTGGGGGGGCAGGGGTGTAGTTTCAGACCTACTTACCATGTTAAAAATAATCATTGCTGTCAGCGTGGCTGCTTGTCTTGACACACGATATTGCCTGTTTCAGCCCCATCCTGGTCCTGGACCCGGTCCTCTTAGTGCGTTGTCCAGGGTGAAAGCACCTTTACCCCTGGAGGAGCAGGAGAGGGTCCCCAGGGACCCCGCCCCTCACGCAGTGCACGTGAGGCCTCCCACCTGCGCCACATTTGCCTATACTCATAATAATAATAATTATGTAGTGATGATTGCATGTGGCTCTCCGCCAGTCCCCCAGCACCACGACCTCATTGGGTCCTGAGGTGGAGCTGGAGAAAGCAGCTCAGGTGTCACTGCCACTTCCTCGGAGAGTGACTCCCGCCTCCTGGGGCAGCGCTGGGATTCAGACTCAGTTCTCTGCCGCCACCCTTTTCCAGTTGCCGTCGTCCAGGGCGCTCAAGTCTGGCTCCTGTCTCTAATGCCTCCCCGTCCGGCTGGGTCCTCCTTCCCTCCTGGGCCCGAAGATCCGTGCTGCCTTTACGTCCTCTGTCCCCTTGGCTGCCTGGTCCGCGTTCCTGCCCTGGCCCCAGCCCCCCGTGTACCCCGGCTCCCTGCAGCCCTGCACCAGGCCCTGGGACAGGACCCCAGACAGCTGGCCTTGGGAACAGGTCCCACAGAGGGGAGCACCCGGTGCCGTAGTAACTGCGTCCTCACCGCCCGACTGGGCTGGCGCTGACCAGTGTGCAGCGGAGGGGTGATGCTGTGGTGGTGCAGGTTCTGACAGGTGGACCCTCAGCCCTCAGGCTAGCCGCCCCCCCGGGCAGGCTCTGTCCCCAGCCACGCCTGGGCCACACATCCAGGGCCCATCAGCCTGTCCAGGGTGGAGAAGGGGCAGTCTCGCTCTGCTCAGACTGTCCGTCCTGCACTGGCCCCAGGGAGCCGGTTTGCCCCTGGGACCTCCACTAGCAGATGCTGATCCGGGCTGCAGGAGGAAGAGGGGGACTTGGGTCGGCGGGCGCCCTCTGGTGGTAGGAGGGAGGGACCAGGGCCTTGGTTGTCCCCATTTGGAGGCTGCACTCACTCTGCAGCTCCTGGAGCGTTCTGGGGGCTCTGCCTGCGTCCTAACTCTGTCTCCCTGGAGGCTCCCTGGCTAACACCTCTCGAGGCGGTCCTGGCTGGTGCCGGCCGGCCGTCATCTTAGCGGGAGGTGACTCTACTGTAGATCCGTATGAGGGAGGATCTTTCTATGGCTCTGAAGCCTGAAAAAATAATATAATAATGCCCAGCATCTGTGTGAAGGACAGAGGGTCCCTGCGTGTTCCCGGGTTTCAATCTCAGCTTGCTCAGCCCTTCAGCCGGGGGCCCCGCTCTGCCCGGCTAACTGTGCTCTTGTGAGCCTAGGAAAGAGGCTGAAAAGAGCACCCTTGGGCCGTCCCAGGGTGCCCAGCAGGGGCCCAGGGTTCCTGTCAGAAGCACCGAGGGCAGCCGTCAAGGATTCTAACCAGATGCCGTGAGAGCCAGTGCCCAGGACCCTGCCACCACAGTTCAGGGGCAGGCCCTGCGGTTTACAGAGGTGTCCTAAAGGAGAGGAGACACTCAGAGCAGTGCTGGCCTCGGGTGCTGTGCTGTCACCTGCCTGGAACGTTCCCACCCGTTCTGAGACCACCACCCCTGTGGTGACCTCCCTGGGACTCGGCCACACAGGCAGAGTTGGACAGATGGACCTTTGTCCAGAAAGACACGTTCCTCCCCGGGAAGGCTCTGGCCCCGGCTCCATATGAGGGCGGCCGTCCCAGTGTGCGTGCAGCTCCCTGTGGGCAGGGCTTGGGTCCGCTTCCAGCCCAGGCTTGGCTTCTCTTGTCAGCCCCAGCCCTTTGGGGGAGCATTTGTTCTGGACCCCCAAAGGCCCAGCAGCAGGGAGCCCTCCTCGTCTCTGTAGCTTCCCCCCGACACAGCCTGCCTTCTGAGGCAGAAGCCGGCGCAGTCCTTCCAGCCTCCCTCCCGGGCCATTTCCTCTCTTAACTGTCCTCAGGGCAGGCTGGTGACATTCCTGGGGTGTCTGAGGCCTCAGTGGCAGAGGAGGGACAGCCCGCACCTGATTCTCATGGCGCCGTCACATGGAAGGCGTCTGACCCCTGTGCACTTTGCACTCTGTGCTCTGGGGCCGGGGGGTGGATGCTCCAAGGACCCAGCACACGGCTCCCCATTGTGCCGGGTCACCTCTGGCCTCCCCGATGATGCTCTCTGAGCCTTTGGCCGGCCCTCCGAGAGCTCGGCTCCAGGCTCTGTGCTTGGTCGCCAGCTCTGCTCTGACCTTGCCTGGTGCCATCCCCACGGCCATGGTAAGAGCTGGATTTTGAAGCAAAGCGACCTGGGCCAGGAGTCTGGCCACCCCTTACTGATTTTCTGACTTTAAGTCATTCTGTTTCTCCGAGGCTCCTTTCTTATTTATAAAATAGGAGTGATACTGCCTGTCGTGTTTGATTATCGTGAGGACGGGGCTGGGCATACAGTGTGGGCTCAGTAAATGACGCTGGTTTTTATCGTCGTCACCATGAGAACCTGGCCTGGGAACGCGCCCCGTCGGCAGCTCAGCTGCGGACGGGAGAGAGAACGCTGCTCCATCCAGGCAGGACCACTTGCCTCTAGCAACTTAGGCTGGTCCCAGAATGTCTGGGCACTGGCGGTGGCTCTGCGTGAGGACCACCAGGGGCTGTGAGCAGAGCACTGGGGGCCGTGGCTGGACCCTGCAGACTGGTCCCACCTGCATGGCTGGGCCGACAGTAAGGCCGCTCCTTTCGGTAGGTTGCCCAGGTGGTGGGACACCTTCGACCCCTGTGGACAAGGTGGGGCCAGATCCCCTGAGGCACTGCCACCTGGTGGCTTCCACCCCGGCCTGGCATCCTCCGAGCCAGCCCCTCCACGCAGGCCTCGGGCCTCCCCTCAACCGCCCCCCCCCCCCGCCCTGTCCCAGGTGGCCCTGATGAAGCAGATGCGGGAAGAGCAACACCGGCGGCGGCTGGCGGAGACCAAGAGGAACCGGGAGATCGCACAGCTCAAGAAGGAGCAGCGGCGGCAGGAGGTGAGGGCACCGCGAGGTTCCCCCGGCCCCCGGCCCCCTGCATGCCCGGCCGCCCCTCCTGGCCACGCGGGCCTAAGCGGTGACGGTGGCACTTTGAGGAGAGGCGCGGCCCTACGCGGGAGGGCAGGACGGTCGCAGGAGCCCAGCCCCGTCCTTGTGGGCTTCCGAGCCAGGCCTCGAGCCCACCGCTGGGTAGGACCCTGCCCAGGTCACCAACAGCTTCCAGCTCTCTGCTCCAGCCTCCTCGCCCATGGTGGGGAGAAGAGGCCAAGAGACGTGTCCTCGTGGAGAAAGGGACCCAAACGCTGGGTCCCCTTTACTGGCGAGTTTTAGCTGCACAAGGCGCTCACCTCCGGGGCCAGCCCGGGTGGAACGGGCTTAGGGCCTGGGTGTAGACCCCACCCTCTCCTCTCACCCACAGTTTCAAATCCGAGCTCTGGAGTCCCAGAAGCGGCAGCAGGAAATGGTCCTGAGGAGGAAAACCCAGGAGGTGAGCATGGCCCCTCCCCCACGGCCCCTGCCCTGCCCCCCTGTCCTGAGAGCACCCCCCTGTGGCCCTGGCTCCCTCTGACCACGTGCTGACTTGGGGTGGCCCCCGTGGGAGGGCCTTTCTCAGCTAGAGTGCTGAGGCTGGGGGTGGGCTGCAGGCTCTGGTCCAGATGCCTGCCTCAGTTGTGTAACTTTTCAAAAGGACGGGGAGCCTCTTTTGTGTCCATTTCACGTTGGAGACCCTTTGGACCTTTCTCAGTCCCAAACCCAGGCCAGGACAGAGCGGCCCTGTATTCTCCTTGCCCCGCGCCCCCGCCCGGGCCTTTCCGCAGGCTGGGGGCACCCTGTCCACCGGGTCCCGCTCCTTTGGGCCCCCAGGTTTCTGCCCTGAGGCGTCTGGCCAAGCCCATGTCTGAGCGGGTGGCGGGCCGAGTGGGACCAAAGTCACCCCTGCTGGACTCGGGTGCCGAGGTGTCGGCCAGCACCACCTCGTCCGAGGCCGAATCGGGGGCGCGCTCCGTCTCCAGCATCGTGCGCCAGTGGGACCACAAGATCAGCCACTTCCTGGAGAACCACCCCATGCCCCCCGTGTCTGGCGCCCGCCCCGCCAGGTGAGGCGGCTGGGAGCCCCTGGGGGAGGCAAGCGCCAGGGTCCCCTCGACCGTCGGCTCTGGGTCGGGGTCTCCACGCAGCTGCAGGGGCTGAGGGTGGTCCTGCCCCCGCCCCTTTGCCTCTGCCCCCCCAGAAAGAAGTTCCAGAAGAAGGGGGCCAGCCAGAGCTTCAGTAAGGCCGCCAGGCTCAAGTGGCAGTCGCTGGAACGGAGGATTGTCGACATCGTCATGCAGAGGATGGCCATCGCCAACCTGGAGGCTGACATGGAGCGGCTCATCAAGGTGCCCGCCCCGCCCCGCCCCGCCCCCGCCCGGCTCTGTCGTCCCCCCGCCCCTCCTCCACTGGGCCCGGGCAGCAGCCTGAGGCCTCCTCCCTCCCCCCAGAAAAGGGAGGAGCTGTCCCTCCTGCAGGAGGCCTTGAGGAGGAAGCGGGAGCGGCTGCAGGCTGAGAGCCCGGAGGAGGAGAAGGGGCTGCAGGAGCTGGCAGAGGAGATCGAGGTGCTGGCGGCCAACATCGACTACATCAACGACAGCATCGGCGACTGCCAGGCCACCATTGTGCAGCTGGAGGAGACCAAGGTGCCTGTGGGCGGGGCAGCGGGGGGGCGCCGGGGCCCGGGGGCGGCAGCCCTGGTGACGTGGGCCCTCCGCCTCCCGGTCCAGGAGGAGCTGGACTCCACAGACACGTCGGTGGTCATCAGCTCCTGCTCCCTGGCCGAAGCCCGCCTCCTGCTAGACAACTTCCTCAAGGCGTCCATTGATAAGGTAGGCCGGCGGCGGGCAGCCCCGGGACCCACCCTTGGGGCGAAGCATACAGCGCCCGGCCGGGCGCCCGGCAGCGTCCCTCACAGGCGCCAGCGAGCACCGAGGCTGCAAAGCGGGGTGACGGCTTGCTGCGCGCGCGGCTTTAACGAGATGACGGGGCCAGAGGCTTGGCGTGGCGCCTGGCACACAGCAGGGCCTCCGGCGGGGCCGACCCTGGCATCTGGTGCGAGCCCGTCCAGAGTAGGGCCGGGCCTGAGCCCGCGGAGGTGGAGGGGGCAGCGTGTGTGTGTGTGTGCGCGCGCGCTTCCGGTGGGGCAACAGGACCAGACAGATACGCTCCACCCAGGAGTGGGGTCAGTGGCATTGTGCAGGAACAGAAGGCATCCCTTGGCCTGTGTCGGTCCCCTGTCCCCTCTGCCCGACAGAGCGCTGGCCGTGGGGACTTCCTTCCCCCGGGGTCTGTGCCTGCAGGGCAACTTGGGGAAGGGGCAGAGGGGCCTGGCCTCCTTGACGCCTCGCCCGCACGGGGAGCTCTCGCGGCTCTGCTTCGCCCCTCGGGAGCGCGTTCCTCCACCGGGGCTGCGGCGGCCAGCACCGCGGACAAGGGCCCTAAACAGCCCTCGTCTCCTGCCCCCGGTCCTGGAGGCTGGGGTCAGAGATCGAGGTGTAGGCGGGGCGGGTCCCTCCGAGCCTCGCTCCTGGGCCTGTAGACTCAGCTTCGCCCTTCCTGAGGTCCTCCCTCTGTGTGTGTCTGTGTCCTGACACCGGTCACAGGGATTAGGGCCCCCTCTAGAGACTTCATTTCAACGTAATGATCTCCTGAAGACCCCATCTCCAAACAGTCACATTCCGAGGTCCTGGAGGTTACAGCATCTACATGTGCGTTCTGGGGACACGATTCTGCCCATAACAGGCAGTGTGTCTCACAGCGTGGATGCGGGGGAGATTAAGGGGGCTGGGGTGCATCACAGGTCTGCGATGGGCACAGGCTGGAGCCTGGGAGCTAGCGGGGAGGCGTCTGGTTGGGAGCAGATCCTGGGAGGGCAGTGACGGGGGCCCCCCCAGCCCCAGGCCGGGAGGGGTAACCCCAGGCCTCCTCGCTCCCCACCCTCAGGGGCTGCAGGTGGCCCAGAAGGAGGCCCAGATCCGGCTGCTGGAGGGACGGCTGAGGCAGACAGACATAGCGGGCCCCTCCCAGAACCACTTGCTGCTGGACGCCCTGCGCGAGAAGGCCGAGGCCCATCCCGAGCTGCAGGCCCTCATCCACAACGTGCAGCAGGGTACAGGGCGGGGGGCAGGCCTCGGGGCCCCCAGGGACCCCCACCTCAGAGACCCTCCCTCCCCCAGGCTCCCCGGAAGCCGCGGTCCGATCCCAGAGGGTGAGGGGTGGGAGGGAGGGTGAGGGCTCAGTGGGGCCTCACCCCTCGGTTCCCTCCTCCCCGGCAGAGAACGGCTACGCCAGCACAGATGAGGAGGTGTCTGAGTTCTCGGAGGGGAGGTGAGTTTCTGGGTTGGGAGCCAGCGTGTGCCTGGGGCTGGGTTGGGGGGTTGCCGGGGGGTCGAGGGCTGAGCCTGGGCTTGGGGGCTCTTTGGGACCCATGAACCTAAGTCCCAGGGAGCTGGGACATCAGCTGTCGGCATCCTGGCCCTCCTCTGCTTTTTCCTTAGCTTCTCCCAGTCGTTCACCATGAAAGGCTCCACCAGCCATGACGACTTCAAGTTCAAGGTGAGCCCCACCAGAAGGCGGCCGGGGGCGGGGGGCTCCCCGCAGCCTGGTCCCCACCTTCCTGGGGCTCTACCCCTACCCTCAGCCCCAACCCAGTATTGCCTCCAGCTGGGATGCGGCGGCCAAGAAGGGTCTGACCTGGAAAGGGTCGGGGTGCCCAGACGTGTGACCCGTTACAGCCCATTCCTTTTGAAGTGGGTGGAATGACATCATCACAGCCCGAGGCCTCGCTGTCAGAACTCACCCTCTTCCCCACCAAGACTCTGCCTCCTGATCTGAGTCAAGGACCCACCCTGGATGTCTAGTTACTGTGCGTGCGGGTCACTGACTCAGCAGGGAGGGGGTCTGTCTGACGCTGAGGGAGCAACTACTAGACTAGACGGAACCACGAAGCAGGACTGAGTAAAGAGAGAAGGGAGAGCCCTGCAGACTGGGAGCGGCGACCTGTGCACAGCCTCTGAGTAACTGATTAGCTGGTGAGCAGCAGCGGTCAGCCTGCCGTTCTGTTTGCGAAGTCTAAAGAAGGGCAGCAGAGGCATTTCCTGTTGGTCTGGCTTCTCCAGAAGCCTCGGGAGACGTGCCTGGGTCGTGTCTGTCGGGGCCCTTCCATCACCTCCTCTGCCTCAGGCCGGCAGCACGTCTCCCCACTGGAGATCCCCCAGCTCCCCGTTCTATGCCATCGTGTTTGGGCAGTGGGTCCACCCAGCCCTTCCTGTCTCAGGGTGAGCCCAAGCTGTCCGCCCAGATGAAGGCCGTGTCTGCCGAGTGCCTGGGCCCCCCGCTGGACGTGTCCACCAAGAACATCACTAAGTCCCTGGCCTCCCTCGTGGAGATCAAAGAGGACGGAGTGGGCTTCTCCATCCGAGACCCCTACTACCGGGACAAGGTCTCTCGGACCATCAGCCTGCCCAGCAGAGGGAGCACTTTGTAAGGAGGGAGCCGAGTGGTGGGGGCATGGGTGGGACCGGGAGGTAGGCCCGGGCCTCACTGGACCCTGCATTCCAGCCCCCGGCAGTCTCGAGGAGCGGAGACGTCCCCTCTGACCCGAAGGAAGTCATATGACCGAGGGCAGCCCATCAGGTGAGGACACGTTCTAGACCCTGGAGGCGGGAATCGCTGGGAGGCCCACTGTACACCGTCGTGCACACTTCCATCCGGCCCCGCTCGGCCCCCCCCACGGCCCCTTCCTCACTTCGTCAGCTGTGGCTCAGGAAACAGGTATTCCATAAGCACCTGAGCTGGTGGCCAAGGCCGCTGCTAAAAACCGCCGGCTGCCGTGAGCTCAGGGTGGGCGGATTTGCAGTGGCCTGGCCTGGTCACGGGACCAGTGGGCTTCAGCCCCGTTCACGGCCAGGGGTCCTTGGAAGGCCTCAGGCCCTTTCAAGGTCTCGTCCTGTGGGCGGAGTGTAGGTGAGTAAGGACAGTCCCGGGAGGGGATGCGGGACCGAGGACAGTCCCCAGGAGGCCAGCCACTCACTCGTGGGGCCCCACGGGCTTCTTCGGGTAGGCCTCTCAGGGTCACCTTAATTTTCAGAGATGTTTGGTGGCCTCCCCAGGTCACACAGCGAAGTAGTAGAAGGGCAGGGGCTCAGGATGACCTCATGCACCTGCCTTGTTGGGAGGGGGACATGCACCTGTCCCTCCCTCCGGTCCAGCCGCCCATGCCCGTGGCTGCAGATGGGCCTCTGGTGGGAGGAGTTGCAAAGGCATCTGTGCACCTGGGGCCCCACAGACCGTCCCGCCCCCCGTGACAGAGAGAACACACTGAGTTGCAACTGGGGGGAATGTAGGCTGGTCTCGTGACGACCCTCCAAAGGGAGGGAGGATGGGCTGAGCCTGAGGACCACCCTCCAAAGAGCAGGGTCGTGGGTGCTAGAAGGGGTGGCGCCATGAGGCCTTGGACTCTTCCCTGGAGATCAGGTCGAGCTGCTTGTGGCAGTTGTGTTGTCAAGTCACCGTGAACACGACTTAGCGAATCCTGAGCCGTTGTTCCCGGGAAACACAGGGCTGGGCTCCTGGGAGCCTCTGGTCCCAGCGTCTTCATCAGCCCGTCATGTGAGTTTCTGTTTAAAGACACCTAATCCAATATGTACCGTTGACTCATTAACATTGAACTCAGGGCCAACAGCCCTAGAACTCATGCCTGAACGAAGCTCACCTAACACGTATCTTCTCTGTAAATCACGTCCCCACTTCCTTGAGCTCAGGACACCAGGTGGCCCTGCAGCAGCGTCTTCGGGGCCGTTTTAAACACTGAAATCACCAACCAAACGCACAAAAATTTGAAAAGCATGGCACTAAATAGACTGGAAAGGGCGCTGTGTGCACTGTGAGGGAGGTAGGGCCACCTCTTTCGACCTCAGCTGGGAAGATGTGTGCTTGGGTCCTCACGCCTGCAGATGACCAGGAACCCTGCGGGTGTTGTTTGGGGCTGACAGATAGGCTTTGGCGAGCAGGTGAATTAATTCCCAAATGCGGAACCCACGGATCACGAGGACCAACCCCTGGGGGCCGAGCAGGAGCTGGGCCGTAGGACCCCCCCGCCCTGCCGGCCGCACAGCCAGACGGAACGTGGTGCAGGCGATGCCGTGTGTGCATGCCCGTGGGCAGAGGCGCGGTGACCGATGGCTGCCGCTCTGTCCTGCTCACCTGCCAGGTCCACAGACGTGGGGTTCACGCCCCCCTCGTCCCCTCCCACCCGGCCCCGGAACGACCGAAACGTCTTCTCTCGTCTCACCAGTAACCAGAGCCAGGGGTCGGCGCTGGACAAGTAAGAGCCGGGCGCCGGGGGGCGGGGGGCGCAGAGGGGACAGGGAGGCCGCGGGCGGGCCCTGGCCGCAGGCGGGCGGGCAGCGGAGAGACGCTAGGCGTGCTGTGCTGGCCCCTCTCCTGGCACCTCTGCCCTTTCTGTGCTGCCCATGGACCCCTCCAGTCCCCTGAGCGTGTGGGGACCGCAGGAGAGGGCACGAAGGAAGCCACGGGGCCAGGCCCGGGCAGTCGGGCACCCCGAGGGCCTACCCAGAGCTGCCCCTGCTGCCCCTCCTGATTCTCATTCTTCTCTGAAGCCCCTCCCTTCGCTTCAGTCACGCACACCCCCGCCCCCGCTAATGCTCAGGCCACGCCCCAGCACCCTTGTGAAGGGTCCCTGCAGAAGGAGACCCCGTTTCTGTCACATGATAGGGTCAGCGCACCCCTACTGAGCGCTCTCGCTGGACACTCACCTCCCAGTGCGGTGGGCGCCGCCCCCCCGGCGCCACCCCAGGCTTGCACACACGTGATTCCGCCCGAAGTATGTAAACCAGCCGCGAGGACTGCCTTCCCTACTTTACAAAGAGGAGATGAGGCTCAGAGGCCGCGGGACACCTAGAAAGCAGCCGAGTTGGGCCCAAACCTGGGATCTCTGACTTGTGGGCCTCCGCGGTGGCGAAGGGAGAGGCCCGGCCCTCCTGTGCTCCCCTCTGGGCCCCCCACACTGCTGGGCACCCCTGACTCCCAACCTTCTGCAGCCCCCGGAGGGCTCCTCTCGGCTCTAACAGCTCCTCTGTCCTTTGGCGGAGCCCAGGCTACAAAGTGCTACTCCTTTACCTACATCACCTCTCCTCACAGAGGCAAAACATCGCGCCTGCCCCAAACCTGCCGTGGCCCCCCTTGCGGGAAGACAGCACCGAGCCCGGCCCACGCCAGCCAGGGGACCCCCATGCCGGCCAGGGGCCCTTCACACCTTGACAGGTCCCTCTCAGCAGCTCTGGGTGGGACCCTGGCATCCCAGCGCCGGGGGCTTCCAGACCCTGGTCCTGCCCGGTGGCCCGGGTGTCGGGCCCATGTGTGTGCAGAGGCAGCTGCTGGGCACCGTCCAGTGGCCCGTGGGGCCAGTGCTTGGGGATCAGCAGGTCTCTGAAGCTCTGCTGGGAGAGGCCTGCTCCTGGGAGGGGTGGGAGGAGGCGCAGCTTGTGCAGTGAGGCAGCCGAGATCCTGGGACCAGCAAGGCCCGTGTCCCCCCTGCCCCTCTGCGCCCCCATCCCCGCCCCAGGCTCCCCGGCCTGCCCCACCTCCTCTCCGCTGCCCTCAGGCCCTCCTTCCTCTCCTCTCTCCGCTCCCCCTGCAGAGAATAACCACCCTCTGACCTCCCCACGCTGCTGCCACCTCTGCTCCCTTGTGTGTGTCCCTCTCTCCCCCTAATCCAGCTAATTTTCTGCCCCCAGGTCTGATGACAGCGACTCCTCTTTGTCGGAGGTCCTGAGGTACACAGAATGGCTCGCTGCTCCCTTTCTGTCCCCCTGCCCCACACCCTGGCCTCAGCATGCGGCCCCTCCTCTCCGTGGCTCCCCCAGACCCCCTCCTGCCCTTCTCACCCCTGGTTCCTCTCTCGTGGGTGCTTCGTGGCCTCTGACTGCGCCAGGCTGGAGCTGGGGGCTCTGGAGGGCATGGCTTCTGGTGGCTTGTCACCGGGTGGGAGGGGCGGGCACGGGAGCCTGGGGGGCCGGAGCCCTGGAGGAAGGCTGCTGGAGGGTCGCGCGGGCTCAGCATCCCGGCTTTTACTCAGCTGTGTCGGGGGCTCCCTCACCGACCGCGGCTCTGAAAGAGAAGTGGCCCTGCCCACGTCTCCTGGCCCAAAGGCCAGGAGTACCAGGAGACCTCTCTCCCCTCAGCCAGCCCCGCGCGCACGCACACGCGCGCGCACCCCTCCCGCTGCCCGTAACGAGGGGCAAGTCCCAGGACCGGGTGGGCCTGAGCCCCTGCTGGGAAAGGGCCACCCTGAGCTGAGGGCTCCCCCTGCTCTTCCGGGGCGACCGCCACTCACTGTTCCTACCCCCGGGGGTGATGCCCCTGGCTGCAAGGCTGCCAGCCACCCCCTCACCCCCGGCCCCTCCCATGGGCGGAGGGTTATCCTTGTAACTTGGGGTCTTCCCACTGCTGTCTTGGGCTCCTTCCCCGGCTCCTTCCCCTGGGCCCAAGCCAGCGTCAGAAGCGGGGAGCTGGGGGGCGGGGCTGTTCGTGTGCCTGCGACACCGGGGACGGCTGGGCCTGTCCGACCGCCGTCCGTGGGGGTGCCAGTGGAGTTCGGGGGCTCTCGAGCAGCTGTGGGCAGGGCAGGACATTGGGCACGTCCGACGCTCTCGGCCACAGGGGCGGCGCTGTCTTTGGAAAGAATAGGCCATGTTTCAGACATGCACGTGGCTTGGCCAAGGGCTCGTTCCCAAAGACCCTCAGTTGGAAATAAATCCTCACCATCAGGCCCTCCAGGAGGCTGGTGTGTAGCGAAGTCCTCAGGTCCGCTCAGGACGGGCGTCCTTCGTCTCTGAGCGTTTGTGGGGAGGAGGGGGCCACGCCAGCTCCGCTCCCCACAGGGGCCTGCACTTTCTTCCCACAGAGCTGAGCAGGGCTCCCCAGAGGGACTTAGCCCTTTGCAGATGGCAGTCACGGATCTGACCACAGTGGTCCAAAGGGGCCCAGGTGGAGGTGACGTGCACGCCTGCATGCGCGCGTCTCTGCCCCGGCCTGGCGGCCTGGGCGCCCTCCCTCTCCGCACTCCTCCACCCTCCCTGTGGACGCCGAGGTGCCGGAGGAGCCCATCCAGCTCTGGGGCCTCTGCCCCGCCCGGCTGGGGCCTGGGGGCGTGTGTGTCTTGGGTTCTGGGTCAGGCAGGCGATGGAGGAGACTCCCGCGTGTCCTGGCCCCTGGCCGTGCCCGGCCGGGCTTGCTCCCCAGGAGTGCTCAGGATGGCAACTGAGAGGCTGCACCACAGGCTGTCTGCGCGGCTCTCGGACCTGGGGGGCTGTGGCTGGAGCCCCTGCCACAGCCCGAGTGCCCCTGCGCCTGTCCCTCACCCGGGAGCCTCGCTCAGCCTGGCCGTGGTCCCGGGCTGACGGGCGCCTCTCTCCCTCTCTCCCGGGAAGGGGCATCATCACCCCGGTCGGAGGAGCCAGGGGCGCGCGGACGGCCCCGCTGCAGTGCGTCTCCATGGCTGAGGGCCACACCAAGCCCATCCTCTGCCTGGACGCCACGGATGAGCTGCTCTTCACAGGGTCCAAAGGTGGGCGGAACCCGGACCGGCCAGGTGGGGTCAGGGCCTCCCGCCCTCCCGCTCCCTTTGCCAGAGCGGGCTGTCCAGGAGACGGGATCACAGCCGCCAGGTCGAGGAGGTGGGGTCTCCTGCCGGGGCTCAGGGCTCCCCACCCCGGGCCTCCCCTCCTAGCTGGCTCTGGGGTCTCCATCCAGTACCTCCTTCCAGACCTGCCTCTGGAACTCCAGGAAGCGTGTCAGGTGCCCCACCTTTGCTCATCTCAGCCCCTCCCCGACCCCAGCACTTAGGGCTGCGCACTTCCTACGATTCCTTAATCCCAGTGACAGTCAGAAAACGTTACCTTCCGGCAGGAAGAGCAGCTGTGCAGGAGGTAGCTAATAGAACAGCGGGAAATGTGTATACACCCACCTGCGTGGCAGGAGGGAGAGGGTTGTGAATCGAGGTGAGGTTCATCGGTTCCAAGTCCTCCTCCTGAGACTTGCTTGGCATCGTTCGTTAATTTGGTCAGCGATTGGCAGGCACGGGAGCTTTACTCCAGCCCCGGCGCCCCGGCGATGCTCCGTGAGCCTGGCATTGGTGGGCGTCTGCCCGAGAAGCCCCGGTGGGAAGTGCCGGGCTCGTCCGTGCGCCACGGGAGCAGGCGGGAGCACGTTTTCTCCCCCGGACCCGGAGCCCGTCCCCTGGGCAACCCTGGACCACCTCCCCTGGCCTTGACGGCCCCGGTGGCTGTGGGGACGTGAGTTCCCCGGGCCCCGGCCGTGACGGCTGTCCCCCGCTCACGCCCGCTTTCTTGCAGACCGCAGCTGTAAGATGTGGAACTTGGTGACGGGGCAGGAGATCGCAGCTCTGAAGGGTCACCCCAGCAACGTGGTCTCCATCAAGTACTGCGGCCTCTCTGGGCTCGTGTTCTCCGTGTCCACCTCCTACATCAAGGTGTGGGACATCCGAGACTCGGCCAAGTGCGTCCGGACCCTCACGTAAGTCGTCCCGCCCGGCTCGCACTGGTGGCGGGGCAGGAGCCAGGACCCAGGCCAGGAGACCCGCGAGGGACACCCCAGCCCTTACCTCTGACCCTGCCTCTCTCCCTCACGGGCAGGTCCTCAGGCCAGGTGGTCTCAGGGGACGCCTGTGTGGCTGCGTCCACCCGCACCATCACCAGCGCTCAGGGAGAGCACCAGATCAACCAGATTGCCCTCAGCCCCTCGGGCAGCATGCTGTATGCCGCTTCGGGCAACGCCGTCCGCATCTGGGAGCTCAACAGGTCGGGGAGGGGCCCGGGCAGGGGCGGGGGACCCCCGGGGCGGCCCCGGGCTGCAGGCGGCTCGTGCCCGGGTCTCCATCTTGCTCTGAGGGGGGATAGTCCCCTGGCTGGCGTATCACCCCAGGGTGGACCCCCAACCCCACCCCAGGGTCCCCCCCGATCCAACCCCCACTCCCCCCCCCCCCCCCCCCCCAGCTGGTCCTCTCCTCCCTACAGGTTCCAGCCTGTCGGCAAGCTGACTGGCCACATCGGCCCTGTGATGTGCCTGACGGTCGCCCAGACCGCCAGCCAGCACGACCTGGTGGTGACCGGCTCCAAGGACCACTACGTTAAGGTACGGAGAAGTCCTTGACCTTGACCTTGAGGCCGGGCTCGGTGGCGGCTCTGTTCTCCTCCTACTCTCCTTACCTTGGCCCTCTCCCTCCCCTGCCTTGGGACTCATGGGAAATAATGAGACCCCTGGGGATTTAATGCTGAAAAGTCACCCGCAAGGAGCAAGGTCTGTGCAGAAGGCCAAGATCGCCGTGCGATCTTGTACATGTGCTGAAAAGTCAGAAAGAACCTAAGTGTCAACAACAGGCAAGAAAATTAGGGAAAACCCACAGGACGGGATGCAGCACAACTGACTGCACGATAAATACGTAAACAACCCACAAAGAGCCCAAGTCAGCACTGGTGCTGTTTGCTCCCTGGTTGTGTCACTGCAAGCGTAGGTACAGGGCCGGAGACCGGGAAGCAGTGGATAAAAAGGGAAAGAGGGTGGTGGGGTTATGATGAATGGTTTTGTTTAAAGTACAAGTAGGGTTATATTTATTTATTAAAAAATTTAGTAGGAAAGAGGCTCACACCCCAAACCCACCTTGAGTCAGCCTCCCTGCCCCCAGTTCCTGTCCCCCGGGAAGCCCCCCCCCACAGCCAGGTGAGGCGCCCAGCCTCCCTCCCGCCCCTCCTCCGTAGATGTTTCAGCTGGGTGAGTGTGTGACGGGCACCGTCGGCCCCACCCACAACTTCGAGCCCCCGCACTACGATGGCATCGAGTGTCTGGCCATCCAGGGGGACGTCCTGTTCAGCGGCTCCCGGGATAATGGCATCAAGAAGTGGGACCTGGCGCAGCAGGAGCTCATGCAGGTGCAGTGGGGGCGGGAGGGGTGGGCTGCGGAGAGGCGGTCCCCGGGCAGGGATTGGGGGCCCTGTGTCCTGGCCCAGAGCCCCCCAAGCCTGCCAGTTCTGCAGCCTCTCCCCCACCTGTGGTTACCCCCCTAGCTGGCACCCTCTTCCCCCCGTGCCCCCCCCCCCCCCCCCGCCCCCGGGCAGCAAACTCTTCCCCCCTGTGCCTCCCCGTCGGCCGGCACCCTCTTCCCCCCGTGCCCACCCCTGCCTCGGCCGGCACCCCCTCCCCCCCAGTGCCCCCCGCCGGCCGGCGCCCTCTTCCCCCCGTGCCCACCCCTGCCTCGGCCGGCACCCCCTCCCCCCAGTGCCCCCGCCAGCCGGCACCCTCCTCCCCCCATGCCCACCCCTGCCTCGGCCGGCACCCCCTCCCCGCAGTGCCCCCGCCGGCCGGCGCCCCCTCCCCCCAGTGCCCCCGCCGGCCGGCACCCCCTCCCCCCAGTGCCCCCGCCGGCCGGCGCCCTCTCCGGCCTCCACCATCTGCCTTCAGGCAGCAGCTCTCAGGAAGGGTCTGCTCTTAGCCCCTGGTCTGACTAGTCAACCCCTTCCTTCTCTTCCGACCCCTCTGAGGGCTAAAGGTCTCTGTACCAGTGCAGGGTCTCAGGGTGGAGCACGGGAGCAGGAATGAGGGACTCACCTCTAGAGCCTGGGGCAGGGCCCCCCGCTTCTCGCCCTCACGGCTCGCTCCTCCCGCAAGCAAATTCCCCACGGCGCACAAGGACTGGGTGTGTGCCCTGGCCTTCGTCCCGGGCCGTCCCATGCTGCTGAGCGCCTGCCGCGCAGGCGTCATCAAGGTCTGGAACGTCGACAACTTCACGCCCATTGGCGAGATCAAGGGCCACGACAGCCCCATCAATGCCATGTGCACCAACGCCAGGCACATCTTCAGCGCCTCCAGGTGGGTGCCGGGCAGAGAGCTCTGCTCCTGTTCTCCACCCTGTCCCGGGCGCTGTCCCCGCGGCCAGGGCATGGAGCAGACCCCGCGGCGCCCCTGGCCTGAGCCCGCCTTCACGGAGCGCCCACGGGGGATGCTGGGCCCCAGGCTGGGACCACCCCCCGTGTCCCAGCCCTTCCTGCCCCTGACACAGCAGCCTGGACCCCTGTGCAGGTATCTCAGACCACAGAGCAGCCCGTCTCCCTCAGCCCCAGCTCTGGTCCCATCCAGGGACGCCCAGGCCCTCTGTCCCAGGGGCAGCTGCTCAGACGGCCTCTTCTTTTTCCTTCTTGTTCCGACCACGTTCCCTGTCTCCGCCTCCCCCTTCCCGCCTCCCCCTGCCTCTCCCCCCCCACAGTGACTGCCGGGTAAAGTTGTGGAATTACGTCCCTGGACTCACCCCCTGCCTTCCGCGCCGAGTCCTGGCCATAAAGGGCCGAGCCACCACCCTGCCCTGACCTCCGCGCCCCTCCGCTCTCCTCTCTCCACCCCAGTCCTCCCCCTCTTTCCTTTCCCCTCTTTCTCCACTTCGATCTGAACTGCTTCTTAACGGTACGAGATTATTTTACTCCTCTCCCTTCTCTCCCCCCACCCCCCGTATCCTGCCTGCCCCGAGATTGCCCCGCCTGCCCCTCTTCTTTCCGAGCATGGACGGGGGGCAGACCCCCAGGAGAGGGGTGCCAGGGGGCAGAGAGCAGAGGGGGAGCATTCAGGCCTGGACAAGAAAACAAAATAGCAACAACGGAGAGAAGCCGTGCTCAGACCACAGGCCCCTCCCTCTGCCCAGCTCCCCTCCACCCCTGCAGCCGCCCTCGGCCTAAGCAATGCTTGCCCCTGGGTCCCAGCCCCGCCCGGCAAGTTGGGGGATGTGGCCCGTGCTTCATTCGGGGATGGCCCGCCTTGGCCACTTCAGGAATTGACCAGCCCTCTCTTGCTCCGCCCAGTGACCTGACAGTGAAGTTCTGGAGTGCCCGGCGCCTGGTACCCAGCGGCCCCCACTAGGAGTGAGCTCAGAGGACAGCCTGACCCTCGGCCCAGCGGGGCGGCCCCCCGGGGGACAGAGGCTGTGGCCCTCCTGTCCGCCTTCCTCTCCCCAACCTTCCCACGGGACACTGCCCGCTCCCTGCCCCGCCTCTTGGGGACAGGGAGGTCGGGGAGTTAATTAAGCTGTGAAGCCAAATTCCCCTCATTTCTCTCCCTGCAGCCTGCCCCCACCCCCCAACCTGTCCCGTGTTCTCTTGCCGAGCTGGCCACGCCCTTCCTCCAGCCTTGGCCCCCGGGGGCCTGTCCGGGAGGTGGGGCAGCCATCTCTGTGCCCCTCCGGCCAGCAGGCCTCCCCTACATCCTCTGGCCCAGCCACTGCACCTGCCTCTGAGCCCAGAAAGATAGCCCTCAGGTAACCATGGAAACCAGGTGCAGGCAGCTGGCCCTGCAGCTGACCTTAGCCCCTCGGCCACCAGTGGCCACTCCCCGTGGACCCCAGCAATCCCTTGGGTCCCTTTCTGCTGGGGCCATGGTGGAGCTGCTAGAAAGATTCCTTTGGGGAGATGGTCAGCGTCCTTCAGTTATTTATTTTTTATTTTTATTTTTGCTGTTGCCTCCTGGAAACTGACTTGAAGTTTCTTCCCACAAGCTTGTTCCTTCAGCTCTTAGGGGCCAGCAGTCCCGGAGGGATCCGCCCCCCCGCCCCCCGGGGCCGCCCCCCCCCCCCCCCCCACCATTTGCTTTGCAGAGGAGGGCGGCTCCCCTTTGACTCTGCAGCCTGGGCCCGTCCCCGACCTCACCCGGGGGCCGCTCTAGTGCCCCCGCCTCCGGCCGCTTGGCGCGCCAGTGCCTTCCTACGCCGGGGCCTGGCGCCCGCCCCGGGCAGCCTTACACCAGCCATGCCCGCAGAGCCATATGTGTCTTCTCACCCGCGGGGTCTCCTGCCCGCGGTCCCCACTCCCAGAACCCCGGGTGGGCCACGTAGGAAGCAGCTCGGAAGACTGTCCACCATGAAGGGGCTTGGACGGCACGCCCGGCCCGGCCCCTCCCCAGCCCCCCTGCATCTCACCCCGGCCAGGCAGAGCCCCTGGCGTCCTTCCCTGGTTATTCAGGAGACTTGCGTTCAAGCCTTAACTGGCACGGGCCAGGGTCTCTCCCTGTAGGGCCAGCGGTGAGGATGGACTCCACTGAGTTTCTCCTTTCCTGGGGGCCGTGGACTCCCCGCTCCCGGGATGTTGTTCAATCCGCATTCTTTCTCTTTTCACACACTTTCTCTGACGCTCAACTGGTCTTGCGCTTCCTGGCCTCACTCAGTCTGAGGCCGGGAAGCCCCAGCTCTGTTCAGAGGACGCAGTGACTTTTGGATCTTCCGGAGGTGGCCCTGTGCTCTCCCCTCGGTGCCCCTCCCCACGTGGCCAGGGCAGAACTCGCCCTGTCCCCACTGCTCCGAGCTGCCCCCCAGCTCAGAAAGCCGTCCTGCCGTGAGGGCCCCCTGCTGGACTTGGGGTCGACAATGGGGGAGCAGACGTGCAGCAGGGACACGCCCAGAGCCAGGACAGTGTCTTCAGGACTGGAAATCCCTCCTGCTGGGCCATCCCGGGGGTGCCGGGAGCCCCCTCAGCCGCTCAGAAGTGGGTACAATTCTCTTCTCGGGCCCCGGCCCTTCCCCCACGTCAACAGAAAGCTTCAACCTTGCCTCCTGTAAGAAAGAATCTGCATGACTGTTTACAAACTGTAGAAACACAAGACTGGAGGCCTCGGCCTGGGGCCAGTGGGCAGCGGCTGCAGGCCTGTCCTTGCACAGACGGGCCCTTGGGCCCGCGAGAGGCGCCCAGAGGCCCTGCCCGTTTCCCGCTGCTTCTCGTGGGTCAGCTACCTCATGGCAGGCTGGCTCTGCTGTCCTGGCGGGAAGCACTGACTCTGAACTTGAGGTCTCGGGAGCCTTTCCCAGCTGTGCTCCAGAGCACTGAAGTCTGCCCGCTCCTTCGGGGACGGGTTGGGTACGTGGTTGGGGGGCCCCCAGCGCCCCTCGGTGGACAAGCACCCTCAATGTGGAAGCACAAAATGGTTGTGATTTGAGCACAAGGCAGGCCTGGTGGCAGGCGGCCCGGGCAAACCCGGCCAGGAGGCTCCTCCCAGGAGGCTCTGCCCAGCGGGAGACCGAGGACGCCCACTTCAGGGGCTGCCCTCGCTCCGACAGGGCTCGGCCCGCAGCCTTTCCTAATTCCGGGACTCATCCTACTACTTCTGCCCTGCTGTGCCCACCCAAAGGCTCGGAGGGCTGGGGGGCCCCGGAGTGGCACCCTTGTTCCCCGACATCCCGAATTGTTGAATGCTCGATCCCAGGTCCATCCCAGCCCCACTGACCCGTATCCCGTTCCGGGGCTGAGCCCCGGGAAAGCTCTCAAAGCTGGCCGGCAAGCTCCCCTGACGGGACCATCTTCCGGCCGCTGCCCACAGCCTTCTCAGCGCGGTCCTGGGCCAGGCCCCTGCTCAGCGTTAGCCAGGCCAGCGTTTGCTTCCATCTGCAGGGCTGGCTCCTCCGAGGCGCCTGGAGTTGACTCTGGAGCTTGCCAAGGAGAGAGGAAGGCCGAGAGAGGCCAGCACGCCCGAGCCTTTGAGGCGGTCCAGGTGCCGCCTTCCACCCCTTGGGAGGCCACCTGTGGGTCCAGGCATGGTCCGGTCCTGCTGCCCACCAGGGGCCGGGTGGCTCGGGCAGAGGGAGTTTAAAGCACAAACCACCGGAGGGAGGACTGTCACCAGGACCTGCTCACGCCACCCGGGGTGGCGGAGACGCGGGCAGGGCTGCTGTACGGTCGAGGAGTCCTGGCCTCTCCCACCGTTGCGGGGCCTGGCTCCCGGACATCCTCTGAAGCGGTCTGGGCTGGGTGCAGGCACACCCCCTGGTCGTTCATCCCCACGTCGCCCGGTGTGCTCACCACCGTGTTGTGTGGCCAGGGCCTGGCCTGCCAGAGCGCTGAGCTCCTTCCCACCAAGTGGCCCAAACCCAGCGCATCTGTCCCTTTGCACCCCAAGCAGCCAGGGCTTGGCTGCCACCCCCCACAATCCCTCCTCTTTTGGCTCCCAAACCCTTCCCAACCCTCTGATGTGCAAAGATAGAGTTGACAGGGAAAGTTCTGATTCTTCTAAGGCATCTTTGTTCTACTCCCCCTCCCCCAGTGCTCAGAGGAGCTCCCAGCTGCACCACACCCCAGTTCAGCCCTTTGAACTCCTGTCCCGAGGGCCTTGCAGGGAAGCAGGGGCAGTTCCGGGAAGAGCCGAGGGTCAGAGAAGACCCCTGCCGTGAAGCCCTGCCCTGCCCACCAGCTCTTTTCTAGCTATCCCCTGCCCGGGCGCAGGGTTGCATTTGGTTCAGCTCCTCCGCTGGGTGGTAGCACAGGTGTATATATGTTTTGTACGTCTGCCGGTGACTGTACATAGTGTATGAAAGTTATTTAAAGCTCATGCTGTACATTTCTGTTCCCGGACCGGATGTGAGTGTTCTAAGAAGCTGTCACAAATAAAACGCGAATGACCCTTGTCTGTGGTGTGTGGTGTGACCCTGAGGGCTACGGATGTTGGGCTCGTGGTCCTCCCTGGGGCAGGGGTTGGGGGAAGGGGCTGGGGGTGGGCGGGGCCAGGCATCTGGGCCAGGCCCTGTGTCCCCTCCTGGGACAGGTGCGCAGCTGGAGGCAAGGGCACCGGTGTTTCCTGAGCGCCTGCTCCATTCCAGACACTGTTCCAGGCGTCGTCCGTCGGGTTTTCACTACCTGTGTGACAGGCAGTGTTTGCGTTTTTCTGAAATGGGAAACATCTCAGAGGAAGCGGCTTGCCGGGCATCCCAGCTGCTAAGGGCAGAGTCATGGTTGACACCCGTTCCTGTCGCTCCATCGGGTGGGAGGCGCCGTGCGGGTTGCCCCCCAGATGCGGTTCTGTTCCTCGTGGCTTAGGAGGAGGGGGACAGAAACACAAACGGTCACACGTGCCAACGGCTCCACCGAAGGCGTGACGTTTGCTTCCAGATCACGGCTTCTCAGTCTTAAAAACTCGTATTCCCTTTTCTTTTTTCCCACTGCCTTAAAAATCCTCTGTGCTCTGCCTATACGTCCCATTATTTTGACATAAAAGCCCCATTTTTAACATAAAAACGTCTGTGAGATGCCGAGCAACCCTGTAATGTGCTCTTCACCCCGGAAAGACACAGAGCTGTTACCGTAAAACGGAGCTGCTCTCATGCTTGTAACTCACTAGATCCTGTCCGTTACTACGGTTTTCCAGGCATCAGCGATGCTCATGTAACTTAGGGTTGTATGCACTTCAGGGTCCATAGTGTCCCGATGCTCTGCACTAGCTGTGTGTGCAAATCTCTACTTTGTCAGGTTTAGCTCTATCAAAACATTTTCATAACAGTTTTATTGAGATGTTAATTCCCCATACCATAAAATGTTACCCTCTTTCTGGGGAGGGTCAGTACTGACTTCATTTTGCTGCTTTCTGTATTCCCTCAGTGCCTTGTGGCCACAGATGCTGAGCAAACATTTAAGAGGGAGAGTGGGAGTGAATGAAGAAAGAACAGCAATCCTGGCGGGTCGAGTGATGAGCTGTCAGCAACTATCTAAACCTACCTTTTCCTTTTGAAAAACCACACATCCCCCCCACCCACCCCGCCCCTGCACCACCACCTCGGGGGGCCAGTCTGCACCTTCTTCCCTCCCCCGACCACTCTGAAGCTTTCCTTTCTGATGTCTGTATTAAGAAGACAATTGGGTCTCTCTTTGCTTTGTTTTCCAAATACCAAAGCAAGCTGCTTCCTCAGCCTGCACAGGCCCTGCTGCAGATCCGGACCCACGGCTGGTGACAGGTGATGGCGCCGATGGGGTCGCCGTGGGCGGAGCAAGGTTCCTCCCCAGAGGGTCCTGGTCCTCACAAGGAAGGGGCTTGGCAAGTTGGGGGCCAGTGACAGAGATGCATCCCCCCAGCCCCGCGGCGGGCACGGAACCTCCCCAGCCCTGGGGAGCAGCGGTGGCTCCTGAGTCCAGTTGTCTTTGGTGGTTGACTGAGCTCCACCCACGCCACCTCCCACCCGGTCTCACCCCCACCCTTGCTCCCCACAGGCCATCTTTCACATAGGATTCTGCCCTTCGGGACAGAGCCTACAGTCGACTGCAGGAAGTGACAACCGGGCATCGCCAGCTGCATACCAGCGGGGAGGGGTGTGGATGAAACCAGAGGACGGAGGACCCGGAGCTGACTGACTGCACCCAGCTGACTCCCCCTCGGCCCCCAGACTTTGGCCACAAAAGGTGGTTTTTCCAAATTCAAGTCTTGAAGAAGCCAAGGCACTTGGGGTGGGGAAGCAGGAATAGTGAGTTAAGGGACATCGCTTTTTATTCTTTTAATGTGGGATTTTCCTCTCCAGATTATAAGAGTAATAACTGCTTGTTATGGCCTCTTTTTAAAAAATTTTTGGCCACACCCCACGGCATGTGGGACCTTAGTTCCCCGACCAGGGATCGAACCCATGCCCCCTGCCCTGGAAGGCAGAGTCTTAACCGCCGGACCGCCGCGGACGTCCAATAACTGTTTATTATAGAAAACTTGGAAAACAAACGAGGATGAAGAAGAGAAATTCTGTTTAGGATATAAGTTCCCAGGCGGCTTTCCCAGGCAAGAAATTTGCACTTCTCGGAATCTGACACGAGCCATTCATTGCCAGGGCTGGGTGGCATCTTAAAAGATAGTTTTTTCCAAACCTCTCAGTTTACAGATGAAAGGAACTGAGGCCCAGAAGGCAACAGATGTGGCCGAGATCATCCCAGGACAAGAGGGCCCTAGAATCCATTTCCTGGCTTGTCTCTGCCCATTGAGTCCCTTATTTGGCTTGACCAGGCAAGGAGCGTGACTGTCTCTGAAGCGGGTCCTATACCAATGCACTTGACCTGATGACAGGTTATAATACAATCCATCCTTTGTCATTGCTTGTAGCAAAGCAGGATCGCGCTTTGGAGGGCGAGGCAGGGACCGTGAGTGTATACTGAGTCTTGTGACTTTCCCCGAGCACCGCCACCTATAACAGGTGCGGCCGGAAATGGCCCCTAGTGCCAGCTGGTGACAAAGGCGGTGGGTGGAAGAGGCTTCTGACCGGTGCCCGGGTTAGCGCGAGCTTCAACGCTGCCTCTGAGGTCTGTTTGCAACCATGGCAGTGATTCCCGCCGCTCCCTAGGCCCAGATAACCCGGGGAGCGTGGCCACTGCTGAGAGGGAGGCGTGCAAGGTGGAGATGCGGCCACTGAGCGGGAGCTCCACACATCCCCGGGGTCTGGGGTGCGGGTGACAGAGGCCAGACACTGCCGGGCCAGAGACAGAGCCAGGCCGGGCGTCCGCCTCACTGTGGCCAGAGTTTGGCCATGGGGCCCCTGCTCTGTAGGACATGGGGGTCACTGTCACTGTACCCAGAGCTCTGCCCAGGGCCCGGCTGACTGAGGTCGGGGGTAACAGGTGACACCCTGGCTCCAAGCGGGGGCGGGATGGTGGCGATGGGAACAGCCAATGGCCCTGCGTGGACGGAGAGCCGCCCCAGGACGGTGGGACGGCCGCCGGCAGGGCCGGTTCCAGCTGGGGCAGTGGGAGATGGTAGGTGCTCACCCCGCTGACCCGTCGGTGTGGCAGGAGGGACAGCGGCCAAGTTTTCCATGCCCAGGCCTGAGCGCTGTCACCTGGGCCGGGGTGTGCTGAGCCACGGGACCGCCACAGTGGTGCTCCGCAGAGCCGCCTGGTGCCTGGAGCGCAGTAGCCAACGCTGATTCCCCCGGGAGCTGACTGATGCCCTTTAATAAGCGGCTTAAACCAGCCAGAGTGCACTGCCTACGGCCAGGAACCCTGCCCACAACCCCCCCCCCCCCCCCCCCCCCCCCCCCCCGTATCCCAGCACCGCTTTCCTCCCAGTTTGCAGTTCAAGCTGAGGTTCCCAGGCCCCGCACTCTGGCCTCAGGGCCCTGGCTGAGTGAGGGCGGGGCTGGGAGGGGCCTGGAACCCAGAGGTTCACTGCAGAGAAGGCAGCTCTACCCTGGGCGGGAATGGGCTCCAGGGGAAAGACGAGGAAACACCTCCTGCTAGGACATTCCCCTCTTTCTCCTTTTATTTTATTTTATTTCTAATTAAAAGATTTTTTTTTGACCGTGCTGCACGGCTTATGGGATCTCAGTTCCCCAACTAGGGATTGAGCCCCGGCCATGGCAGGGAGAGCCCGGAATCCTAGCCACTAGGTCAGCAGTGGTCACTCTCCCTTTATCACAGAGGCTTTGCAGGGACGCACCCACATGTCTAAGCAGGGCTCAGAAGCCCAGCCACAGTCACCGCTGCCGCCTGTCTTGTCTGCCCTGGACGCAGGCTCAGAAACGGGCCTTTTCTCGGCCTCCTGCAGCAGAAGCAGGAGCTGGGGGCCGGTGATCTTCATCTTCTCCTTGGCTTACCAGGACGTAGGAGGTCTGCGCGCCAGGCAGCTGACCGCGGGGGTCGGGGTCTTCCTGCATGTGCTTCAGGGCTGCAACGCAGACACAGCGGTACTGGGCAGGAGGGCCTGGGCCTGGGGGACGGGGGCTCGTGGGCAGGAGGGCGGTGCTGTGCAGCAAGGGGCAAGGACAGCTTGTAGAGTGTAAGCAAGAGCTCCTCCTGGGGGGTGCACACACCCGGTCACAAGCCGGACCACACCTGCCGGGCTCCAGGAGACGCGTCTGAGGCTCCCCGTCCAGCCCGGGACCAGCCCTGGAGGTCCTGCCCACTTTCCCCGCCCCGGCTCTGCCCTGCTCTCCCCAGAGACCAGCTGTGAGCCACGTCCTCTGACTACAGGGACTCAGCCAGCGACCGGGAGCCCCGCCAGGCAGGGATGCGGTGCTTGGGAGAGGGGAGGGTGGGAGGGAGGGGTATCTCCACGGATGGGCGGGGGACACAGGGTGGTGACCCGGGCAGGAGGGAGGCGCTGGGAGCCCTTGTGTGCCCCCAGCGTGAGAAGAGGCCAGGGTCCCTCCTGCAAAGAGGTCTAGGAACCGTCCGGTGCCAATGAACGGCTGGAGCTCAGCGGGGTGAGGGGCGGTGAGTGACTTGGGGGATGGGGGGGGCCCCAACCAGAGCCCCGAAGCTAATGCCTGGGAGACAAGCTCCTTCCTCACTCCCTCCCAGTGGTGACTTTTGTGAGCCCGTCTGCCCATTTTCCTCATTTCTGAGCCTTCCCCACCAAGCCCGGCGCCACATCTGACAGCCATGGGCGCTGTGCCGCGGGGTTGCACTCACCTGCGTAGGGTTCCTCCGCCTCCCCGGCCTCCTCCTCGCTCAGGGTCTGGATGATCTGGCCTGTGGGGGGCCCAGAGGACCAGTGGGGCCCCGGCTGCACCTGCTCAGTGCCTCTGCCCCAAGCCGCCACCATTCCCGCCTTCTGTTTGTCTGGCCCTCCCACGACTGGCCTCGGGTCCTGACTCTCCCCCTGAAGTCAAAGTGACCTCGTCCCTGTTTCTCTGAAGGGTCCCAAGCAGATGGGGCTGGGGAGGGGGAGGGTAGCCTCTGCCTTGCAGATGCTTCTCCTCGGGTGATCGAGCTGACCCCTCCAGTGTCTGAGCCTCCCTGCCCAGCCACCACCAGTACGTGGCTTATAGCCCGGGCAGGAGCTTCCTACGGGGGGTGGGGGTCAGGGGCAGACAGTCCTCCGCCCTCCAAGGTCACGACCCCAGGCTCTATCTGCCCGCTGTCCCAGCTCCTCGGGCTGTTTGAAGGACCCCAGGACAGGGACACGGTGGCTCCAGGAAGAGGGAAGGCCCACCATACCTGCAAACCGCACGGCCGCCTGGCGGATGTGGACCTGCGGGCTCTTAAAAACCATCACAGTCTGCTTCAGGAACCACAGGGCTTTGCTTTCCTCCCGTTTCAGCTGTAGGAAGAGTTGCCGGCGCGGGCGAGGTGCCCACGGCTGGTTCTGTGGCCCCGCCCACCGACAGTCTTGAGAGTACGCTGGAGTCACCCCTCTCGGTGTAACATCCGTGACAACATTCTAACCTGCATCTCCTCCCGCCCAGCTCCTAAGGATTTATCTACTCTGTGAAGGCTTCCGGACGGATGGAGCCCCGGCAACCACGTTCCCTGGAGGACGCATGAAAACTCACGACAGAATCACCCAATCTCTGGCTCACACATTTTCCCCTCCAATCCTATGGCTTCTATATCGTTTATTTACATCTCGGCTTAAAATCTTCAATCTCCAGGTCACCTGCCTCAGGCGGCAGGAGAAACCCATGGTGTCTACACCACTGTTTAAAACAGGGCCCCGCGGTGCCGTGTGCACTTAAGTGTTTTACTACCTTCCTTCCACGCCTGGGAAGGCACCCACCTCTGTGTTTATCCGTGCTCCTCCCTTGAAGGTTCCGAGGATGACGCGTCTTCCCTTTGCAAAGACCACCAGCCCCCGCCCCCGTCCCTGCTTTTCCTTCCTGGCTACACCCGACACTCTTTTTCACTCTGCGTCGAGGCTACATCCGTGGTTTTTCAGATTTTTTTGGCAGTAGAACCTTTTCTTCCAATAAAAACCCTAACTGGAAACTCTACATCCCAAACCGACAAAGGCAGGACCGCACTGGTTGGAGGTGTGGTGAAGCTGAGCTGGCCCACTACTCATCCGCATCTTTGGAAGCCGCCCCAAGAACCCTTGGGTTCCTGCTCCCTGGGCCCCTCTCTCCACCGCGCCCCCCACTGACCCTGCGCCTGCAAAGGTCCCAGCATCCCCTGTGGTCCAAACCCAACGGGCCCCCCCAGCGTCTTTCTTCCTACACTCATGCTACGGTCACCATCATTTCCCGAAGCTTCTCCTCTTGGGTGACCGTGACGCTCCTCTCTTCTCGTCCCTCTTCCACTCCTCTGCCGGATTCTCTTTCCTAGACTCATCGCTGGGTCCTGGAATCCCGATGCTGACTACGTGCCTGTCCCGCTGTGCGAGTCCAGGCTCAGGGCTGCAGCTTCCACCTGCCATTCAAGTGCACGTCCCTGCCCACGGCCCAGCCCGCTCTCCCTGCGTCAGTGACCCGTGTCTGACGTCCAGTGGGACGGACCCCACAAGCCTTACTGACTCCACGTGTACGAGTCGAGCCACTGGCGTCCCCTCCACACCTGGTCCTACCCCTGGATTCTCCCCTCAGCCTCCGACGCCAGCACTCTCCTGTGTTAGGAGCCCAGGAGGTCCACCCTTACCTGCACGCTCCACATCAAATCAGCCTCCAAGTCTGGCTAACCCCCCACGTCTCCGTCTCCATGACCCCATCACCTCTCCCCGGCCCCCGGCCCAGACCCAGTCCTGTCCCGGGAACTTATCCTCCGACCTGCCGCCAGGCGGTCTGTCAAAAATGCGCGGGCCATTCGACCACGTGACCCCCCATGCTTAGTGCTTCGATGGCTCCCCGATTCCTACAGCGTCAAGTCCTGCTCTTGTGTCCCAACCTCCACCAAACCGTACGACCCAGCCTCCTGCTTCTGCTCTGTGGTCCGTACCAGGACGGCACCCCGGCAACCCATGAGCCAAGCCAGCCCGCAGATGTTTCCGTCTGCTCTGCACAGTGTTTCAAACATTCTAAATTAGTTGCCTAGTATAAACGTGGGAAATTGGCACCTAAAATCAGGATTTCCACTTCTCTATAGCGAAGTGGAAGATGTAGCGACCTTGAGCCCACGTTTTCTCATAGATGCAATCAGGGGGTCTCAGCCTTGCTCAGCTGGGGACTGTGCCGGCCCAGAGGGATGGATGGAACTGTTGAGAGGATGAGGGGAAGGACAACGGGTCCTCATGTCCTAACTGATACCTGTGCAATCAAAACCTTATTTCTAATCGTCTGTGCCCAGAACTTGACTCTGTCTTTTAAAGAAACACAGAGTACTTTTTATGGTTCAGATACACACTGGATTTTCTAGGGACGCAGCTACAATATAGATCAAAGCAAGACTGTACTTCACATTTTCAGAACCTCGCCAAAATCTCCATCACTTTGGAAGTCACATCCCCAGCGGCAACACTCGTTGGGTCACTATTTGCGTCCCCAACACACGACCTGCGTTTGTAGCTGGTCCACCCGCGGGCAGGAGGCCCCACATCACGTCTCCTAGAGGCGCTGGGCCGGGCACGGCCACGCTTATATCACGGCCACATCCTGCCATGTTATCACGTCATGTTATGTTACATTCTATGAAAAAGTACTTTCATTTCTCCTCTGGAGCTAGGGTTTCATATCTCTTTACTTTGGGAGTCTGTAGAGGCGGTGATATTACCCACACATTTCACTTCAGGATAGTAAGGGGCTGTTGTCGAACGCGTGCTCTAACGAGGCCGAGAAGCAGGGCCGGAGCTGCACCACGACCCTCAGCCCTCCAGACCCACCTGGCCTGCTTCTCTGCTTGATGTTACCTGTGTGGCCCGGAGGCATTTGAGTTTTCTGCTCCTGCTTTAATGGTTCCAAGCCACTTGTAGCTCCCCACGCGCTGGGCTCTCCCGCCCTCATTTCCCATTATCAAGTCCTATCAGATGAGGTGGCCCAGGCCCCAGGGACAGAGTGAGAGCCCTGCCCCGCTGCTCCACGCCCCCTGTAGGGCAGCACCTCACCTGCACTCCTGAGCCCAGCCCTTTGCCGCAGTGTTACCTCGCCCTCCACTCCCCACTGCCCCCAGAGGACAGCTCTGCAGGAAGCCTTCCTTCAACCCCCAGACTGGGCTGAGCGCGCCCCCACCTTGCATTACGAAGTACATTCCTCTCTTTCAGCCTTTACTTGACTATTCCAGGATGATCCACTTGTGTGCCCAGTTCCCCAACTCAGACAGGAAGCAACGGGAGCGGGGTGGGGCAGGAGCCACATGTAGGTGCTGGGCGCAGAGTGGACGGCCAGTGGGCATCTCATCACCGCACCACTGCAAACCCGGAAGCCGCAGGAAAAAGACCCACACGGCTGGGTGCCCCGGCCTCCCTGCCCAGGAGCAGGCGCTGTGGGAGCCGCGACTTACCAGGGCTCTGAGGACGCTCCAGACGTCTTTCTCGGCAAATATCGCTTTGAGCTTTGACCAGCCCATCAAGGTGGCCGTAAGGCAGAGGGCGGACCGGGCAATCTGGAGAGACGGGGAGGCTCAGTGCAAGGTGTTACAGAGCAGGGCAAGGAGGAGACCCCGAGGGGCATGGAGAGAGGAGACGGACGGCGGTGAGGTCAGCCCTGCGGGCACGGGACTCAGTGAACTCCGAGGGACCCAGGGTGGGAGGAAAGCCAGGCCGTCCTTTGGCTGTACCTGCACCCTTTCTCCTACCAATGAGAAGTTGAAAAATCAGGGTGGTAATGATTTTCCCAGTTGCTATGTTGCTGTACGGAGACCCACCCAGCGCCCAAAACAGTCTCTCAGAGAAGAGATTTCCCTGAAGTCTAGATCCTCCAAGTGGGTGATCACTCCTCTCATCAGGGTCGGCTCTGCCAGAAACGTCCAAGCTGAGTTCCCTGGGAGGGACCCTCCCCACCCCCTCCACAAAGATAACGTCCCAGCTCAGCTGCCGGTTCAGCGCATCCTCACGCGCCCGTCAGAGCCTTGCCGGGCAAAGGAGCCGGGGTGTGCAAGCCGATGTCAGCACTTCTCAGCTGCGGTTGACGCGCCCAGGCTCCCGGGCTCAGAGCCAGGCCATCCACTGCAGAACACGGACCGGTTCCGGGCCCTCTCTGTTCTGGACGCCGTGCTACCTCCAATGGGGGCCTCCCCGCCCTGGGAGCCCGTCTCTGGTCAGTGGCAAAGGGCAGAGAGCGGCTTGGAGAGAAGGCCAGTGATGCCTGGGGCCGGGAACCATGGGGGCGCTCCTGGGAAAGGAAGTGTCACACCCACAGCTTTCCACTGTGTGCCGGGGGCCGGCCGGGGAGCCGGGGCTGTAGAAAAGCCCGGTGGAGGCGTCGGGTCACCCCAAGCCTCTAAGTGCTGCCCTCCAAGGTCAGAGACGGGAGGGAGCCTCCTTCAGCCCCGCCCCCGCTGCGTTCCCCTCAGCATTCCGTGAACTTTGGGGGCCCGTCCCCGCACTGGGGATTACCCCTCTGCGCCCCAGGCCTCTTCCTCCCCTGCCGAGGCTCCCCATCTGGGCATCCCATACTCGGTGGAGGCCGAGGGTTACCACTGTGAGATCCTGTATGTTGGCAAACCGTTCCGCTCGGAAATGCTTCAGCAGATCCTCCAGGATGTCCTCTGTCTTGTGTTTCATACCTCCGACCCAAAACCAACAGTTCGGGGCAGGGCCTTAACAGGGAAAAAGGAACATGCCCTGCCCTCTCCCCTGCAAACGTCAGAGATCAAGAGGGTTTATAGGTGGGATGACGTTTGCCCAACAGAACAAGGAGGGTTCCCTGGTCCCTAGTGCCAGGCCAGTGGGTGGAGGGGGAGTGTGACGGTGAGATGCCTGGTCCTCTAGCAGCTGCTGCTTCTGTACCACGTTCCCCCCTCTACCCGCTGCTAGGCAACCAGGAAATACACCCTATTCAATCACAAAACGTCAAGTTCCTGAAACTCCTTTTGGGGGAGACTTGCAAATTCCTGTGGCACCTCTGTAAGTGTGTGTGGTGGTCTGTATCTTTGGTTTTCCTGGGGCAGAGAAAGCCTAGATCAGGGACGCCCAAGTTTGTTCCGTGAGAAAGGAGCCTCCTTTTCCCAGCTTCACACCTCACGGTGGCAGTGGGACAGCTGAGAAACACTGAGGATTCAAGTTGATCTCATAGGTGGCTGCAAGCCTAGCTCGCTGTTCTCCCAAGACTCTCCTGGAACCTCTGAAAAGAGGGCATTGCCTCAGCACTGCACTTGGGGTTCATCTAGATAAAGCACATTTACAGCATTGCAGCTGTGAGAGAGGCAGGCCCTTTGATGCCCCCAGCACCACATGGGGTCTCCACGGTCGTCCTTGTCACTCCTACGAACCAGAGGGTCCCACGGCCACGGCCACGAGGCAATCCAGGCTCATAACACTTACTTCTATGAAGCACGAGGATTTTGAACAGGTAGTGCGGGCCTCTAAGGCCCCCATGCTGATCTCCTGGTTGGGGTTCATGCAGAAGAGGCCTAGGGTGCCCATGAGCTGCCCGCTCATCGAGAACTCTGCCATGTGCGGCAGGAAGAGGACACTGGGTGCGCCCAGCCGTCCACAGGGGGCTCCTCCCCCCCCACCCCCGGGGGCCACCATCCCCTCCCCACACATATCGCTCGACATCTGCTGTGGGTGCCCACCCACCAGCTCCGCACTGTACTGGTAAAGGAGACCTTCCAAGTCAGCACCCAGGGGAGTGGAGCGGCCAGACCCCTGGGACACGGTAGCCAACGGGAGCTGTGGACCCAGCCCGGCTCTCTAGGCCGAGGTCCCCCACCAGGGCTGAGATGCGTGTACCCGATTGGAGCTTACAGGCGCGGGGTGGGGGGGAGAAAAAGGCGCTCTGGTCACCCTCCAGGGCCCCCTGCAGAGCCCCAGTTGGGTGTCCCATGTGCACAGAGGCAGGGGTCAGCCTTCCGCCGCCCCAGGCACTCACCGACAGCTCAGGGAAATTGCAGGTAAGCCTCAGCAGCCGGGAAATGGCCCCCAAGGCCCGGGACTGTTCGTGCACTTTCTCCGACCGTACCAAGCAAGGCAGGATGATCTGGAAGGAGAGCGAGGAGACCCCATCCACACATGTGGGAGCACCGCCCCCTCCCTTCCTAGTCTTTTTAGTGAGCAGGGACCACTCTTCGTTGCGGTGCGCGGGCTTATTGCGGCGGCTTCTCTTGTCGCGGAGCACGGGCTCTAGGCGCGCGGGCTCAGTAGTTGTGGCGCACGGGCTCAGTAGTTGTGGCGCGTGGGCTCAGTAGTTGTGGCTCACGGGCTCTAGAGTGCAGGTTTAGTAGTTGTGTGCAAGGGCTTCATTGCTCCGCGGCATGTGGGATCTTCCCGGACCAGGGCTCGAACCCGTGTCCCCTGCCTTTGCAGGTGGATTCTTAACCACTGCGCCACCAGGGAAGTCCCTCCCTTCTTAGTCCTGAGTCCACATCCCCGACCCCCTTAAACACACACAGGAGCCTCCTGCTGCAGCAGGTAGGCCAAAGAAACGACAGGAGGGAGGCCTCAGCTGGCAACAGAGTTCATGTATTTCTAGTTTTCTGCAATGAACATGCTTTGCTTGTAAAATTAGAAAGAAAACAATAAACATCATTAAACATGAAAAAAATACAAGAAATGATACATTCCAAAAGAACGATGTCCCAACGTAGACACAGTTCCTCTCCAGATACGGCCCTCATCAAAGTTCTTTAGTAAGATATATGGGCAGGGACTTCCCTGGTGGTCCAGTGGGTAAGACTCCACGCTCCCAATGCAGGGGGCCCAGGCTCGATCCCTGGTCGGGAAACTAGATCCCACATGCCGCCACTAAACCCGCGCACCGCAACTGCTGAGCCCACGTGCCGCAACTAGAGAAGCTCGGGTGCTGCAACAGAGACCCAGTGCAGCCCAAATTAATTAACTAATTAATTTAAAAAATTAGATATCTGGGCAATCTTGTCTCCTTATCTTTAGTCACACCTAATATTATATCCAAAATTATATTATCGTAATTAATTCCCGTCTTGCTCATGAAAGTTGGCTTCAAGTGACTCTGGGCTATTTCTCAAATTCACACTCACCCCTACAGGTGACAATTTATCATAACTGAGAATATTTGGGAGACTCTATGAAGACAGAGGGAGACACAGGAACCTGTCTCCGGGTGACAGTCACAACTGTGGAGGTTTGAGGACCGATGGCCTTTGGCTGGAGCGGCCCCCAGACCGTCCTAATGTTCCTTTGCTCCCCCCAACACACCAGGTTTAACACAGGACTTCAATTTCCCTGACTGCTGTGGACACTCACCTCCAGGAAGCTCTGCAGGACGACGCTCCAGTACAAGAGCCTGTAACACATCATCTAAGGTCTGGATGGTCTGGCAAGTGGGGGACGTGGGGTGTCAGAGGATGGACAGCTCCCTGGGGCACCCCATCCCCCTCAGACCCCTCCCCACGGGGAAGGGAAGCCTGGCCAGCTCTGCCTCCACACTCCCAGCTTCCCAAGCGCTGGCCTTTCTTGACCTCACTGAAGCCCGGACCTGCTCCACTGGCAGGCCAGAGAGCAGCAGTGGGCACTGGGCAGTTCTTGCCACCAAATACAGCCCCACGGGGCCCTCACCATCAGAGATTCGTTCTCTAACGTTTTCGATCAAGGAAACTTCCAGCTTTAAAACTGAAAACTCTCGGGAAGATCTGGCCAAGTCTATATTGGCCAGTAATTCCATAGAATCTGTGGGTTTATCGCCAGACTGTCTCCTCCTGAGACTGGGGCTGTCATGGAACTAGAGAAACGTAGCCCTCGTGAGAGGAGGACGTGGGCTGCGTGCGAGCAGGAACCAACCCCGGGGAGATGGGGAGGGTGGGCAGCCCGGGGAGACGGGGAGGGAGGCCTGGAGAGAAGAGGACGGTGGGTGGGTGGGCTCCTCGGGGGCAGATCAGCCCCGGCAGATGGGCCAAGGTGGGTACCTGGATGTAGAGACTAGCACTGTCCTTGCGGTCCAGACTGGGCGTGATGGGCGGCAGGGGGATGATGCTGGAGAGGCCGGCCTTGGCCAGGTCCAGCTTCTGGGACAGGTGGAGCGGCAGGTTCACCTGGCTAGAGGGGAGGGGAGGAGCCACAGGAGGGCTTTGGAGGACAGGTTAGTGTCGAGGGCCCCGGGGGAGACTGCTCTGCCCTCTCCCTGAGGCACAGGAAACAGTGGGACCTGAGCCCCACACGCTTCCCTGCCAGGGAAGGGGGCCCTGGCTTCTTGGGGAGCCTTCCCCACACTGATGTCCTAACAGCTTTCTAACAGTGAAAGCTGAGGGCATCCCACCCCAGGAGGCTGGGAGGCCAGGTGGTGGTCATGGGCCCTGCCACCCACAGCCCAGAGCTCAGGTCCCCAAGCCTTGCCCTCCTCACAGCCCCAGTGCTCCCGCAGCAGAGACCCTGTGGCTCGGGGGAGGGAACAGCCTGGGGAACCTCAGGGCCGCGATGCAGAGCATGGCTTGCGGACGCACGGTGCTGACCAAGGCCTCCGTGGATTCTTCAAGGATTAATGTCTGGAAGGGCCAGGAGGAAAGGAGAATTCCCCTCAGAGAGGGACGCCAGACCCGGCTCAGGAACTTCAGCGTGTCGACGTCGAACTAGGATGGAGGGACACTCAAACCTCTGCCTGCGGCCCCGCTGTGCCGCCCGCCCCCAGACCCTGCCCCACGCCGGGCGCAGGCCCCGCCCTGGCGTTCACCGTGGCCCGGCCCCTCCGTAGGCGTCCGGGGACGGGGGCCCACGAGGCAGACACTTTTGCCCGGCACCTGTCCGCTGGCCTGGCCGCCTAAGAGGCCAAGTCAGGCAGCTTCCAAGTCAGGCAGCTTCCAAGCCAGGGCTAATATCCAAAACCCAAGGAAGCGTGAGCCCTCGTTTTTTCCTACTTTCCTCCGCAGCTCTCAAAAAGCTCCAGAGAATTTCCTTACCACCTGTTCTTGTCCCAGAAATTCCAGAATACACTCATAGGCTTCCCTTTCCGACTGGCGCAATCCTGCAGCTGGGAAGAGGCCTGGCTGATTCTCTCGGTGCAACAGGAGAGCAGAAACCCCCTTCCCCCCACCCTCGGCCAAGAGGGCTCGGCAGCCGTCGGGGTCCAGCGTGGGTGCCCCAGCTCCAAGAACTAGCTGCTCCAGGCCTGTGGCCGAGAGTGGACCTCAGGAGCCTCCGTGGAAAGGCAACTACGTGGGGACTTGGTTAAGAGATTTTCTGCATCAGGTACGGCCGGGATAGGACAGCAATGGAAAGGGAGAGTCCTTTAAGTCACCCCCAGGGGCCGCAGATAGAAACCCCTGAATGGGAGGGGACTGGAAACGTCAAATCAGCCTCAGCGTCTCCCTTGACGATTGGGCTGGTGTAACCCTCGGGCGAGCCTCTCTGAGCGGGGACCCAGGTGTGGACACACAGACCGGGGGAGGGGGTGAGGCTAAGAATAGGCCTGTCCACCCATGGCCGTCGGGAGCGGGTGAAGCAAGAGGACGGAGGTGGCGGCAGCCCTGGGACCCGAAGCAACACCGGCCACTAAGCCTGAGGTCAGGCCATTCCTGCCGCAGAGCACCCTGGGTGTGCAGGTGGGGTTAAAGGCACAGCACAGCCGCTCTGTTTCAAGTGCCCGAATTCACGGCCCTGTGCTTTACGAGCCCTGCGACCTTCCCGAGTTAAAGCCCCTCGGCTCGCTTCCCCGTCTGTACAGTGGAGAGGATGACCGCCCCGTCACTGTTGTGAGGACTAAATGAACGAAAGCATAATGATAAATAATAAATGATAACAATAAATAATCAACACAGGGTAATGATAAATAAAGGAGAAATCTTGAGCAAATTAAATTCTCCTTTAACTCGGGGATGGTAATCACAGTGTCTGTTATGATGGTTAAATCAATTCGTTCATGTAAAAAATTTAGAACGGCCTCTGGCCCACAGTAGGAGATCAGTAAGTGCTTTCTTTTTCACACGTTGCATTGAGCACCTTTTACGTGAAATGTGCTCTTTCAGGCAGAGCTTACAGACGTAGCGTGGACATATCAACAGGTCCCTTCACGGGACATTGTTTCGTGTCCTCGTGGAGGAATTACTTCTGCGTCTGCCCGTACGCTTTTGTGTGTATGCATATACACATATATATGTATGTGTATGTACACACAGGAGGTCAGAGAAAATCTCACTGACTGAACCTGAGTGGCCCTGGAGGCCGTGAGGAGCAAGCCCTACAGATATCTGGGGAAAGAACTTTCTAGGCCAGAAGAGCAGCCCTCGCAAAGGCCCTGGGGCAGGACCACGCCTGATATGTTCCTGCAACAGCCCGGAGGCCTGGAGCCTGGAGTTGGGGGAGCAGGGAGAGTGGCCAGCCACGAAGGCAGAGCGGTCAGGGCACAGGTCAGGAGGTCCTCGCGAGGCCACTGTAAGGATGGCTGTAGGGACTCTGGGTTTTGCTCTGTAAGGGATGGAGCCCTGGGTAGGTTCCCGGTAAAACAGTGGCAGGTGGTCTGCTTTGTTCAACAGAATCACCCTGGCCATTGAGTTGAGACGAGAGAGTTGGGGGGATGGTGTGGAGCGTGGCAGGGGGTGCACGGTAATAACCCAAGGGAGGGGTGATGGGGGCTTGGGACCAGGGCAGGTAGGAGAAAGCGCTCAGACTCTGTATCTATGTGGAAGGCAGGACCAAGAAGGGAGAGCAGTGAGCTGGGTGTGAGAGAACACAGAAGCGCAGATGTGGAGCCTGAGGGACTGCGCTAGTGGGTGGGGCAGGTCTGGGGCTGGCAACAGAGTCCGGAGGGAGCGTAGCTGGGACGCCTACGAGGCATCAAAGTGGAAATGTCACCGGGCAGCTGGATTTAAGAGTCGGGAATTCAGGGGTGGGATCTGGGACTTGCTGACACACCGGTGGGTCTAGAGGTCTGCCGTGGCTCTCCTGAACGGCCAAGAGCCCCAGACAGTGTCCTGGACCCCATCCAGCTCCAGGCCCCTCAGGGAGGCAGGTCTCAAAAAGGACAGGCATGCAGAGACCAGAGCTGCGACTGGGCAGCCAGAAGTGGCCAGACTCGTGCCAATCAATGAGTCCCCAGCGAGGGCTGGGCAACCAAGCACCATCACCTCTGAGCCGCTGGGAGCTGAGACACAGCCCCTTCCTGGGCTAACTCACCTGCTAAGTTAGGGTTCCAAGAGACACGGTCAGCCAATGGTGAAAAGGTGACCTGTTTAATTTTCGCTTGTTGGGAGGTGAATCCATCTGCGCACTCGGGGCGGCAGCCAGGGCGGGCTGCAGAAAAGGAAAGGCAACTGGCTGAGCGGTGCCCCCTCCGGTCCCACTGCCGGCTCCTCGCTCCCCCCCGCTGGGAAGTGGGGACCCTCTAAGGGCCCTGCTTCCTCCCCACCTCTCTGCATGTGGATGGTTCAGACTCAGAGGTGGCCTCCCATCGCTCTGCCTTGGGAGGCTCGCTGCTGAAATCCTGAAGCCCCCGACCCCTTGCCCAATTCATAATCCCATTCTGCCCTGCGGCTGGGGGGCTAACAGCCCCCAGATGTCTGCCCAGGTCCTGCCTGGGAGCAGGAGGTTAGTGCTGCCTGGCCGCGTCTCCCACGCTGGACACTGGGTCCCCAGCCCCCACAGGACCCTCCAGGGGCCCGTCTCCTCCTGCCGCCCCGTCCTGCTCGCTGGACTTGGTTGCTCCCTTTGACGGGGAGCTTCCCCCTCGGCATGCACCCTGGGGACACTGGTCACGGTTTCCCTGGGCCTCACTCCTTATAATGGTCTAAAACACAGAATCCACAAAATCTGGGCCGTGATCCACGACTCAGTTTGGTGGAAGAGGTTCAGGTCTGAGATTGGGATGCTCACACTTTTCCAGAGACCCTGGGCTGTGTCCCCTCGGAGCCCACCGCAGAAAGGAGCGCCCCGGCCCCCAAAGCCGCAGTCCCTGGAGCCCAGGGAGGGCAGAGGGCACAGTGGGGCCAGCCTACCCATGGGCATCTGCCCAGCCTCACGCCCTGCCCCGGGGCCGCCGCGAGGGCCGGCGGAAGGGATGCCTCACCTGACAGTTGGTGCCTCAGCTCTGGGGCCCACGCCCATCCTGGGCATCGAGGCTCCAGGGGGCGCTGCGCTGGGTTCTAGAGCGGTCCCTGCAGGGCAGGCATGGAGGCAGCCGATGCGAGCTGCCCTCCCCGCCCCGTTGTGACCTGGGCAGTCCACCCCCCCCCCCCGCCCCCTACCTCATCCAGCTTTGGAGAAGAGGGGCTGTTTCTCCCCCCAGAACGGCTCTGAGGAGGCTCAGCCCCTCCCATCACTGAGCACAGTCTCGGAACCCCCAGGGGCTGCCGTGGCCCCGGGTCCTTCTCGGGGAGGGACCCCCAGAGCCCAGCTCCTCGGGCCCCGGGCGTAGGGGGACCAAGGAGCTTCAACTCCTGCTTCCATCCTGCCCGGGGACGCAGAGAGCTTCCCCCCCAACCCCACCCCCTGCCCCCCAGGGACCTGGCCAGATCCTCTGCTCATGAAATTCAGCACAAAAGAACCTTCCTCACCAGCTCCGCCTCACAAAGACAGACTTTATTGGAGTATCTGGCACGGAAACCCCACCGCTCCAGCCCCGCAGCCGAGGACACAGCCACTTCTCAGGTGCACCAGGCATCACACAGGACCAGTAAGTCAACGCAAAGGACTCGCGGGCGTGGAGGGCGCACTCCGCGAGGACCCGGGGCGGCAGGGGGCAGAGGCTGTGCTCAAGGGCAACGCGCTCAGACACCCACCGCAACGGAACAGCGCCCAAAGTCAACACGACGGGGCAGGCGCACCCAGAGCCAGGATGCTGCGGGCCGGGAGCACAGGGATGCAGGCTTCCCCTCAGGTCCCTCCCTCCTCCCGACCCCTCGGCCGGGCCGCCCTGCCCCGGGCAGTGGGAGAACTGTGCCTCGTCCGGGTCAGGCCTCAAAGTTCTTAGAGGGGCTTCCCTGGTGGCACAGTGGTTGGGAGTCCGCCTGCCGATGCAGGGGATACGGGTTCGTGCCCCGGTCCGGGAAGATCCCACATGCCGCGGAGCGGCTGGGCCCGTGAGCCACGGCCGCTGAGCCTGCGCGTCCGGAGCCTGTGCTCTGCAACAGGAGAGGCCACAACGGTGAGAGGCCCGCGTACCGCAAAAAAAAAAAAAAAAAAAAAAAAAAGTTCTTAGAGCGTCGAGCTGTCTGTGTAGCCCCCGTCCTACAGACAGAGGATGCCACGTGGGCAAGGTCAGTGCTTGGTGCGTCCAAACCTCCCAGCCTCAGCTCAGCGGCTCTCTCCTGGGAGCAGGACCCCTATTTGGGGCTCTGACCCGGCAGCAAAGGCCAGGGGATGAGAGCCCAGGACCACGGATGGTCTTAGCACGGCCAGCTTCCGGGCCTCAAGTCCCAGTGCCAGGATGATTCATTAACGCCCTGCAAGGCGGGTATCCCAATGTCTGTAAAAACAAGGACTTGCCCTCCTTCAAGGAAATCCGGTCTCAGGGCAGAAGCACAGCCAAGTGCAGGAAGGAGCAATGACACCCCCGGCCCTGGGAACGCGCCACAGGGGGCGCCCTTCCAGAAGCACGTGTAAAACGCTGGTTTTTAGGATGACGACGATGAAAAGACATCAGAGGAAGTGGGGCGGTGCGGGGGTGGGGGGGGCAGGCAGTGGCCTGCAAGCCCTCAAGAGGCCCAGAGAAGGTGGTCAGCTCCCGGCCAGGGCCTACTGATACTCCAATCTGGAGAGGCCTCCAACCCAAGGCTCCAGGGTCTGGGTCGATGCTGGGAGCCTCAGGACAAGGGCGCACACAGTGACAGGGGCCCCTACGAGGAAGTCACGGGGTCAGGAAAAGAGCAGAGCCCAGGAAGAGACTCCGCCAGGACACACTGACCTTTAACCTAGCTCTCGGTGTGTGCATCACAGAGCACATCATAGAGGGGACGACTCGCCCCCAGCCCGGGCACCCCTACAGCCTGAGAGCTGGGAAATGGGGGAGGGAGGTGCAGCCCCCAGCAGCAGTGGGGCAGGAGGGCCAGGGGCTGTTCTCTGGGGATGCGTCCCCTACCACACGTCTTGCACACGGAGACAGATGCTGTTAGTCAGAGGCAAGGCCTCGAGTCCGGTAGGCCTGTCTCTGGGGAATAAAGCATTGTCATATTACAGGGATCTTGGGGACAAACCACAAATATAAATCCATAGGCCAGAGCTTCTGAACAAAAACTGGTAAAAAAAAAAAAAAAAAAAAAAAATAGTCTCAGCTCCAGGTCATCGACCTGCGATGGGGGAGGAGAGCCGAAGAGGGCTTCAAGGATGGGCGGTCTCAGCCCCAGCCCCGCTGGGAAGCAGTCTCTTCGGCCTGCCGGCCACGGTGTCTGGAGCCCAGGGTCACACCTGGCTGATGATCTCTCCATTCTCAGGTACAAACACTTGCACGGGGGCCCCCTCAGGCGATCTCCGGAGCACACACACGGTGGGCACCTGCCCAGGCCAGGGGGAAAGGACAGGTGGGTGAGCAAAGCAGGTAGAGACATCAGGACAGCAAGCCCGGCCACACCATCCTTGTCCCTTAAGGACGCTGACCAGTGGCAGCACCGGCCCAGCCACTCGGCCCTTGCCTCCGCAGCAGGCTCTCTGTGCCCTCGTCCATTTCCACTCCAGCTTTCTCTGGGGTGTGACAGGCACCCTGACCTTTGCTCCACCCCCACCCCATCCCCCCCCAGCTCACTTCTCATCACCCTCCCCGTCTGGCAGGTTGGGATGGGCTGGGCCCGGGCCAAGGACAGGTCCAAGCTCGCAGGCATGGAAAGGCACGTCAGCTGGAGGGTGCGGCCTGGGACTGCGGCCAGGGTGCTGCCAGGCCCAGGATGCCAGCTGCAGCCCAGAGAACTGGGGGCGGGGGAGGGAGGTGCAGCTGGGCCCGGCCAGAATCTTGGGTCTCAAAGCAGCAGCCTGTTGGGGGCTCCTGGAGCACACCCCCTGCAGAGCCCTCCTTCCCAGGGAGCAATAAAGAAAGGCTCACTCAGCACTCCCCTGGCAGTCCAGTGGTTAAGACTCAGCGCTCCCAGTGCAGGGGGCATGGGTCCGATCCCTGGTCGGGAAACTAAGATCCCACATGCCACGCAGCCAAAAAAAAAAAAAAAGAAAGCTCATGCACCGTCTTCCAGAAAGAAAAAGCTGGGCACAGAAATCAAGAGTGGCCATGCTACCTCATGTCGGGGTGCTCCACCTATATGCTGCCCACCAACTCGGTCCCTGACCTCGGGGGGCCCCAGGTGATAATAACACCACGTATTAGTACTTACTATGCATTGCTCTAATCATTTCACACATATTAACTCATCTCAAGTTCTTACTGCCCCTCTGTGATGGGTCCTTTAAGACTCCCATTTTACAGCGAGAGTGACAGAGGATCAGAGGAGTTAATAAGCCTGCCCAGTGCTGGCAGAGCTGAGACTTGAACCGGGGCCTGCGCCCTTAGCCATCAGTCACCCTGCTTCTCAGCTGGGTGGCGGGAGGGCAGTGGGGCGCAGTAGCTGGCTGACAGGCAGTCACAGGTTATGGCTCCTGCATACACACTGCCAGACTCTCCCTCCGTCCTGGGCACTCAAGTCGGGAGACTGGGGGGTGATGTGGATTGGCCTTATGGTTATAAATAGAGGCCTATCTGTTTTGTAGATCATCGGTGGAGCCATTAGGAAAAAAGGTCTTAGGTGTCCGGGAGGGTCACCTCCACTGGCGCACGTGGACGCGCGCTCTAGAGCTAAACGTGCAGGCGAACTCAGGAGGCCCCCAGGGGAGTCTTCCTGCGGGCCTTCCAGAGCCGCGAGGAAATGCTCTGGGGCCTATTCCTCCGAGCTGAAAGCTGCCCGGCCACCGGACTGCAGGCTGTGCGCCTGCGCCCCAGCGCCAGATCGCGGGACCTGGCCGGACCCGTGCGCGTACCTGTGTGCGCGCGAAGCTCTCGGCGCCAGGCGGCAGGCTGCGCACGCGGAAAGCCCCCTGGCGGTCCAGCGAGTGGGGGCGTGAGCTCCGGAGCCGGGCCCGCTCGTGCCACGACTTGAGCTCCTCGGACACGGCCGCCTTGCTGAGCCCGCGGCCCGCGGGGCTGTCGCGCAAAGAGGGCGTCCGGACCACGCGGCCGTGGGCGGGCGGTGGGCGCTGCCAGCGCGGGGCGGCCGCGTCCTCGCCGCGTCCCGGGCCCCACTCGCCCCACTGGCCGGGCGGCGGGCGGCCCTCAGCCAGCACCAGGTAGCGCGTGGCCCTCAGGCAGGCGGGGGGAGGCCGGAGTCGGGGGCCGCGGGGCACGCGCGGGAGGGGCGGCGCGGGCGGGGACAGTGGCCGCAGGAAGGAGATGTCGGGGCTGCTGCTGCCGGGCGGCGTCGGGTGCGACAGGCTGGAGGCGTCGGAACCGCTGTCCTCGGAGCACGAGTGGCAGGCGGGGCACGGCACGGGAGCGGGTGCCGTCACCGTGTAGTAAGTGGGGCGGCGGCGCGGGAGGGCGCTGCGACCCCTGCCGTCGGGGCCCGCGCGGAAGGGGTCGGTCCTATGGAGAGAAGAGGGGGCTCTGAGCCAGCCCTGCCTGGTTGGCGGGGAAGGCATCGCGCGTGCGCGGCCTCGGCCACGCCTCCCCACGTGCCCACAGCCTCCTGGCCCGGCTTGCCCTACACGCCCCTCCTGCACCCCACACCACTGCTCCACTGCACGCTGGGGTTTGGGTCACGGAGGCCACCCACAGCTGCCTCCTGTTCTCAGCCATCTCAGGTGCGAGGCATCCAGTGGCATTTCATCCACACAATCTGAACAGGCGGACACAGTCAAGCGTCCGAGGTGAAGGCGTGAAGCTGGTATGTGGCCCACCCCGAGGGACTACCAGTGAAGAGAGGAGAGGGCGGGCCCCTCTACAGCCAAGGGCAGAGGCCTCAGGAGAAACCGCCCTGGGGCACCTGCATCCTGGACTTGCCGCCTCCCAGTCTGGAGGCGGTGGTTTGTGTCCAGCTGCGCTGCTCTATATGGCAGCCCCAGCCGGCTAGGACAGGGTGGCCGCATGCAGGTGGCCCTCCCCAGGGCACTAGCTCGGGACAGCCAGCGGGGCTGGAATCCAGCCTCCCTCTGCCAGCACCCCGGGAGCAGGCCTGTCCGTCCAGCGGGGGCGCCTTTCACTAATCTGCGCAAAGGCCCTGTGTGTAAAAAGGCCCCCCAGTATGTAAACTATAAGATGCATTTCTGGGCTCCAGCCCAGCGCTGCCCAGAAGTAAAGTTAACCTGACGGAAGAACCCAGCAACGTCCTGAGGGTGCCCTGGGCTGTCGGACGGTGTGGCCGACACTGCCTGTCGTGCCTCGGTCAGTGAAACGAGCACCAAACAGCAGGGAACTTGGAAAGGAGCATTTAGTGGGTTCTCATTATTCATGGGTTCTGTATTTGCAGATTCACCGACTGCTCCAATTGATCTGTAGCCTCAAAATCAACACTCCCGGCGCTCTCGTGGTCACGTGTGGACACACGCAGGGTGGTGAAAATTCTGAGTTGCCCAGCAGGCTTTCCCAGCCGAGGCTCTGAGTTCTGGGTTCAGCTATCATACTATTCCCACAGTCTGTTTAGTATCACACTTTTCATATTTTTTGTGCATTTTGTTGGTGGTTTCAGTATCTAAAATGGCCCCAGAGTTGACGCTGCAGGGCCACCTGGTGTCCTGAGCTCAAGGAAGCGGGGACGTGATTTACGGAGAAAATAACGTGTTAGATGAGCTTCGTTCAGGCGTGAGATCTAGGGCTGTTGGCCCTGAGTTCAGTGTTAATGAGTCGATGGTACGTATTAGATAAGGTGTCTTTAAACAGAGACCCCATAAAACAAGGTTACGTATGGATCAGTTTACAGACACGTTGTGACCAGAAGCTGTAACCCTGTGTGTCCCCGGGAGCAGTGGTTCAGCGTTTGCACTTCACAGGACGTAACTACCCAAGTAATGAGAATCAACTGTACGTCAGTTGAAAACGTGACCCGTCCATCGTCAAGAGACTAATAATAAAACGATGACAGACAACTGCAAAAGTATCTTCTGAGATACACTCGCTCTCGCAGGAGAGTCTGCAGAGACGGGAAGCAAAGTGGAATCTGGCTGTGCAAAGACAAAACCGGAGTCTTTGGAAGAAAACACCTTGCTTCACACGTGACTCGCCCTTGGCTTTGCTGGTTGGGGCGCAGCCTCTATTGAGAGGTGCTTAAGAAAAGATCCCAAGGAGAAGCCACTGCACAAGCCATGTGTCACCCACGGGTGTCCCACATAATCCTGGAAGCCACCACCCTCCGAAGGTAAGTTCTCAATGGTGGGTCTCGCCCCCTGCATCGCTGGGGTGGCCTGTCTCTTACCTCAGGGGCTGTGACTGGCCCCTCCTGCCCTGCATCTCAGGGGTGGCCGGGGCACTGATGCGGCCCTGCCGCTGCCCGGCAACGTTGCGGACGGGGACCACGTAGCAGGAGGCAGGGCTGGGGTCGTTGGGCCCATCCTGCGGGGTGCTGGCCGGGCTGCTGGAGATTGGAGGGATTGGAGACAGGTCAGCAGCAGGAATGCCTCCATCCAGGGGCTCCGGTGTGCGGAGGGACGGACTCATGCCTCCCCCCATCACACGCAGGATGGGGGTCTCCTGCACTGTGCACCCCCGCCCCGATCCCACCTGCTCCTGGCCCTCCCTTCCCCCCCCTGACCTGGACTCGCTTCCGGGCTCGGAAGACTTCCTGGGCTTCTCGTAGGGGTGGTCCAGGCTTGTCTCCTTCCAGGGGCTGTTCTGGATGGGGGCCCGCTCCAGGCCCCCCGTGTCAAGGCCTGCTGGCTGCAGCCCCTCGAGGGTTTGGGGCGGGAGAGGCCGGGAAGGCGCATCTGGGGGAGGTTTTGGCACTTGAGATGCCTCTGCAGGTAAAGGAAGCCCGGGAGGGCAGTGGTGGGGGAACCAGCCCAACCAGAACCTCCGTGGCCTGTGCCTGGCCCGCCCTCCCGTGGCTGTCAGTCCGGCAGTGCCAGGCCATGGCTCTGGGCCCAGATGCTTCTAAACACTTTATTCTCCTTTCAGACTTACTCCTTACAGCTCCATTTTATACCTGCCTCCTACAGGAAGCCTCCCCAGATTGCCTCTCTTGGCTCACATGACTCTCCTTTCTAACCTTTACTCCTGATGCCATGTCTGCAGCTAACCTCCTGTTTCCCTATTTTTCCTCTCACGCTGTGCCCACGTGTGCTGTTTCCTTACTGGCCTGGGCCCTCCCCTGGGCAGGACCTCACCACCCTCTTGGCCCACCTTGACCCCTCAGCATCGTTAGGGTTTGTCACCAGGGTTCTCAATCTACGGACTTTTGTTTTCTCCCTCAGTGCTACCCTGTTTTCACAAAGGGCAATGACCGTGGCCGGATGGCTGAGGCTCTGACGGGTGCGTATTGACGTAAAGGCTAAGTCCCAGGCAAAGGCAGGGAGGCCCGGGGCCCAAGGCTCTGCTGGATTCCCCTTCCCCTCCCGGTCACGATGACCGAGCACCCGGACCGGCAAAGCGTCAGCACATCCCCCCTCTCACCCACGCACAGGGCGAACAGGCGGAGCGGACGCTGAGCCCAGCCCGGCTCCCGCCTCCTTTAGCTCACTGAGAACTCACAGCCAATGCCGCCCAAGCCCCGAGTTCTCGCGCAGGAGCCCAGCGCTCACAACAGCCCCTAAACCGCCCTCTCACCTTCCTCACGGAGCAGCCCGTCCAACAGGGAGCTGTCATCTGAGGCGCCGAGCTCTGGGGAGGCCAAAGGAGAGAGGAGGAGGTGAAGAAATCCCCCCGCAGATCTGGGGCTTCAGCAGTGCTGAGCAGCTGCCCCGCCCCCTTCCTGATAGCATCCCTTATCGGGAGATACCAACCATGTGTTCAGTACTGTGCTAGGTGTAAATTTATCACTTGGAAGGAGAAAATAAAAGTCAGTAAATAGGAGTGAGGAGACAGGAAACTCCATTTTAATCCTGGCTCTGCCATTAGCTTTGTAACCTCGAATAAGCCATTTCAATGCTCTGGGCCTCCGTTTCCCCATCTATTAAAAAAAAAGCCAGGCCTTCGTCTGGCAGGGTTTCCAGGCAGTGGAGGGGAAGGCAGAAAGTCATTTTGGAAGGCCCCCGGGGTAAAGAGACTTTTGCTAACTGTTGTATAGTCTTCTGATACCGTAAGTACAGCTCAACTCAAGCACCCGCAAACCTGAGAACCCCTGCATTACCAGTGAGAGTGGGAATTGCAGCTATGGGGTCGTGGGCTCTCACAGTTCAAGTGAGAGTCTGGCCGTCTGGGTCAGGAAGGTCCTTCCCTGGTGACGGGACAGCCACCTAAGGACATGGAGGGTAGCCCTTCTGCATGGGCAGCAGTCTGGACCCAGGAAGACAGAGGACTCAAATTTACCATTGTCCTGAAAACACTGAAACTTCAGCTACTCGGTCTACACCTAACATGACCTGGATGGGACTCACAAAGCATTTTCAACTACATTTGAGAACACGGGTGAGGGCAAACTGACAATAGCTAATTATTTCTCTTGGGCTTTTCTAAGTGCCTTATATATGTGAATTCACGTGATCCTCCTAACAAGCGTGTACGGTGAGATGACCATCTCCCCGTGGCAGCTCAGGACACAGAGGCTTGGAGGAGCTGATAACATAGCTTAGGTCAAACCGCCGGAAGGTGGTTGAGTCAGATTCACACCCAGACCGTCTGACCAGAGTCTGGCCCTTCACCACCACCATTTATGGGCTCTCCTGTTAGCTGGCCTTTCATGCAGAGGTCATTAACCAGAAAATTCTAAGAAAAGTAGATTCCGTTTCCAGCCATCTGAAAATCCTCTATAACAGGGATTGGCTGGTGGCAGGCCTGTGGGACAAATCCAGTTAACGGGCTGCTTTGTTTATACTTTTGGCCACACCGCGAGGCATGCGGGATCTTAGTTCCCTGACCCGTGCGCCCTGCAGTGGAGGCACAGAGTCTTAACCGCTGGACCACCGGCGAAGTCCCTTAAAAAATTTTTTTTTTTTCTGGCTGCTTTTATAAATAAAGTTGTATTGAAACACAACTGTGGGTTTGTTTACGTAATGTCTTTCATGATACGATGTCCAAGCTGAGTAGTAATGACGGAGGCCACATGGCCCACGAGCCTAAAACATTTACTCCCTGGACCTTTACAGAAGTTTGTCAACGTTTGCTCCTCCATTTAAATGAGACAGAACCTTTACACAGAGCAGTTTGTAAACCATGCAGGGTCGGCTGCCCACGGAGCAGCCCGTGCTTTAAGGTTCAACTGGGGAGACATGCTCTTACCTAATGCTGGTTCCCAGCCTCTGATCTTTTATAAAAACCTGGGGAACCGAGACGTTTATTTTTCACAAATGTCAATTTGAAGAAATTGTGGGACTGTTACTGTCACGGTCCAGGGATGCCGGGGTCGGGGGCTGGGTATAGTCATGTGTTTGGGGTTTGAATATATGGTCTGGGAAGACAGCCGTCACCCCCGGCTGTTTAATCACAGGTGGTTCATGGGGGCTGCTTGCTGTCTTGGCCACGCTGCCCCACAGCCCTGCCCTCGGCCCAGCAGCGGCAGGAGGACACCCCAGGCAGAGGCCATACAAACGCTGGGCATCCTCAGAGGCTGCGCCGTCCCGTGCAACAGCCACTAGCTGTATGTGGCTGTTTTAAATTAAATTAAAATTTTAGTTCCTCAGCCGCACGGGTCACAATCCAACCGCTCAACAGTCCCATGCAGTGAGTGCCTGCCACATTGGACAGCACGGATCTGGAACGTTTCATCATGGAAGAATTCCTACCAGCGTTGCCAGCACGGGCGCCGCTAATCAACAAATGCGTCCTGAGCACCTGTTACGTCAGCTCGGTGCTGGGGGGCCTTTCTCATCAGGCTCCCTGTGGTCGATTAGTCCCGCAGCTGACCGCTCCCCCCACCTGCAGAGGACGAGCTAATGGCTGCCACCTGGTACAATTAGGTTCCAAATGGAGTGACCTTCCTGCAGAGACCAAGAGGGTGGGTGGATTTCTCTAACTTTTTTGGGGTTTAGTTTGTTTGCTTTTTTTTTTCCTCTTTAATTCAAAACACCTTTCAGCTACTAATTATTTTTTCATACATCTTTATTGCTAGTTAATTATTAATCCCTCTCTACTTCCTGCTTTCAGGGCGAGCCCAGCTGGGCAGATGGCCAAGAGCAGGAATTACCTGTCTAGAACCACCTCCTCCTGGGCTCCCAGGAGAAGACATTGCAACCAGGACCTCAGGCCTCGTCAACACAGGACACTAGACCCAGGACCTCAGGCCTCATCGACACAGGGCACTAGACCCAGGACCTAAGGCCTCGTCAACACAGGACACTAGACCCAGGACCTCAGGCCTCGTCAACACAGGACACTAGATCCAGGATCTCAGGCCTCATCGACACAGGACACTAGACCCAGGACCTCAGGCCTCATCGACACAGGACACTAGACCCAGGACCTCAGGCCTCGTCAACACAGGACACTAGACCCAGGACCTAAGGCCTCCTCAACACAGGACACTAGACCCAGGACCTCAGGCCTCATCGACACAGGACGTTAGACCCAGGACCTCAGGCCTCATCAACACAGGACACTAGACCCAGGACCTCAGGCCTCGTCAACACAGGACACTAGATCCAGGATCTCAGGCCTCATCAACACAGGACACTAGACCCAGGACCTAAGGCCTCGTCAACACAGGACGTTAGACCCAGGACCTCGGCCTGGTCAGGACAGGACATTAGACCCAGGACCTCGGCCTGGTCAGTACAGGACATTAGGCCCAAGACCTCAGGCCTCATCGACACAGGACACTAGACCCAGGACCTTGGCCTGGTCAGGACAGGACACTAGACCCAGGACCTCGGGCCTCATCGCCACAGCACACTAGACCCAGGACCTCAGGCCTCATCGCCACAGCACATTAGACCCAGGACCTCGGCCTGGTCAGGCCAGGGCTGCAGGTGGAGAGCAAAGCTGCCTCTCTGATCAGGAGGGTGGAAGCAGTCGCATGGCCAGGCCCCTTCCCCACAGCTCTATTTCCCCTGGACTAAGTGCCCCCTCCCACGGATGGTTGGCCAAGCCCCAGGCGTGTCCTGGCCTGCTCCCCACTCCCAACAAGCAGCCTCATCGTCGCAATGATAGTAGCAGAGCCACAGCCCTACGCTGTCCACCACCCCACACCGCAGGCCTGTGGTCAGAGGAGCCCACAGGGCGGCGTGAGGCCAGACGGGACACAGGAGGGGCTGGGACACACGGGGCACAGCCCCCCGGGCCCCTGCCACCAGGACAGCAACGAGCCCTCAGGGGCTTCCGTGCCCAAGTCAGCAGCTGCCTTTCAAGGGGAGGTCGCATCCTGGGCCCTGTCAGGAACAGAGGGAGGACGGAGGCCCCTCTCCACCAGAGCCGGTCGGCCGTCCCGCCTGGGTCTCCCCGTCGCCCGGGGTTACTGGGTCAGCTGTCGCGTGGAGGCATCTCCTCCCTCGTCCTCCACTCCTGGCTGCTGGGGGGGACCTGGGAGGCATCTGGACTCACCCTAAATTAGAGGCCACGTGCCCAACCGGGGCAGGAGGCGGCCTTGGCACAGAGCTGACCTGAGGGGCAGGGGTGGGAGCTGGGGAGCCCAGGTGGAGGCCCCAGATCCAGTTCAGCCCAGGGCCCAACTCCCTGTGCCAGCTCCCTCACACGCACGGGAGGCCTGGGACCCAGGAGAGGCCTGGGGGAGGGCGAGCCCAATGCCCTGGCGCGGAACGGAAGGGAGGCCTCCAAGGACTGACCTGACAGGTTGGGCTCGGGTCAGGAGAATGAAAAAGCCACACGCGAGGGCCCAGAACCACTTGCTGGAAGAGGAACCGGCCTGGACGACTCACTGCCGCACAGTCAGCGGGCGCTGGACCCCGGGCTCAGGGACTAGACTAAGAGGCACAGTAACTAGAGAACAGAGTGCGGGGGCCCCAGTCCTGACTGGGCGGTTCTAGGTACTTCAGGGACGGTGGGTATGCACTTCCACCAGAGCATCCACCAGCAGCCATGGGCCCTGCAGCAGTTCAGCGAGCAGATATGCACAGAATGTGGGCCCTCGGCCGCGCTCACGGGACCACCTGCCCTGTGGGCCTGGGATCAGAGGGCTGGACAAACCCTTGAGATAAGCTGAGGTCAGCCTGGGGGTGCCTCCTGTCCGGGAGGTCTCCTGCAGGGCGTGGATTTCGAGGGAGGAGTGGGTTGTTTTCTAAGGAAATGGGGAGGGTCTCAGGGGAGGGTGATGGCTGGGCTGAGGCTTGTGGGGTTGCCATGGGTCAGGATGGGGTGGGGCGGACCGGGGAAGCAGGTTTCCCCCGACGACGACGACGACGACGATGGGGATGGGTCGGGACGGGTCTGGGACCAGCCGGATGCGTCTGGGACCGCCGCTGCTCACCTGGGCCTGGGGCCAGGGTGGGAGGGGCCCCGTTGCCTCGCTGCCACTCCCCCAGGCAGCGCTGCAGGTCCCGCAGCTTCTTCTCTTCCTGCTGCATCGCCTGCTTCCGCTGCCGGCGCGCCTGGCGGCCCAGGTTCCCCTCCCGGCACAGGCGCCGCGCGGCCTCGGCGATCTGCAGCTGCAGGGCCAGCTCCCTCTCCAGGCTGCTCAGTGGGTCCTGGGGGAGGACGCAGTGAGCGACACCGGAACGGCCCAGACCCCCAGCAGACGGCGGCGTCCAGGGCCCAGGACCCACCCAGCAGCCTGACCCCGAGCCAGGTGGGGAGGGACTGAGGTGGACGCTTCCCTCCCACCCCAAAGGGCCGGGCAGACGAGCCACCCGTCACACCACGGGGAGGGACCCGAGGGTCCAAGCCACCCCACGGCCCTCCTCCTGTGCTGAGAAAGGGGAGGACGGCCCCAGGAGCCAGAGCGACCCGTCCGCACAGGCCACTGCCTCTCCGGGCCGGCTGCGCTCTTGGCTGGCCTTCTGCCCTCAGAGGACTGAACCCCATGTCCTCCCTTGAGGTCCCAGCCCTCCCTGAGGCCACGTGGGCTACACGTAGGCGGGTGCCCCTTGTCCACGCAGAGCCAAGCGGCCTGAGCTGTGTGATGCTAGAGCAGAGACCCCTGCAGAGGGGAAGCAAGGCCTGGGGACCACAGCCGCCAGCCTCGGGGAGCAGGGACGGCGCCCTGCAGCACCTCACCTCTCTGTGCAAGGCCCACTCGTCCAGTTTGTAAGCGGCTCCGATCCTACGGCGGACCTTGGGGGCCTTCTCGCCCAGTCTGAAGGGGTACTCTGCAGGCAAGATGCCCGTCAGCTCCTGCGGGGGAAGCAAGTTCGTGCCAAGCCGCTCTCCACGCACCCAGCCCTTGGCCGAGCAGGAACAGCCCATCCGGCGGGCCCTGGGTGACCTGTGCCGCCCTTCCCCAGAGGCCTCTGCCCATCTCCGCGCGTCCCAGCGTCCAGGGCTGTCCCTCGTCCGGGAATCTGCCCTGGCCTGGCTATGGTCCCCGCAGGCGCCTCCATCCACTCGGTCCCCTGCAGCCCCTCCTCTGCCCGGCCATATGCCTGGGCCCTGCGGGGAAGAGCTGTCCCCTTGCTGTGCCATCCGGTGCCCCGTCTGACCCCCAGAACTTTCTCAGGACCGGGCCTCCCAGTCCTCGGCACCGACAGACCAGCATGCGGCTCCAGCCCCCGGGGTGAAGCCTGTGCTTGTACGCGGCGGGGGCCCAGCCTCACCGCTTCCCGCAGACAGATCCTCCTCAGCTCCTCCAGGCAGGCCTCCAGCCGCGCCTCCAGGGCCCTCTGCTGCTTGCGCACCGCGTGGGTCAGCTCCTTCGCGGGGGCCACCGGGCTGTCGGGGCCTGCAGCGGGGCAGGGGCGCGCGCTCAGGGGAGCCTGTCCCGGGCGCCGCGGGACGTCCCCGGGGCTGACGGCGCACACGCGCGCTCAGGCGGCCTCACGCCTGCCCAGGCTGCGGGCCGGCCACCACAGCAGGCCGTGTCACACCCAAAAGGTGGCGTGTACCCCGGCGGCCCAACGGCACCGTTATGGCTCGGAGGGACGGGCGGCCCCTCGGCCGTGTGCGGTGAGGGCCAGGCTGTGGTCAGAGCCCGTTCCTTCCCGCCCTTCCCTTCCCAGCCGCCACCCGTGGCAGGTGCCTTCTTCCTTGTCTGCTCCCCCACCCCTCTCACACACACACACACACACACACATATACATACACGCACACATACACACATATAGACATACACACACGCATACATACACACACCTACACACACACTGCATGCGCCTCTTCTCTCTCTGTCCAACCAGACCCGACTGGGCCCATCGGCTGTGGCCAACCTGAGCCACGGCCCCTTCCCGCGAACCAGATAAGAGCTTTCAGCTTCTTAGGAATCGTGGGGCCAGAGCTGAACACGGCAGGTAGCTGTTCAGATAGGATTGACCCTCCAGGCCAGAGCCCCCCCTCCCACCAGGGAGGAAAACTCTCAGCCCTTCCAGGGTCTGCACCCCGCTGCCCCGCACAGTGGCCTCCCCGCCGCCCCCGCCTTGGGCCCCTCGGCCTGGCCGGGCCTGGAGCCTGGGACTCGAGGAGTCGGTGGGGTCGGGGGCACTGAAGCCCTCACCAGACTGCAGGATGATGCCGCTGTCGGTGTCGCTGACCTCATCCTTGCTTTCCATGGTGGACTTCTGGGAGGAGGGGGCACAGAGGAGGAGGGGCCGACACCCTTCCCAGCCTGGGCCAGGATGTGCAGGTGGCCTGGAGTTTCCCCAGCTTTTAAAAGAACAAAAAATGATACATGTAAACCCCCTTGCCTCCAAACAGAGCTGTTGAGTCAGGTGGGTGAGGGTGGGAGATGTGGCGTGAGGCCCATGCTTCCGGGGGAGTGAGTCTGGGATGGGGGCGTCAGTGCTAGGGGCGCTGCGGACAGAAGGCTCTGTGGGCCTCTCCAGCGCACCTGCCCTGGGCCCAGCCTGGGCCCCTGCCGCCTCCTTCCCAGAGAGGCCTCCGAGCCCAAGGGGTGACAGCAGTGGTGGCCACAGGGACCACGACACTGGGGAGAAAGCCCATGAGGACAGGAGCAAAGAGAGAGGATGGAAAGGAGGGAACAAGAAAAAGGTGGGAGGACAAGTCAAGGAGGAAGGGAAGGAGAGGAGGGAGGGGAAACGTCGGTGCCAGGAGGGAGGCACGGTTGACGGTCCTCAGCCCGAGACCCATCCCGCCGCCCCCGTGGGTGAGGGCACCGGGCACTCAGCCAGGCCCTGTCCCGAGGCCCACAGCCCAGGCTGCCTGCTGTCTGTCTACACCAGGCGGTCCACCCGAGGGCAGGTGCCCAAAGCCGTGAGCCAACTCCCGGGGCCACCAGCTATGCCTGGGAGGCCCCTCGAAGGGGAGGGGGCCCGGACCTCACACCCCACAGCCGGGAGCGAGGCAGCGCGCACATGCATGTGTGTTGGGTGCGTGCTGCCGGGGCTGGAGGGGTGACCAGAGCCGAAGCTGCCCCAAGATGGGAAGGAGACCACGGCCACGCTGCTTGCCCGGGCTGGGAGCACGTGTGCAGCTCAGGTAGAGTTCCAGGTGTGCGTCTGCCGGCAGCAGTCACCCCGGCCGCACCCGCTGGCGCCCCCTCTCTCCTCGCCAAGTCTGCACCCCTGCTCAGGGTCCCAGCTGGCCGGGGCCTGGCGGCGGCTGGCTGGAGCCAGGGTGGGGAGCGCGGACAGGGCCCGGGCAGGCGGCCTGGAAGGAAAGCCCAGCCACCTCCTCCCTGAGTCAGCCATTGAGCAACGGTCCAAAAGTCCTCCGGAGTCTCTGTCTGGAGCTTCTCCTGCTTCTCCTCAGGGCACCACTGCTGGGCCGGGGGCGGGGGCTCCTCAGCCAGTGGGAGACAAGCTGAGCCTGCAGCCAGGCCCCTGGAGGAGGGACCGCTGCCGGCCAGGCCCCAGGAGCACCTCTCTGCCCGTGGACAGCTTTACAGACCTACAGAAACAGCACAGCCTATCAGAGCACCTTGGGCCTCAGTTAAAAACCTCGCCCTGAAAACAATAGGTACCTGCACTTTGGAGTTTCAGTTCTCCAAGAAAGTCTAGAGAGTGGAGGGTAGAATTTTTTTTTTTTTTTTTTTTAAAGTTTATATGGGGCCTTTGTGAAGATGCCAAGGAGAGAGCCTGGCCACACGTTCTGGGAACCGAGACCAGGGTACTTGGCGTGAGTTAGCTCTGCCTGGTTCACCCTCCCAAACCCTCATCCCTCCTGGAGATGGAGCGGGACAGACGGCAGGCAGCTCCCCCACCGCCCACTGCAGAGCCCTGGGCAGCCTGTGGGCCTCCCCAGCAGCCAGGGGCAGGGCCCTGCCAGAGCAAGGAAGCAAGGCCGTCCTAGCACGTCTGCTTGGACGAGGGAGGGGATGATGTGGGCGGGAAGCCATCAATTACTCACACTTACTAATTAATTATTAACCATTAAGGAGTTGCCTTGGGAAGCTCTGACAACTCAGCCCTGCTTCTCATGTTGTTGCCTGTTGCAGAGTGAGCAGAAATTGCAGGGACCGAGGGGTGGCCCGGCAGAACGGCCCCCTCAGCCCCTTCCTCCCTCTGGCCTGGGTCGGGGGCAGGCCTGCTCCAAGTAGGGCAGAGAGCACGGACCGGAGGTTGGAAGCCCCAGATTCCAGCCTGGATCCTGCCATCACCTATGTGATCTTAGGGGAGCTCACCTCACCTCTCACCTGGCTGGGCCTCCCGTCCTCACAGGCACGGTGAAAACTGGATGGTACCCGGGGCCCTGGCCAGTCCCCATACTGAATCTGGATAGCGCCAGGTTGAGCAGGAAGGACCCACACGTGTGCGGCCCGCTCATCTGCCCCCACCCCGAGGCGGCCCTCCGGCTTCGGGGACCCTGTCCCAGGGCCCGCAGGCTCCCGTGGGTGTTGAAGGCATGGCTTTCAGATACAGGCAGTTCTGGGAATATCCCCGCCTCTCCGCATGGGAACCCTCCCTGCCCTCCAGACCCGCAGCCCCAGGTGGCAAGCCCTATCCATTCACCCCGAACAGAGAAAAAGAACGGAGAACAAGCAAACGAATGCAAACCCCCAGGAAAATGCAGAGGAGGACAAAAGGGGAGGAAGGAGAGCGCCGTGCACTTGCCCTCGGGCTGAGCCACTGGGACCCTCTCCCGTCACAAATGTGGCCCCAAAGGGAGGCCCTGGGATGCTCTCGTCCCAGCCTTCCCCGCTCCCGTGGAAACTGAGGCCTGGGAACTACAGTGCCGGGTCCTCATCCGAGCCCACCAGCACCCCCATCACCCCTGTGCCCTGTGGCTGACGGCCACTGCTGGGCCCCCCTAGGGGCCCCCCTGGGCCGGCTTGCCCTCGCCCCAAAGACCCGCTCCAGCTGCCCCACCCTCACCTGCTTCCAGCTCAGTCCAGGAGTCCGGGAAATGCCCCCTGGTCCCAAGTCAGGGGACCGAGGGGCCTGGCATGTCTCCTCAGGGTGTCCCAGGCCGTCCCGTGCTCTCTGACCCACTTCCGCTCCCCACACCGATGGCCGGTGGCTGTCCCTCCCCTGGTCCCGCCTGTGTCCCTCCCAGGCTGCCCGGCCAGGGGAGCCAGGTTACTTGTTCCAACTTGAGTCAGAGGGAGGAGCGGTGAGCAAGCCCTTCCCAGAGCAAAGCCTGCCCCACAGGCAGCCCGGGCCTCTGCACTTCCGGGGGCCGCACAGGCGGGAGAAAGGGGCTCCCCACAGAGGAACCCCAGAAGAAGGCAGCAGGGATCAGGCCTTCGCGGCCTCAAGGGCCCCCCTGCCCTGTGCTGAGCCGCCCGCCCCCCCAGATTCCGGCTCCGCGCAGCGCCCAGAGCAGGCAAAGACCCCGGAGCGTGGGGACCACCGGCGAGAAACCTACATGCTGACAAGGAGGGTCCCTGCTCCCCAGACCCTGAAGTGGGGCCAAGGCCAGATGAGATTAGAAACTCCGGGCCAGGCCGTGACCCCGGAACTCCACACGGGGCGGCTCTGGGGTCCCACAGCAGGCCAGGCTGTTCTGATCACAGACATTTCCCTCCAGAATCATCATGGCCGCCACCTCCCTGTTTATCTTTACAACCATCCCTCCACAGGGCCCATGGCGCATTGACCTGGACCCCAGTCCTCTCCCTAGTCCACAGGAGGGCCACTGGGACCCCGGGGTCTAAGCTCAGTCCCCAACCACCGGGGGCCAGAGACCAAAATGGAACTTGTTCCCTACAAGAAATGAGCCTCTGGGTCTCCACGCCACTGACCTTCAAGGAAAACCAACAGTTTGGAATTCACTCTATTTCACTGGTGGAAGCAAGGGCCAAAGACACTGTGACCCATCACAGGAGGCAAGAAGACAGACAGCGCTGCACACGGAGGAGACCCCTCAAGGCTTAACGCCACCCGCTTTGCTCACCACGCCCCTCACCTTGGGATCCCAGCACTCACGAGTCTCCAATAGCTCCACTCCCCCAACACCAAGACAACCTCCCCAGCCCCAAGACCACCTCCCCAGCCCCTAGACCACATGCCGAGCCCCGAGACCACCTCCCCAGCCACAACAGCACCTCCCCAGCCCCAAAGACCACCTCCCCAGCCCCAAGACCACATCCCCAGCCCCAAAGACCACTTCCCCAGCCCTAAATACCACCTCCCCAGCCCCTAGACCACATGCCGAGCCCCAAGACCACCTCCCCAGTGCCTAGACCACCTCCCCAGCCCAAATACCACCTCCCCAGCCCCTACTCCACCTCCCCAGCCCGTAGACCACCTCCCCAACTCCTAGACCAACTCCCAAGCCACTAGTCCACCTCCCCAGCCCCTAGACCACCTCCCCAGCCCCTAGACCACCTCCCCAGCCCCCAAGACCACCTCCCCAGCCCCTAGACCACCTCCCGAGCCTCAAAAACCACCTAGCCAGCCCCAAGACCACCTCCCCAGCCCCCAAGACCACCTCCCCAGCCCCTAGACCACCTCCCGAGCCTCAAAAACCACCTAGCCAGCCCCAAGACCCCGCCCCCAGCTGGAACACCACCACAAAGACCAACTCCCCAGCCCCTAGACCACCTCACCAGCCACTAGACCACCACGCCAGCCCTAAGAGCAACTCACCAGCCCCTAGCCCACCTCCCCAGCCCCTAGCCCACCTCCCCTGCCCCTAGACCACTTCCCCAGCCCCAAGAGCAACTCACCAGCCCCTAGCCCACCTCCCCAGCCCCTAGCCCACCTCCCCTGCCCCTAGACCACTTCCCCAGCCCCAAGACCACCTCTCCAACCAAAAGACCACCTCCCCAGCCAGAATACCACCTCACCAGTCCCAAAGATCACCTCCCCAGCCCCAGGACCACTGCCCCAGTCCCTAGACCATTTCTCCAGCCACAAGACTACCTCCCAGCCCATAGACCACCTCCCCAGCCCCTAGACAAATCCCCAGCTCGAAGACAACCTCCCAAGCCCCTACACCAACTCCCCACACCTAGACCACCTCCCCATCCCCAAGACCACCTCCCGAGCCCCAAAGACCACCTCCCCAGACTCTAGTCCACCTCCCCAGCCCCTAGACCACCTCTCCAGCCCCTAGACCACCTCCCCACCCCAAAGTCCACCTAGCCAGCCCCAAGACCATGTCCCCAGCCAGAAAACCACACTCCAGCTCCAAAGACCAACTCCCCAGCCCCTAGACCACATCCCGAGCCCCAAGACCACCTCTCCAGCCCCAAGAACATGTCCCAGCCCTAAAGACCACCTCCCCAGCCCCAAGACCACCTCTCCAGCCCCAGAGACCACCTCCACAGCCCCAAAGACCACCTCCCCAGCCCCTAGACCCACTCCCAGCTCCAAGACAACCTCCTCAGCCCCTTGACCACCTCCCCAGCCCCTAGACCACCTCCCGAGCCTCAAAAACCACCTAGTCAGCCCCAAGACCCCGTCCCCAGCTGGAACACCACCACCCCAGCCCCAAAGACCAACTCCCCAGCCACTAGACCACCATGCCAGCCCTAAGAGCAACTCACCAGCCCCTAGCCCACCTCCCCAGCCCCTAGACCACCTTCCCAGCCCCAAAGACCACATCCCCAAACCCTACACCACCTCCCCAGCCCCAAAAACTACCTCCCGAGCCCCTAGAACACCTCCCAAGCCCCTAGAACACCTCCCCAGCCCTTAGACTCATCCCTAAAGACCACCTCCCCAGCCCCTAGACCACCTCCCCAGCCCCAAAGACCACCCCTCAGCCCCAGGACCAATTCCCCAGCCCCAAAGACCAACTTCCCAGCCCCAAGACCACATCCCCAACCAGAAGACAACCTTCCCAGCCCCAAAGACCAACTCCCCAGCCCCTAGACCACACCCTGAGCTCCAAGACCACCTCCCCAGCCCCTAGACCACATGTCCATCCCCAAAGACCACCTCCCCAGCTCCTAGACCACCTCCCCCCCCTAGACCACCTCCCCAGCCCCAAGACCACCTCCTCAGCCCAAAGACCACCTCCCCAGCCCCTAGTCCACCTCTCCAGCCCTTTGACCACCTTCCCAACCCAAAACATCACCTCCCCAGCCAGAATACCACCTCACCAGTCCCAGAGATCACCTCCCCAACCCCAGGAGCACCGCCCCAGGCCCTAGACCACCTCTCCAGTCCCTAGAACACCTCCCCACACCAAAGACCACCTCCCCAGCCCCTAGACCACTTCCTCAGCCCCAAGACTACCTCCCGAGCCCGCAGACCACCTCCCCAGCCCCTAGACCACTTCCTCAGCCCCAAGACTACCTCCCGAGCCCGTAGACCACCTCCCCAGCCCCTAGACAAATCCCCAGCTCGAAGACTACCTCCCGAGCCCCTCGACCAACTCCCCACACCTAGACCACCTCCCCACCCCAAAGATCAACTCCACAGCCCGTAGACCACCTCTCCAGCCCAAAAGACCATCACCCCAGCCCCAAAGACCACCACTGCAGCCAGAAGTCCACCTCCGCAGCCACAAAGGCCACCTCCTCAGTCCCTAGTCGACCTCCCCATCGCCAAAGACCACCTCCCCAGCCCCTAGACCCACTCCCAGCTCCAAGACCACCTCCCCAGCCCAAGAGCACCTCCCCAGGCCCAAGACCACCTCCCAAGTCCATAGACCACCTCCACAGCCCCAAGACCACCACTCCAGCCTCAAGACCACTTCCCCAGCCCCTAGACCACCTCCCCAGCCGCAAAGATCACCTTCCCAACACCAAAGACCACCTCCCCATCCAAAAGACCACCTCCCGAGCCCCAAAGACCAACTCCCCAGTACCAAAGACCAATCCCCGAGCCCCAAGACCACCTCCCCAGCCCCAAAGACCACTTCCCCAGGCCCAAGACCACGTCCCCAGCCAGAAGACCACCTCCCCAGCCCCGAGTCCACCTCCCCAGCCCCTAGACCACCTCGCGAGACCCGAAGACCACCTCCCCAGCCCGAGACCATCTCCCAGCCCCACGACCACTCCCCAGCCCCTAGACCACCTCCCCAGCCCCAAGACCACCTCCCCAGCCCCGAGACCACCTCCCCAGCCCCGAGACCATCTCCCCAGCCCCGAGACCATCTCCCCAGCCCCACGACCACCTCCCCAGCCCCAACACCAACACCACCTCCCCAGCCCCGAGACCATCTCCCCAGCCCCAAAGACTACCTCCCCAGCCCCAAAAACCAACTACCCAGCCCCTAATACCACCTCCCAAGCCCCAAAGACCACCTCCCAGCCCCTAGACCACCTCCCCAGCCCCAAAGACCACCTCCCCAGCCCCTAGACCACCTCCCCAGCCCAAATACCACCTCCCCAGCCCCAAGACCACCTCCCCAGCCCCTACTCCACCTCCCCAGCCCGTTGACCACCTCCCCAACTCCTAGACCACCTCCCAAGCCACTAGTCCACCTCCCCAGCCCCAAAGACCACCTCCCCAGACCCAAAACCACCTCCCCAGCCCCAGAGACCACCTCCACAGCCCCAAAGACCACCTCCCCAGCCCCAAAGACCACCTCCCCAGCCCCAAAGACCAACTCCCCAGCCCCAAAGACCACCTAGCCAGCCCCAAGACCACGTCCCCAGCCGGAAGACCACCACCCCAGCCCCAAAGACCTAATCCCCAGCCCCTAGACCACATCCCGAGCTTCAAGACCACCTCTCCAGCCCAAAGTCTACCTCCCCAGCCCCAAAGACCATCTCCCCAGCCCCAGTCCCAGCCCCCAGGGCAGGGATGACAGAGGAAGTCACCCTCCCAACCACCTTCTGTGGAGCTGTGTCACCAACACAGGCAGTCTCCCCACTCCCCCTGCACACCACCCATCTCCCCTCACATTCCTGTGCACACCCTCTGTCCAAACAATGTGAGCCCTCCAGGCTGACCACCCCCTTCTTTACCTGGGCTGAGGCTGAGGGGCCCCAACAGGGGACAGCCCCCCTGTGCTGGGGGGCCTACTCTGGGTCTCCCAAAGAGCCCGCAGCCCTTCCCTTCCCCCCTACAGGTTTGTCACAGTCTTCCCACAACAAACAGAGGAGTTGACTCTGAAGCTGCCACCCAGCCTCCACCTTGCCCATCCCCAGCTCCGGGGGGAGGAGTGATGGAAGTTTCTAGAATCAACTCATAGCATATTTTTAATGCATAAACTAAGATGAAGAGAATCACTAAGATAATAGATTATATTAAATACAGTTCTAAAAACAGTAAAACATAGTAATCTATATATGTTTCTTTATTAACATTAAACAGGATCTAGTAGTGGGCAGTTCCGTAGCAATGACGATGGTAAACGATGTTTCATGACCGACGGTAAACCAGGTTTCAAGACAGCTATCACAGCTGCACTGTGATATGAAACCCTCTGTGGGGTCTATGAACGGCAAATCACAGGTACTACCAATGGTTACAAGGCAATGCTAAATTCCAGTAAAGGTTAGTGAAAAATAAACCCTTCCCATCCGAGTACACGACCCTCTGAATGCTATCCACAGATGCTTGGGTGCCCATGGACCCAGTTAAGAATCCCGCCCTCAGGTAACCACCCCCATCTCTGAGCTCAGGGAGAGAAGGACAGAGGACCGACCAGTCTCTGCGTTGATCCTCTGGAATCCTCAAAGGCCCCTTGCTCCCTCAAATTCACACGCAGCATTTCCCAGCCCAGCAGGATCTGAAGCTTGCAGTGGGACCAGCCAACCAACTCTCCCAAGACCCCCAAGGCCACGGATCTCCCTGGCTGCCATGCCCTTCAATTCAAAGTATCCAGAGTGGGCATTCCAGAGGCCTGCTGAGAACGTGGGGTTCAGCGCCCTGCTCCCAGCCAGTGCCCCGAACCCCAACCCCACAGCATCATTGGTGAGGAAGCGGGGTTTCCCCACACACTTGGAATCTGATCTTTGAAAGAAGGGAAAAAATTGCATCTCTTCAGGGTTTTCATCTCCTAAGGAAAAGTCCTGAATCAGAAAGCTCTTGCACCTCCTGCATCCATCCACTCTCCATTATTTTTTTTAAGTTCCTCCTTTAAGTTTCCTGTGATACATGAGATCGGAAGTCAAAGCAAGGGCCCGACCTGACGCCCCAACCAGCACCCAGCAAAGAAGAGTCTCAGGCGCTCCTACAATTTCACTTAAACAATTAAGGAGCCAATCGTCGGCTGCTCGAGCCAAAAGTGAAAAGAGAAGGGAGGGAAATATCCCGGGACCCTCCAGGCGAGGGGGCGGGAGATGGTTCCTCAAACTGTTTGCTTTCCCCTCTCCTCCCTTCCCAGTGGGAAAGGTGCTCGCCTCCAGCGAGCGATGGTGGAGCGGGCTGGGACAGGGGACTCCACGACGGCCTGGAATGTGCCCTGGAATCAGACCTCTAGGCTCTTCTCAAAAAGCCCCTTTGTCCGGTCCACCCTGCTCCCCTCCCCCACCGCGCCCTCCGCGTCCAGGCGGCCCGAGACTCTGCTCCTTTTGTCTGCCTTCCCGGAACCTGCCAGGGGATCCACAGGCGTGGGGAAGGTCGGAGGAGAAAGGTCGAGGAGACGGAAACATGCATTTTCGGTAGGAACTCGGAATTCCCACCCCCCCGGCAAATTCCCCCCATTCCCCGCAGGGCCCCCTCCTCTAAGGCGGAAGACTGTGGGTTAGGGGCTCGATCCCCCCGGCTCCCGCGTCGCGCCCCGGCGCTCCCCCTTACCTGTCCCATGGAGATCCCTCGCCGCCCGCCTGCCCCCGCGCCCCCCGCGCGCGCCTAGCAGCCTCGGGACCTGCTCGTCCAGGCCAGCTCTCCTCCCCCCGCGACTCCTCCCGGCCTCCCCTCCCCGGAGGTATTTCATTTAACTTCGGCATTTGCAGCATCCCAAATGTTAAAGATCCCAAGACATCTGTCCCCTGGGGCGTACCAAGGCCCAGAGGAAAGAGGGGAAAGACGCAGGAAGGGACCCGGGAGTCCGATCCGGGAGCCGGGGCGGGGCCGCGCGTCGGGGCGGGGAGGTGCCCGCGGGGGTGGGCGTCCCGCGGGGACCTGGGCGCGGGGCGAGGCCGGCCCCCTCTTCCCGCTTCCGGACGCGCGCGCGGCGGGACCCCCCCCCGCGCAGCCAGTTCCCGCGGCCCGGCGGGGGAGGCTCCTCCCGGACCCGGGCCGCCTTCCCTCCGCGCGCTCCGGCCGGCCCGGCGGCTTCCGCGCCTGGAGACCCGGGCTGAGCCGAGGGGGTGCCGCGCCCACCCCCAAGGGCGCTCCCCGGCCCCCCCATTGCCGCGGCCCCGCCGGCCCCCGGCCCCCCTGCGGCCCCGGCCGGGCCCCCTCCCGCCGCTGGCGGTCCCGCCGGGAGAAGGAGGCGCGCGCTCCGAGGGGGCGCCTCCTGCAGCGTACCGCGAGCCGGCGCCCCGCCCGTCATTCATTCACTCACCCACTGGTTCGGGGAACACGCTGAGCACCTACTAGTGCCCGTCCCGGCGGATCAAAGTTAAAGGGCTTCGGGGATCCCCAAGCTAGCCGAGCAATCCCTTGGCAAGAGGGTCAGAGAAAGAAGGCCGACAGCACCTAGGCGGGGGGGCGGGGTGGCTGACCGAGCGGAGGACCGCACAGCCTGCCCGAGGAGGCCATGCCAGGGAAACTGGGGGTCGGGGCGCGAGGAGGAGCCCACGGCAGCAGCGACGGGATGCGCAGAAGCAAAATGGCAACGGAGCTCAGGAGGGTCCAGGCGCTGAGGGCACTTGGGGTGTGGGGCCAGGAGGGGCAAGGGACTAGAAGACTGGAGCCGCAGGCAGTGGGCCGGCAGGAAGCAAGGCCGCCCCGTGCGGTTGTCCAGGTTGTGCACCAAACTAAGAGGGACCGCTCACCCAGGCTCCACCCACCAAGCCGTGGGCCTTGGCCAGAACCGCATCTCCCCAGAGGCGGTGGCTTTTTCCAATTTGTACTGAGGCGCTAGGTGAGCTAAGTTGGCTGAAGAGTCATGTGGGCTGACTAAGGATTTCAGATTTTTATCTTGAAATTGAGGAAGAGCTCCCAGGAAACAGAACCAATAGGGGATCCCTCGTGTGTGTGTGTGTGTGTGTGTGTACACACAAAGAGAGGGGAATTGGTCCACGCTATTCCTATTCCAAAGGCTGACAGGTCCACAACCTGCAGGGTGGGGCTGGCAGTCTGGAGACCGGGAGGAGTTGCAGTCCGAACCCAGAGGCCGTCTGCTTGCCAAACTCCCTCTTTATTAAAGTCAGTCTTTTTGCTATTTAGGCCTTCACCTGAGTGGATGCGGCCCACCGACATTATGGCAGGTCATCTGCTTCACTCAGAGTCTACTGTTTATTTCAATGTTAATCTCATCTAAAAAAAAATACTTTCGCAGAAACATCTGGAATAATGTTTGACCAAACAGCTGGGTACCGTGGCCTAGCCAAGTTGACACGTAAACTTAACCATCACACAACTGAAGACCGTCCACCCGAGGACAAGCTGGGCAGACTCACGTTCCCGTCGCTTTGGTGTGTGAGTAATTGGCGTGGTGAGAGTTGCAAAACGGGAACCGTGGAGAGATGGCATTCAGACGAGGGGTGAATTCACGCTGTGGAGTTGGGGGGACGGGGGGGGAGTCAAGAGCTATTTGGGACCTAGTCTGACTCCGTAAGTGACTGACTAAAGGCTTGGCAGAGAGGAAAGGGACGAGCCGGGGGTTCCCGGGTCTGCTTGAGTTCAGGGTAACGTGTGTTCATTTTAGGACACGGGTGATGATGTCCTGAGAGCAGCCAGGCTGCAGGGAGGGCTTGGGAGCCGCAGCAGAGCTGCAGCTCCGGGACCGCGTGACATCACCCGGGAAGGGTGTGCAGGATGAGAAAGGATGGGGCGGGGGGAGGAGACTCTGGGAGCACGTAAGGGGTGGAGAGGTCGTAAAGCACCTCCAAAGGTAAGCATTATTATTATTACTCGTGCGATGGAATAATTTGTTGAAATGTTGATTTGTAGCCCCTCCCCCTCCCAGTCACCCCTACCTTTTCCCTTGCTGGGAGGCAGTGGCTTCCTGAAGGCCTCAGCTCTGGGCCACTGAGACAATGCCAGGGGGCCCGAGGAGCAAGGGTAGGGATGTGGCTTTGAGGGCCCGGACACAGAGGGGAGATAGACTGGGAACGGGAAAGAAGACGCCCTGTGCAGGCGAGGACCCTGAGGTGCCTCGGAGGTGATGAGACCTCAGTAGAGATGGGGGGTTGGGATGCGGGGCCCCAGATTTCTGGCCTCGGCAGATTCTTTCACTGGCACGCATCCAGGGGGCAGGAGCCCGGGCGACGAGAGACCCCCGGGGCCAGAGCAACTAGCATGGCTGCCTTCCCCCTGCTTCCGGCCTCCTTTAAGCCTTAAAGGATACTGCATGAGGAAATGCAATTTTTTGCCATTCCCAGCAGGCCCAGGACAGAATCAAACTTGATTTGAAATAAATTAAGTAACACATGTGTCTTGCAAGCCTGCGCTTGTAGGTTGAGATTTGCAGCAACGCTGTTCCCTTCATTTACAGGTAAGGAAACTGAGGCCCCGAGGAGCTCAAGCTGTGTTAAAAGCACACAGCCAGTAAGGGACTGATGTGCTTTTGCGAGGCAGACCATTCTGATTCCATAGCCCTAACCCGTGGCCGAAAAAACTGCAGACACGCAAAGGGACCAGGCAGACGCGGTGAAGGGAGGAAGCGTGTCAGGGACGAGTGCCGGTCACCGCAGCTCTCACCCGGCCTTGGTGTGTATGGCAGGGGCGGGGCAACTGTGGAGGGCTTCATGGAGGCAAAGTTCAAACACTCAGGCTCCGTCTCAAGGGGCCATCGCTGCAAATGTGGTCATAAGAAAAAGGCGTCTGTTTCAGAGACAAAGCTGGAAATCCACATTTTCCGTGTGAAATCAGATGGGTACACCTTCGATCTTCTTGTTAAAATTCAGAAGCGTCTGGCCTTCCCTGGTGGCGCAGGTGGTTAAGAATCCGCCTGCCAATACAGGGGACACGGGTTCGATCCCTGGTCCGGGAAGATCCCACATGCCGCGGAGCAACTAAGCCTGTGCCACAAGTACTGAGCCTGCGCTCTAGAGCCCGCGAGCCACAACTACTGAAGCCCTCACGCCTAGAGCCCGTGCTCGCAACAAGAGAAGCCACCGCAATGAGAAGCCCGCGTACCACAACGAAAAGTAGCCCCTGCTCACCGCAACTAGAGATAGCCTGCGCGCAGCAACGAAGACCCAACATAGCCAAAAATAAATGAATTTAAGATAAATTTATTTTTAAAGTATAGGTAAAAAAAAATTTCGCAGGGGTCAAGCAAACTGTGTCTACGTGCGCTGGGCTGTGGGGCAAGGTACTGCTCCGGGACCCGCCACCTCTAGGAGCCCGAGTCGGAAACTGGTTTGGACAGGAGGCCCGGAACACTGGAAGATGCTGGGCTTGGAAACAGAAGCCGGGCCCTCACTGGGACTGACCGGCCCCAGACCGTGGAGGGAGGGGTGGGTGCAGTTTGGGAGAGCCCACCAAGCCCGGATCAGCCTTCCCTCCTGCACACTTTGGCTGAAGGGGGCAAGTGCACGCCTCCATCAGCCATCAGAGGGACTTTTGGTAGCCGGGCAGCGGCCCGTCTGCACCCTGAACCCACCCACTCACACCCCTGCCCCAGTGGAGGGGGCTCACCCATACCTCTCCCTGCCCAGTGGGAGCTGCCCTGGTCCCGCTGACTCGTCCCCTGGGGCCTCAGGCCCAGCAGAGAGGATGCAGCTCCCCTTGCCCACCCTCCCCCTGCTCTGTGGCCCAGACCGTGCCCTGTCGGTGCCCTCGGCCAGAAGCTCTTTGGAGACTCCAGGATGACTCGGAGCCGAAGCCCTGCTTCCTCTCCTGACCGCATCCTGCAGCTCGCGGCGGGGGCAGGTGCAGGGGAGGCACTGCCCCGGGCCTCTGTCTCGGTTGCCAGAAGCTAGAACTTGTCCGGACGGCCGCAGGCTGGTGAGTAGCTCTGCGACGCTCAGACAACTGACTTTGGGGCCAAGCCAGGGGACTTCATTCCACTTCTTCTCAAGGGAAGGGAACCCCGACACTGGGGCCAGACAGGAGTCAGAGCTGCTTGCCGTGCAGGGCAGCTCTGCTGCCTGGGGCGCAGGCTCAGGGCGGGAAAGGACCCACAGCCCAAGAGGCCAGCATCCTCCAGGCCGGCGGCTCTCGCTGGTTTCTCTCCAGAGTTTAGGGTCCCGCCCCGCACCCTCCCCGCCTGCCCTCTCTCTCCTCTTTCATTTTTCCTGTGCCTTCTCGCTTCCTTCTCTGCTTCATCTCCAGCGCCTCCATCCCGGCCTGCGCACTGCCTGGACCAGGATCCCTGAGGCGCCACCCTCTCCCCGGCCCTGCTCCCCCCGCCGCGACCACCAGGGGGCGACAGTTCCCGGCGGAACCTCCGGTCTCCGTGCGCCGGCGGGGGGACGGGGATGGAGAGCCAGCCGGGGCCTGAGGCTCTAATCCAGCAGGGTCTCTGCCTCGCTTCCCGCCCGCGAGCCCCCTGGCCCCGCTTCCCCTGCGTCCGCCGTGGGGCCACGTGTCCAGCCTGCCCCACCGCCCTGGCCTCTCTGGCCGGAACCCCTCTCCTTTCTGGAGACGCAAAGAGAACTGGGAACTTAAGAAAAGGCAGTGAATGGTGCTGAACATAATACAACTGCAGAGATAAGGCTAGATACCAGAACAAGGGGAGACAGGCATTTGGGGAGCTTTTTCCACCGTGGCAGAGACCCGCATCTAGACCAGAAGACAGCCGGGTCCTGAGGGCGGGTCCAGAGGGCGGCTCCGCCCGAGCTCCCAGCGGGAAAGCGTGTCTGCTTGTCAGATGGCAAGTAGTGGTCACTGCCCTCCTGGCCCCCACCCATGTGGCCCCTGGGTGGGTGGGTGTGCTGGAGAATCCCAGGCCCCGGGAGCAGACCCGCCCGCAGGACCCCATGGTGCTGCCCCCGGAAAAGGCTGAGAACCGTGCAGCTGGGGGTGTGTGTGCCCTGCCCAGAGCTGGATTATCACCAGTACTCCAGTAACCCCTGCCCTTTTCAAAGGCCCGGGCTGGAGGTGCCTCTGAAATAGCGCCGGAGGCCCCCCACCCCCCGGGGCCCTTGCATCACTTTACCTGGCAGGTGCGAGCGTGCAGAGCGGCTCAGCTTCATCATTTAGGAGAGATGTTAAAACACGTGGGTTTTGGAGTCAAACAGCCTCGGTTTCTTCCTCTGTAAAACGGTGGGGACGGGATCACGCGTGTGGCCGTGATGAGAATAATGAAACTGCGCGGATAGAATGTCCTCTGCACAGAGTAAGCTCTCAGAAAGGCAGTGACTTGTTGAAAGATGTTTTTTCGACATTCCTCGTCTTAAAAAAAAAAAAAAAAAAGTTTTTCTTCTTTCTCGCACTCAATTCTCAGGAAAAAATAGTGATATTTCTGCACGATAATTGCATCTTTCATGTTCCAAACCTGTTACCGGTGACCAAGTTCCACTTCCTGTGGTTTAGCAGCTTCAGGCTTCAGAAGGCACACCTTCTCCTGTGACCAGGCCACCGGGCCTGCGGCCTTGGCACCGGTTAACTGAAAACAAGCTAGTGCCTCACACCTTTGGCGTCTCTTAAACTCCTCAGTGATGAGAATGGAAGGGAAGGGAGTGTTTTGAAGGGAAGTTGGTTTAAACTGAGGTCAGATGCTGTTGAAATGGTCCATAAACGCCGCTGCGTGTGACCTTTCGGCACCTCCCTCAGAGCTCTGGTTCCAGTCACTCCTGCCCTCACCCTCTGTGACCTGGTGACTTAGGTCAATGCATTTCCATTGATTTGTTCATAAATGCACTCACCAAAGTGTTCTAGGTGCTCTGATCACTCTGTAGGGGGTGGGTGGGTTCCATGGAGTGGCCGAGAGGCCCCAGGAGGAGCTCAGGCCGGCTGGGCACTTGTGACGGGACGGGCAGAAGGTCCCAGGCTGGAATCGGGGGGAGATGCCACCCGGTTTGTTCAAGGAACGTCAAAACTTCACCGTTGTCTTGGAGGCTGGAAAGTGGGTGATTTCCATATCCTTATGCACTGTTAAGAGCTGGGATTTCCAGCAGGAATAGGTAAGAAATTGAGAAGCAATTAATATGCACCCACAGGGTGGGTGGGGGGAGGTGAGAGGACAGAGGGACGTAAGCTTTACCATTTCTGCGTGAGCTTTCTGTTGTGAAAATGCATTCTCCGTGTATGTGCAATTTCTGTAATGAAAATAGCGTAAAACTTAATATGAAGACTAGTATAGTGAATTCCCATTTATCCGTCACCTAAACTCAGTAATTATCAAACATTCCCTGTATTTCCATAGTTTATTTTTTCTTTAGTGAAATATTTTAAAGAAAAATCCCAGGCCTGGTAACCTATCACTTCTAAATGTTTCAGAACGCATCTCAGGGAAAAAAAAAAACAAACACTGCACCTTTTTCTTATATAAACATGTGACCGTTTTCACAACAACTCCTTGGCAGTACACCTAATACCGAGTCCATTCAGAGTCCTTCAGTTGTCCCAACACTGTCTTCTAAAGTCAGTCTTTATCTGGATCCAGTAAGGCCTACACGTTGCACTCTGCTCTTTTAATCTTGTGTGGGTCCCCTCCCCACCCTGATTTTTTTCTAATCATGTCAGTGACTTTTTGAAATCGGGTTAGTCACCTCGTGAAATGGCCTACATTCTGTGTTTCGTCTGCTGCGTTCAGCTTGCTCCTAACCCCACATTTCCTGCAACCTGGAAGTTATCGGCAAAGCCTGAGACCGGGATTCTGGCTTGCGTTTTGGGTGAGAACACCTCACAGGCGGTGTCCGATGCTCCGTCCCCCTCCTCTCCCAGAGGCAGATAACCTCTGGTCGCCTCTCTTACAGCAATGATGTGGAGCTGACATGGGGGCTCCGGGTGACAGCGATCCTCCACCATCAGACCGTGTTTTCCCCTTGTCACTAGGAGATAATCAGTGAGGTGACACGTCCAGCCCCCATCAGCCCCCACCGGGTGGTTTTAGTATCTTTTTATCTAACAAACACCCATCGCTGTGGCCCGAGTCAGTTATTGTACTGAGGCTGCCAAAGGAGATTTTCTATGTCTAATTAAAATATTTTTTTCTCTTAAAAAGCAATAAATTCCATATGATGTGAGCAATTTCCTTCTTCGTGATCCATTTTCCCGACTCAGATTGTGACACAAGAAAACCCCCAGAAGACGTCCACACTGGTTTATTAGGTTTCACAATAACCTCCCTATTTATACCACATGCTGGGGAGCCCCAGTGCTGGGGTCTTGCCCACAGCTGCCCGACTGTCCAGCACTGGTTACAGCACCTCAGCAGAGCGGTGACCGTGGGTGAGGCCCTCAGCCCCTCTCACTGCAGGGAACGCTCTGGCCTCTGCAGGACATTCCCCGGCCGGAGGGACCAAATGTCCTCGGTCAACCCGAAGGCTTTCACTGAAGGGTCCCTGGGATTAACCGACACCCTGGAAATCAGTGATGTACAAAAGTGGCTCAGTCACAAGACGGAATGCTGTGTGTGATTTTCAGTTTCAAGAAAAGAGAACTAGGAAAAGAAAAATAAAGCTTTACCCAAATTAAAGGTCCACGTGGCTTTATTTCCTTCTTTGATGCCAGTGAGGCTACCATCCCCATCTTTATTGATTTACCGGGGTTGTCCTGGAGGCGAGCTGAGACTCTTTTTAATTTCTGTAGTCCCATGGTCTGGCACACTGACTGGCACATAGTAAACTCAAAATGAAAATGAGTTGAATCAGTGATTTTGAGAAGAGGAATCCAAAACGATGGTATGACTCAATTCTATTTAACGAATGTCTTTCTCGGGTTTTTTACTCCCAATAATTACAGCAAACATACGACGCTTTTTTAATGTGTGTATAGTCCCGAGCACTTTTCACATATTAACACATCTAACTCTTTCACATTCCCTTTGTGATAAGAAGCATGACTCCCGTTTTAGGATGAGGATTTTGAGGTGAATAACAAGACAAAGACGGGGAGGAAGAAGCTGAGAGCTGCTGGTGTGTTTCACAGTCAGCGCCTAGGGTCTAAAATAATCATGGCAATTCTGACAAAAACCTGGTTACACAGTTGTTGTGCTACTCTTCAAAGTGCCTTGTTCCCGAAGCTGCTGCTCCTGGAGAAGGTGAGGCGGTCTCCAGAGGCGATGGGTCACACGGGGCCCGAGGGCCGGGAGCCCCGAGGAGGGCCGGGTGGCAGGGGGTTTGGGACCCACGTACAAACCAGCCCCGTACCAGGAGGAGGAGGTGATCACTGCACACACACTGACCAGAGCGGGGGTGCTGGCACCTCAACTGTCTGACAGCAGAGGCCCCGCTAGTTACACGCAGCCTGGCCCCGGATGGAGACTTCAAAAGGACCACTGTGACATCTACGTGGTGGCCAAGAAAAATGCTTCTAATACCTTCCGGGGGAAAAAAAAGCCGAGCACCTTGTGATTGCAGTAACGGGACCTGGGACCATGATAGGAGAAGGGCTGGGGAGAGAAGGTCAGAAAATGAAAATGAGTGCAGTTAGGCTGTAGGATCCTGAGCTATTCCACTCTGAATGGGGCCTTGTCTCTCTTTATAGTGATCACAGTTTTAGAAAATGAGACCTGAGAAGGTTTGAGGCAGTAGCTTATATAAAAACCAAAACTTTGTTTGAAAAGGTAGAAAGAATTGGGCGAACCTGCGACCCTACCCGGTGCTGTGACTTTGCGGGCACGGGATCTGGGGTAGGGACAGCCCGGGCGTGAGCTGCTTGTTTTAGGGTATCTGTGTGGCAGGGGAAACGGGGAGTGTGCACACCCGAAGACAGTCATTTTCAGAGCAGGGTGAGCTAGATGAATCACCCCTCGTCTGGCACCTCTTCCTGGGCAAACCACAGCCTCCCAGACGCTGCACTGCTTCAGCTGCTTCGCGGGCCGGTGCCTGAGGCTTCTCCCCAGCAAAGCCCAGCACCTTCCACCCACCTGTGGGGCTACCCAGGCAGCCCTGGGGTGGGGGGGCTTTAGCACTGCTTCTCCCAATCCCGACCCCGAGCCCAGCACGCCTGGGAAGAGCCCCTTTCCCCCTCTTAATCGATGCCCAAACTCCATCTCCTGAGGGGACCCTGGTTGTATTAGATTGGGTTCTTCAGAGAAACAGAATATATATAAAGACGTTTATTATAAGAAATTGGCCCAGTCTTCCCTGGCAGTCCGGTGGTTAAGACTCCGTGCTCCCAATGCAGGGGGTACAGGTTTGACCCCTGGTCAAGCAACTAAGATCCTGCATGCTCGTCACGGCCAGCCCCCCCAAAAAAACCACAACAAAACAAAGAAACTGGCCCCCGTGGTTATGGAGGTTGAGAGGTCCTAGGTCTGCACTAGGCAAGCTGGAGGCCCCGGAGAGCCGATGTTAGGGGTCCCAGTGCCAGTCCGGGTCCGAAGGGAGGAGAATCCTGGCGTCCCAGCTCAGCTGGTCGGGGGACGGTGGGTTCTCTCTGACCCTGCCGTTGTGCCCTAGTCAGGCCTTGAGGGGGGGCGTGAGGCCGCCCCTGTGACGAGGGCCATCCGCTCCACTCAGTGTCTGATTCAAATGTTAATCTCATCCCCAAACACCCAGAATAGTGTCTGACCGAGCACCCAGGCGCCCGGTGGCCCAGTCAAGCTGACACATGAGGTTAAGCGTCACACCCGGATCTTCTGAGAGCAGAAGCAGGGCCAGTGCCGGTGGCCTTCACCCCAGGTCACCCTTTGGTTTAGGGCTAATCGGTGAGAAACAGGGTAAGCCAGGCACTAGCAAACTAGAGGAAGTGGAGGATGGCTTGAGCTGTGCACCAGGATAGGGGCTTAAGTCCTGCCCTGGGCGTGACCTCGGCAAGTCAACACACCTTGGTGTTTGAGTTCCCATCTATACAGTGGGGATAATAACACAAGTCTTTAAGGCAAGTTACGTGAACTCTCCAAGGTTCAATTTTTTCATCTGGTGAACAGGGAGAATAATATACATGCCATAAAATTGCTGTGAGGACTAATAAGATAGTAGATATAAAACCCTTAGGTCAGGGCTTCCCTGGTGGCGCAGTGGTTGAGAGTCCGTCTGCCGATGCAGGGGACGCAGGTTCGTGCCCCGGTCCGGGAAGATCCCACGTGCCGCGGAGCGGCTGGGCCCGTGAGCCACGGCCGCTGAGCCTGTGCGTCCGGAGCCTGTGCTCCACAACGGGAGAGGCCACAGCAGTGAGAGGCCCGCGTACCGCCAAAAAAAAAAAAAAAAAAAAAAAAAAAAGCCCTTAAGTCAGCACCTCTCATATAGTATGTGCTCAATAAATATTAGCCATTATTTTAACACCTACTTCAGAGTGATATTGTAATAATACGTTGTATAAAAAAGGTATTTGAAATAACATAATAAGATGGTAATATTGTATTCTTTTAAACTTGGGGAGATACCAAATTGGCAAATCTTTTTTTACGATAATAACGCCTGGTGTTTGTTCAGGGTGTGGTGAACGGGTGCCTGCATACCTCCAGAGAGAATGTAAATTTTTCAACATTTTTGGCACAGTGTACTGAAGTCTTAAATTGTTCATAATCTCTGATGAATAATTTCACTTCTAGGAATTTGTCCTGAACAAAGAATCAGAAGTGAATATAAAGATTTTTGTCCAAGGATGTTCATCACAGAATTATGTATAAGAATGAAAACTTGAAAAAAAGTTTAGGGGCTTAGTTAAATAAATGCGGTTACATTTCATATAATGATGTAATGTAACCTTAAAAAGATATTTAGAATAATATATATATATTTTTTTTTTTTGCGGTACATGGGCCTCTCACTGCTGTGGCCTCTCCCGTTGCGGAGCATAGGCTCCGGACGCGCAGGCTCAGCGGCCGTGGCTCATGGGGCCCAGCTGCTCAGCGGCATGTGGGATCTTCCTGGACCGGGGCACGAACCTGCGTCCCCTGCATCGGCAGGCGGCAGGCAGACTCTCAACCACTGTGCCACAAGGGAAGCCCTAGAATAATATTTAATACGGCATTTTGCAAGTGAAGGAAGCATGCCACAAAATAAAGTATATAACATATATTCAACAAACTGGCAAAGTTTGCGCCAGGCACTGGGTACACACTTGGGAACATAATAAACTCAGTTTTTGGTCTCATACAGATTGACCCCAATTTACTGGTTTATTTATTTATTTTCATTTGATTTACTTCCTCATTTATTTTTGGCCACGTGGCAGGCAGGATCTTAGTTCCCTGACCAGGGATTGAACCCATGCCCCCTGCAGTGGAAGCGCAGAGTCTTAACCATTGGACCGCCAGGAAAGACCCCAATTTAGCTGGGAAACAATGTACATGTGTGTTATTATATACACAGAAAAAGAAGGTATCTTCAAGGTGGAATAATGGATGTTTTCCATATTTTTCCTTTATATTTTCCTGTAATTTCCTTTTTTAAAAAAAACAAAGAACCTGCATTACTTAAACAATCGTGGGGCGGGGGGACTTAACAATTTGTAAGAGAGAGCCTGGGCCTGGGCACCCCTGGGCGTGAGCTGGGTGTCACACGGGAGGGGGTGACAGGGTCCAGAGAAGTCGGAGGGAGAGACAGAGGCTTAAGCTGCACTGTTGCTGGTCTGCGACCCTGACCAGGCTGCTTCCAAGCCCAGCCCCACCATCAATAAAATGAATGGATCATTCCTGCCTGCCCCAGGGTCATGAGGGCCAAGGAAAGCATGTCTATGTGCCTTTTACAAACGTGTGCTGTGCTGCTGAGATGCAAGTGGTCGCCGTTACCTTAAGCAGGTGAATTTCCGGGTCTGGCCCTCCCTGTCTCCGACTTGGAATGAGCAAAACGGGCCTCCAGCTCTGCAGGCCTGCGACAGACGTCGTTAGGGGTCGCACACAGCGCCCGCTCTCACGAGAGATGCAATGGTACGCACAGCAGACACTCTGGTGACAATTCACCTCTCCGCTTCCTCCTTCCCTCCCACGAGCCCAGCATCCCTGCCCTTTGGCTCCCGGCTCTTTCCATCCTTTGCCCCACTGGACTGAGTGGGGGTCTTGATGGGGGCGGGGGTGGTGAGTAGCTTCCTGCAGGCCACCCAGCCAAGGCAGAGCAGCAGTTAGACCCCATGGGCTCTGACAAACGAGATGCCCTCACCATGTCAAGAGTGACGGTGGGGCTGAGTCATCTCACCAAGCGTGGCTTCACCCACTCTGCCATTCCCATGAACTCCCCAGATCACTCACCCAGGGCTCTGGGTGACAACACGGTGCCCTGAGAAAGGGCCCAAGAAAGCCCAGAATTAGTCACAAGTTCAAATCAGAGTCACACAGGCCGATGTGCCCAGCCTTTGCCCAAATGTTGACCTTTAAAAAACCCAGAGAGGTCTTCCCTGGTGGCGCAGTGGTTGAGAGTCCGCCTGCCGATGCAGGGGACACGGGTTCGTGCCCCGGTCCGGGAAGATCCCACATGCCGCAGAGCGGCTGGGCCCGTGATCCATGGCCGCTGAGCCTGCGCGTCCGGAGCCTGTGCTCCGCAACTGGGAGAGGCCACAGCAGTGAGAGGCCCGTGTACCGCAAAAAACAAACAAACAAACAAAAAACATCTGTGAGGTGCCTGAGTAAAACAGATAGAACCATCTCCATCCTTCAGATGAAGAACCAGAGGCTGGAGGGAGCTGGCAGAGATGCCCAAGGAAGGCCCCGCCGGGACTGAGGCAGGTCAGGACCGGCTCTGTCTTCAGCTCCAGCACTGGGGCACTGTGACTGCTCTTTGTTCGCTGACCTTAAAAGAAGCTCGTAGAAAATTTCATGACAGAGACATGGAGGGGAAGGGGCTACCACTCCCTCACTCCTACAGCCCTTTCCTGTGTGCCTAGATCGTAATACCATGCAACAACCCCGCTTTTACGCTTCGCGTTATTTCTCATCATTTCGGATGACGACGGGGTCCCGATGACCATTCCCTCCACGGGGGGTTCATGCGTGTCCCCTTCCCCACCAGACACTGGGGACACAGCCTCAAACCAAACAGACATACTCCCTTGGCTTATGGAGCTCACATTCTCAAGGGAGAGACAACAAAAACAGAGAGAAACGGGACGGCTTCCCACTAGTTGAGAAGAGAGACGCCTGTGGCGTTTAACTGGAGCTGGAGAAGGAAAAGCACAGAAGGTGGTTTTTACCCAAAGGACTCTGTGGTTCCTAGTGCTTTGCTTCGACAACACCAAGGCTAACAGTTATTTTCTAGCCTCCAGCCGTGAAGCGTGTGGGTGCTTATCTAACACAAGCAACTCTGTTACCCCTTTTTTCTTTTCACTTACCAGCATTTTCCAGTCTCCCAGCAGTGGGAGGGAAATGCTGAGCTTTGATAACTGCTGTGCTGGGGGGAGATGGAGAAGTTTTCTGTCTGTCTGTCTGTCTTCAGGGAACTCAGTTCATCAGCAAGTCGGGAGAAGCAAGGTGACAGGGGTCCAGGTAGGGGCTCCGTCCAAACAGCCCAGAAAAGCGCTTCTGCTGTAAGCTGAGGTCCCATCATATGAAATGGTCACCTCTTGCCTCGGAGGGCGATGAGGTGAGGATGGGGGCAGCCCCGATGTACCGAGGGCTTCAAGGTTAAAGTGTCTGGACTCGGTCCCGCCGGCTCGGCGACCCCACAGGCCGCAAGGCCTGCCTCCCTCGGGTGCGTGGGGAGGACGCACCCAGGTGTGCTTCTTCCCAGCTTGACCTCCCAGGGCCGCTGACAGGCGGGTTTGAACTGCTCTAACCCATCAGCCCCAAAGACTGGACTCCACGCCTGTCCGGGGGTCTGGCGGAGAGGGAGGCCCTCAGAGAGAAGTTCTGAGCTCCTTTCCGCAACGGCTGACACTTCTTCAGGCCAAATCCTCTTAAAAGTAGAAACACTGAAATTTCAACCCCTCCAGAAACCTCAAACGATGTCACAGAGTCAGAAAATGGACACCCTCAACATTTGTACTGGATGGTCTCAAAAGGGGTAGGAGAAAAAGCCCTGTGCCGATCTGAGAATCACAATGACACATTTCCTCTTTGAAGTGACACCTGGCTGGCAGATGACCTTAAATCTTTTATTTTTTTTTCTCTTCTCTCTTTGAAACCTTCAAAATGTGAAGCATCCTTTAAAATAATGAGAATTAAAAGCTATGCCGCCCTCCTGTGGGACTGCTGTGCCCACGGTGGGATCAACTGTCTCGGTCCCTGACCTTCACTCCAAATTCTGATCACTTTGAGGTCAACCTCAACTCCTGGGTTGAGTTTTGTCTGACCCAGTGTTCCATTCGCCTCTGCTCAAGTAAAGACCGACACAGCTGTTGGGCGAGGGCAGCGAGAGTGTTTATTGAGAAAGGGGAACTCACACTGAAGGGCCTGGTGTCCGGGCTAGGGGAGAGAGAATCCAAACAAACACCTGATGAGAGATGCCGGAACTCTCTGTCCAGAGGGAAGGTCCAGGATAACTTCCAGGGTGAGTCCTGCCGCTTGTTGGGAGAGGGGAGAAGATACAGAACTGGGGCAGGCCCGGGCTTCTGGGGAAACTCAGGAGGAATGGCTGGGTGAGCCGACAGCAGGACTGGTTCCCACGCTTTGGCGAGCTTTGAAAATGAAGATCTGAACTGATGGCGACTAATGATTCAGCAAACTCTGCCACCAAGACCGCTGAGTATAAAGGGCTGTCGGTTTCATAGTCTGTAGGATCTTTTGGAAAGTGAGGGGCCAGAGGGTCTGGCTTGGAGGAGGTATTTCTCAGACAGCAATGGCGATTGTAGGGACCACAGGTAACAGAGCCCAAGACAAGAGTGGCTTTTGGGGGGCTCTGGCCAGTGTTGCTATCCACGGGGCAGAGAAGGGAGGCCCACTTCCCTTTCCCCTACTCGGCGGACCCTGCGGTGTCCGGGCTGCTGTGGGCTCCATCTCGCAGGACCTTTCTTGGGCTGGAGACAAAGAGCCCAGGTGCCCGCGGGGTCGAGCGGGAGAAGACCTGGTCTCAGCCGCCTGGCATGGGGGGGAGTTCGAAACGCTGAGGTTTGGGGAAAGCTGGTTAACGAGACCCGCGGGGTCTAGGCGGCGCCGGCGGGGCCGCTCTCCGCGCTCGGGAAGGCAGGTCCGGGGAAGGCAGGTAGGGGGTTGGGGGCGGCCCACCTCGCTATGCCTCCCGCCCCTCTCCGCGCGCCGCTGCCGCGCGCTCCTCCGGGCTGGCCAGCTATGGGCCCGCGGCCGAGGAGGCGTTCGTCGTCTGGGCTCGGCGGGCCGGGCTCCGGAACGGAGAGCCGTAGTCCTGGGAGAGCGAGGACGCCGAGCTGCCCCCGCGCGCCGCGCGCTCCGAGCGCCAGCAGGCCCCGCGCCGCCGCAGCTGCGCGCGGAACGAGCGGTCGAGCATCAGGTAGATGAGCGGGTTGGCGCAGCTGTTGACGAAGGCCAGGCAGGTGGCGACGGAGAGGCCCCAGCGCAGCGCCAGCAGCAGGCGGCAGGGCAGCGGCAGCGCGCGCAGGCTCGCCAGGTGGAAGACGGCGCGCAGCGCGCAGAAGGGCAGCCAGGAGCCCACGAAGGCGCCCTCGACGGCGAAGATGATGCGCAGCGAGCGGTTCCGGGCGCGGCTCAGGTGCGCCGGCCCGCGCAGGCGGCACGACACGCGGCAGTAGCAGACGACGGTGACGGCCAGGGGCAGCGCCAGGGTCAGCAGCAGCGTAAGCAGGCTCAGGCCCTGGAAGGCGTCGGACGGCTCCTCGGCGCACTGGCTGCCATGGCCCCCGGGGAGCGGCCGCAGGCGGCGGAAGACCAGCGAGGGCAGGCCGGCCGCCAGCGCCGTGGCCCACACGGCCCCGCATGCGGCCAGCGCGCAGCGCCGGGTGCGGCGGGCGCGCGCGGCCAGCGGGCGGCCCACGGCCAGGTAGCGGTCCACGCTGAGGCCGGCGAGCAGCAGGGCGCCCGCGCAGCGCGTGCCGGCCATGGCGAAGCTGCTGAGCTTGCACAGGCCCTCGCCGAAGGGCCAGAGGCCACCCCGCGCCGCCGCCGCGGCCCACAGCGGCAGCGTGAGCACGAAGCCCAGGTCGGCGGCCGCCAGGTGCTGCACGAAGGTGTCCACGAGCCGCCGCGGGCCGCGCCGCCCGACCAGCAGCCACAGCACGAAGGCGTTGCCCGGCAGGCCCACGGCGAAGGCCGCCAGGTAGAGCGCGGGGATGTAGACGTAGCCGTAGGGCAGGTCCCGGGCCGCGCACAGCTCCTCCTCCAGCTCCAGCTCCTCCGGGGCGCCCGACCCTGAGTAGTCCCAGGACGCCGTCCCCGGGCTGGGGCTCCAGGGCTCGGTGGGGCGCATGGCTGGCGAGGCCCGGGCGGACGCGGCGTCGAGAGGGAGGGTGGCTTTTCACGGCCGGTGCCCAGCACCTCCCTTCCTGTCACCCACCCCGGGCCGAGGCGACTGGGTGGGCAGGAAGGGGTGGGGGAGGAGGGGGGAGGGGGGGCGGGGAGGAGGGGGGAGGAGGGGGGAGGAAGAGGGGAGGGGAGGGGGGGAGGGGAGGGGAGAGGGAGGGCAGGCTCCTGGGGCGGAGACGGTGGCCGACGATTTGGGGCGGAGGCGGGGGCGGGGGGCTTCCCAGCTGGGTCCTTGGAGGAAAAGTCCCCAGGGCTGGGACACAGCCCTGCCTCCCTTGGGAGCCTAGCCTGTCCCTCTCCGTAAGTCGCTCGGTTTCTTTGTTCATGAGCCAAGAACGGCAACCGTCTCAGGGGTCTGGTGGCCGGTTGAAGAGGTGCCCAGAGCCCCAGGCGGTCCTCATCCCCGCTTGACCCCCGCTTGGCCCCCGCTCCCCGCTGCTGTCTGTCTCTGGGAGGAGACAGGACCAGGGGTGAGTATTTTATCTGGGGAGGAGCCTCCCGCCGCGGTTCCCCTGCCTTCTAGGAAAGAGGGGTTCTGCTATCTGTGCACAGCGGGCATGTTGCAGGGAGCCTGCCCTTGGGGGGCCTACCTACTATCAGGGACTGGCCACCAGGCCCTCAAATGGTGTTAGCTCCCCGAGATGCTGGGCCGCGTGCCTTAGCCCAAAGAGTGGCTTTTCTGACCAACTCAGGTTCCCAGGGAGCCACAGGGGAGGGTTTGACCCTGGAGAGGGAGGGTCAGACTGTCCAGATGAAAGGAGCAGAGCCTGGAATCCAAATCCCAGCTCTTCCCCACCTTCCTGCATCGGCAAAACCTACCTGTTAAGCCAGACACAGATGTAAGTTCAGTACGAAAGATGACACCAGACGGTACCTGACTTAGCAGATTAGTTGTCCTAAATCAGGAGTCAGGAGCTTAGAAGGCGGGCGAGATCCCCCGTGCACTGAGAGAGGTGGGGAAGGATACACGGAGAAGGGTGGGCGTGAAGCCTGGCCTTGAAGGAGGCGGTGGGGCCAGGGAGGGGATGGGGAAGGGTGCGCGGGGATGCTGGACGACTCCAGTTAGGTCCCAACTCTTCTTAGCAGACTTCCTCCCATGAGCTGCTGTGTAGCAGCTGATGTGACAGTGTGCGTGTCCCCCCAGAGCCCCCGCCCCATCGTCACCAGGAATGAATGAACTATTGGGCCATCTGGCGTTAAAAATTTGAGGTGGATTATCTATCCATTTTATAGCACACCGTCCCGTTACAGCGAGCTCCTCCGTGCGCAAGGCCCTGTTTGGGCGTCACAGAGATGCCGTTCTTGACCTTGGAGAGTGTCTGATTAGGAGGCAAGGCAGACAGATTCACGTGTAGGACGTGCAGGGGCCAGCGTGCTAGAGGTCAGACGGCCTGGAGTGAATGTTAGCAAAGTCCCCCTGGAGCTCAGACGGGAGGGAGCAGCTGCCTCTGATGGGAAGAGTCAGAAACCTTTCCCGGCACCTGAGGTCAGTTACAGAAAGGAGCTGAAAGGTGACTTCTTCGAGCAGCAGGGCCCAGGTTGGAGGAGGGTGTTAGGAGGGGACGCAGGAGAGGCAACAGGGGACTTGGATGTCACCAGTAGGAGCCCCTGGACATGTTGAGGAGGGCAGTCCCCCCATCTGCTTTGCACAGGTCAGTGCAGAACTGTGGACTGGACGGGGAGAAGCTCCAGCCGGGGGACCCCACCGTGGGCTGTTGTCATTGTTTGTGTTGGGGAGAGGCAGGGTCGGACATAGGGAACTGGACGAGGGGACAGAAAGGAGAGGATCTGTTCAAGAGAACTGTGGCATCGAGGACCTCAGCGCAGAGGAGTTGGCTGGGCCTGGACGGCCAGTGGGGAACGCCGTGGGCACTGCCCGTCCACTGAGGTCGGGGCCACGGAACGGCTTGTGTGTGCATTCCGTTTCATGTTGATTTGAGGTGGGGTGATGGAATCATTCTTTTTTTTTGTTTGTTTGTTTTGCGGTACGCGGGCCTCTCACTGCTGTGGCCTCTCCCGTTGCGGAGCACAGGCTCCGGACGCGCAGGCTCAGCGGCCATGGCTCACGGGTCCAGCCGCTCCGCAGCATGTGGGATCTTCCCAGACCAGGGCACGAATCCGCGTCCCCTGCATCTGCAGGCAGACTCTCAACCACTGCGCCACCAGGGAAGCCCTGACGGAATAATTCTTGATCCACAGCAGACACTTCTGAGTGTGAAAGAAGCATTATCACGAGCAACCTGGCCCGTTCTGCGCAAACTGGGACATGAGGTCACCCTAACTGTGGCCCCTCCGGTCCACGGAGATCCCCAGGGGTGACAAAGCCTAAGGAGGGGTGGGCGCGTGTGTCCACGCCGTTCCGGTCAGGAATTTCTGTCCTGGGCCAGTTACAAGACGGGAGAGGCAGGCAAGGGAAGAGGCTGGGGAATGGATGGCTCTGGCCCAGCCCTCCACGGCATCCCAGTCCCCAAGCCTGGGTTTCTCCTCAAGACCCACATACAGCATGGACACCTGAGGGGCCACGGGAGATGTGGAGCGATTTTTCTGATGTTTGATCACATGGTTGCTGCTGAGGGACGCTCTCATCCTGGGGGGCCTGGGGGCCACAGCCTCCTTCCCCAGAAGGCCAGCCGAGGTGGTGCTGCCTTGCAGGAGCCCGGGACAGTCAGGGACAGGCCCAGACCTGCCCGGGCACCTCTCAGCCTGGGGCATAGAAGGGGCGTGAATCTGAAAGCTCGAGATGAACGGCCGGAAACCTCCAGGTGGAAGAGAATAGGGCAAAGAGACCAAGAGGGTCATGGAGGCAGGGGGTGGAGGGGAGGCAGAGTGGGCTGTTTATTAAAAACACAGAGATTCTTGTTTCCTGGGCTGTGGTCTTGTGGTCCCGAGCACATGGCGGATTTTCTCTGCCAGGGCCTGGGCGTTGGGCCTTTCCGCATGTCTCTTGGTGGCAGGAAGCAGCTCGGGCCAGAGCTGGGGGTGCCGCTCTGGGCCTGGCCTGCCACGTGTCCAGCCTGGCTTCAGTGACTAAGGCCAACTCCATGACACTGGTCTCTCCTCCCCTCTTCAGGGGACCCCCCTCAGGGTTAGAAACAGTCCATTAGTGGAAACTCATCGCGGTCAGCTGAGAATCCAGGCCACTGCTGATGGGTGTCAACACAGCAGAGAGGAAATGGTCCTCCCTCTCTCCATCCCACCCAGGGGCCTTCCTACACCAACGGGCCCTCCTCCCTCTGGACGGCTGGAGCCCGGGTGGCCTGGTCACCTGGGTCAGCCTCACCCTGCCCATGGGATTATCAGCTCCTGGGGTGAGGGAGGCTCGCCCTCACCGCGGCTGGTACAAGCCTGAGATCAGAGGAGATACTTAATAAGTAAATATCCAATGCTTTGAACTAGATGGCTTCCAGGAGTATTTTTATTTCTGGCCCTTTATGGGCTGTACATTTAAGCCCTTACCACTTTCCCCCTCAATGTTAATTTTTCTGTACAAATAATCATCTTAACTCTTTCGGAAAAATTTTTTTTTCTTTTTTTTCGGAAAAATTTTGAAAATTATCTCGCCTTTTTCATCATAAAAACCACAGTCACGTCGCAGAACGTGGAATAAGAAAAGGCGTCCCAGCCCTCGTGAAGCAACGTGGTGAATTTCTTTCCTACCAGTGAAAGACATTTTCAAAAGTGGAGAATTCGTCTGTAATCCCATTATTCTTGGGTTTTCTATTTTGTCAACATTCCATTTCAGATGTTCTCCACGCACATACATTTTACACAACTGTTTCAGAGGCGTGTACGTAATCAGAATGTGCCCTGTTCTATAGTCTGCTTTTCTCAGTTCACGCAAATTCACATATTTCTCTGTTGCTGAATTTTCTAATCCCTTAATTTTGGACATTTAGGTTGTTTGCAGTAATTTTTGCTGTTATGGAGATTTGTAATGAGTAACTGCACTTACAGGTTTCTTCTTCTTTCACTGTTTTCAGGGTATAAATGCCCTCGTGAAGGTCAAAGGCTATAAGCATTTTCTTGGTTTGATACAAATGCTTGCAGCGATCAGTAATCATCTGGCATTGTAGGAGGGTACGGGTTCAGTGCAATCTTGTTAGAGATATTCATCGGTAAAATATATTTTTCCACTTTAATAGGTAATGAGGTCAAATGGTACCTCATTGAAATCTACATTTCGTTGAAAACAATGACTGAAAATCTTTCTAGATGTAATTCCTCTTAGGTGAACTGCCTAATTACATCTTTCAGACATTTATCTATTATAATCTTTTGTATTTCTTATTAATGTGTATGGACTGTTTTATTTAGGATAAACCATTGTCCCATTTGGTTTAAATATTTTCCCAGACCTTTTTCTTAGCGATTTTTAATTTTTTGTTTTACATTTCCATAGTCATTTGTTGCTTTTAGCAGTTTCAGAGTTTAGAATGTTATCTTCTCTTTGATGATCTAAAAACATTCAATTCTATTCTTGTTAAAATTTTGTATCTTTTTAAATCCACCTAGAGTGTAATCATTCCTTTTAGATTTCTGTCGAACTTTCCCAACACCACTAAATTAAAAATATTTTTTAAAACCCTGCTGTGTTGTTATGTCAAGTTCATCACGTACACGCCGCACACGCTGTGTCCGAGTGTCTGCTTCCGGCCAGTGAACAAACGGGTCAGATTGTTACTGACCTGAGTTTGGCCCCCACGTCAGTTTTATAACTTGACAGTTGTGTGCAGCTGGGCTCCAGTTCCTGTGTCTTAGAGCGGGCGGGAGAGGGTCTCCCTGAGCGGGTGAGGATCACATCAGAAGGCCCCCCTCCAGCAGGGTCTGAGCAGGGGGGTCAAGGGCTCCTCCCCAGCCGGAGCTGCCAGGCTCAGCTTCCCCCAGCCCCATCCCCTCTTTGCATTCTGTGCACACAGTGGGTGGTGGGTAATGATCTGGGATTGCTCTGGGAACCTACCAAGGGATCATCCCCATCTGGGGGCTTGTAGCCCTGACCACCACAGGTCCCTGGGCCTGGGCTCCTGGGTGGTGAACTCCACGGGGTGAGGGGGCTTCTGCTACAGATGCTGACAGGGCTGAGGCGCAGACAGGTGGCGTTCTGCCAGTTCTGCGGTCGACGGGTTAACGGCCCGTGTGTGTACCTGTGTGTGCATGGCGCGTGTGCATCCGTGTGCCTGTGCAGGGCAGGGAGGGCTGTCCAGGGAAGGAGGCGGCCGTCCTGCCCCTGCCCTGCAGCCTGCCCAGCCGAGGGGCCCCACCCTGGCTGCCGGCCGAGCAGTGTGTCACATGCTTGACTGTTTCAGAAACTCTCAGGAAATCAACCTGGGTGGCTGGGAAGGGGCATCAGTGTACCCCAGGTGCGCTGAGGTGACTCAGAGTGAAAGCGCCTCAGGGCTGCGACCTCACTGCCAGCCTGCGGGTCGGGGGTCGGGGGGGGTCGGGGGGCGGAGGGTGGCTTTCAAGGAAAGGGAGACTCCATCCCCTCCACGGCCGGGGCGCACACAAGGCGGCAGGAACCTGACAGATGGGCGGCAGGGAAGTCCCTCGGCCGGACCAGGACCCCAGAACGTGTTTGGAAAGGAAGTCACAGCTCTCGGTAGCCATTACTCAGCCCACACAGGCTGCTCGCTAGGACCTGCCATTACTTTCCAGTGATTTCACTGAAAGCTGGAGTGGGAAAGTGGGTGCACATTTCTAGTCATTTCAGTAGGAACTGGAGCGGGGTGGGGGTTGGGGGGCGGCTCTCTTGGTTCTGTGACCCTGCCCTTCTCACCCCATCCTGCCCGACCCTGCCCTCCCCACCCCATCCTGCCCCTGGCCCTGCCCTTCCCACCCCATCCTGCCCCTGACCCTGCCCTCCCCACCCCATCCTGCCCCTGGCCCTGCCCTTCCCACCCCATCCTGCCCCTGACCCTGCCCTTCCCACCCCATCCTGCCCCTGACCCTGCGCTTCCCACCCCATCCTGCCCCTGCCCCTGCCCTTCCCACCCCATCCTGCCCGACCCTGCCCTTCCCACCCCATCCTGCCCCTGCCCCTGCCCTTCCCACCCCATCCTGCCCTGCCCTGCCCTTCCCACCCCATCCTGCCCCTGCCCCTGCCCTCCCCACCCCATCCTGCCCGACCCTGCCCTCCCCACCCCATCCTGCCCCTGGCCCTGCCCTTCCCACCCCATCCTGCCCCTGGCCCTGCCCTTCCCACCCCATCCTGCCCCTGGCCCTGCCCTTCCCACCCCATCCTGCCCCTGACCCTGCGCTTCCCACCCCATCCTGCCCCTGACCCTGCGCTTCCCACCCCATCCTGCCCCTGCCCCTGCCCTCCCCACCCCATCCTGCCCCTGCCCCTGCCCTTCCCACCCCATCCTGCCCCTGCCCCTGCCCTTCCCACCCCATCCTGCCCCTGGCCCTGCCCTCCCCACCCCATCCTGCCCCTGGCCCTGCCCTCCCCACCCCATCCTGCCCCTGGCCCTGCCCTCCCCACCCCATCCTGCCCCTGCCCCTGCCCTCCCCACCCAATCCTGCCCCTGGCCCTGCCCTCCCCACCCCATCCTGCCCCTGCCCCTGCCCTCCCCACCCCATCCTGCCCCTGGCCCTGCCCTCCCCACCCCATCCTGGCCCTGGCCCTGCCCTCCCCACCCCATCCTGCCCCTGGCCCTGCCCTCCTCACCCCATCCTGCCCCTGGCCCTGCCCTCCCCACCCCATCCTGCCCCTGACCCTGCCCTCCCCACCCCATCCTGCCCCTGGCCCTGCCCTCCCCACCCCATCCTGCCCCTGACCCTGCCCTCCCCACCCCATCCTGCCCCTGCCCCTGCCCTCCCCACCCCATCCTGCCCCTGGCCCTGCCCTTCCCACCCCATCCTGCCCCTGGCCCTGCCCTTCCCACCCCATCCTGCCCCTGACCCTGCCCTTCCCACCCCATCCGGCCCGACCCTGCCCTTCCCATCCGACCCTGCCCCTGCCCTTCTCACCCCGTCCTGCCCCTCCTACCACCGGATGGATGCCCCACCTGTCAGGTAACAAAAGACAAGAAAATGACGCACTGCTTCCCTGAGAACCGCTCTCACGTTACTGGAGAGGATGAATTCTACCACATGAATCAGCATGACTCGAGGCAGCCCGCGGCATCCTGTCCCGGGTGTGGGCAGCGGGGCGGCCTCGCGGAGAAGAAGACTGTGTCGGGGGCAACGTGATAAGTGGGGTGATGTCCTGAGTGGCCCCAGCGCCGAGGGGTCACAGTCACCCCAGCACCATCCTCCCCGCAGCTCGACAGACACAAGAGGAGCCGTTAAGATAAGCCCAAGACCGTCCTTACAGTTTGACCTTTTCTACGACTACCTTGATGACTTACCTCGGAATGTCAGACTGTCTTATTTTCGCGGTGTCTACTGGGGATCTCCCTGCCGGTTGCCATGACAGTGACCCGGCCGGCTGCGGAGGGCTCCCGAGGCGAGGTCCGGGCCCAGGCGAGGCGGCCCCGGGGTTGTGGGGGGGGAGACACTCGAGATGCATCGGGACCCGAGCTCACCTGCGAGAGCCGTCCGACAGGAGACTGGGGGCGGAGGGAGGCGAGGATGGGACGCGTGACGGGGGTCCGGGCCTGGGTGCCTTCCGTGCTGCACGGGGGAAGGAGGAAAGGATGCTCTTGAAGGTTTCGGCCTTGGTGGCTGGAGGCTGCCAGGAGGGAGTTGGTTCCACTGGGAGGTTGCTGTTCGGTTCCTGAGCAGGTTGAGCTGGGGATGGCCGTGAACTTCCAGGGGACAGGTCAGACGCATGGTGGCGGCGGGCGGGGCGCGGGGGTCCGGGACCCTGAGGGGCTGGAGGCCCCGAAGGCGGGCAGGGGGTGAGCAGGGCCTGGGGTGGGCGTCGGGGAGAGCGGAGCTCTGAGACAGGCCCATAACTCGCGGGGGATAGATGGGGGCCCAGAGAGAAGGTCAGAAGGTCACCGTCGTGATGACCCGGCAGTTTGGAATTTCGAGCTGCCCCCGGGTCCCAGGGAATGCTGTGTGAACCGGAGGGGTCAGAGCGGGAAAGCCGACGTGGGGTTCTTATTTTGAGGGCAGAAACATCTTTAGTAGGAAAGCAGGGGTGGCCCAGCAGAGAGCAGACTAGGTCTGGGTCTGATTTTCAATTCTGGGCCTCCACTGACTCATCTGGCGAATACTGACTCAGCACTGCTATGTCTGCACACGGATCGCAGGGTCAGGGATGCAAGCACAGACTTCCAGCGTCCGCAGACACAGCTGTGTGCTCCCCCGGGGCCCCGCGCTCCGCCACCTTCACACCCTGTGGGACGTGGGACGGGCAACACGGGGGCTGCCTCTGGCTCCAAGCCAAGAGGGGGCAGTTTACAAGCCGCTACCTTGCTGAAGGGCCGTGGTCGTAAAAGTAGGCCCTTACGGCGACTCAAAATTCAGGTCTGAGACCACGCTGCACGTACGTCCTACCAGCTAATACTGCGGGACCGTCTTATGTTCCTTACAAAACCGGCTCTCGTGAGACTGAACTTGCTGCCCGTTAAGGAGAAGAGGACTCGCTTGCCCCCATCACAGCAGAGACTCTGCCAGCTGTTTTCAAGGCCTGAGTGCGTCTGCCTGGAGGCAGTCGAGTTCCCTGACGGAAGGGACCCTACCGTGGTGACCCTCGCACCTGACGACTCTTTCCTCGATACGTGTAGTCAACCTGTTGGCAGGCTTCGTTTATCTCCAGTACACTCGCGATCTCTCCGTCTTCCCATCCTTGTGAATCCAGGTATTCAAGGCCACGGGAACACACCCGGCTGGTTTTAGCTGCTGCTGCTGTGTGGGTGTTTAGAGAACTGGGCACCAGAGGGAAGCTCACCTCAGCCCTAAGGGCTGTTTCCCACCGCCGGTGAATGTGTGACCGCCTTTTGCAACCGTCAGACTCCGCTGTCTTTTCATGCCACAGCACCTACAGCAGCGGGAAATGCTGCCCCGGGTGGCCCGGGCGGGGAGGGGATCTGAAATCCCCAGGCTGACACGCCGGCCGGGACGCCGCCACTTCTTAGCTTTGTGTCCCTGACAGAGTCACTAACCTTCCAAGGCCTCGTCACCCTTGTCTGTAAAATGGAGATGTCAATGCTCGCGTCCCCTCGGAGGGCAAATCAGAGGACCCTTTAAGTCCTCAGGCGATGTGAAAGGGGACGGTTTCTGTTTGGTCGGGGCCGAGAGCCACATTTCCTTTCTCACATCGACGTGCACACCCCGAACAACGAAACACCGCAGCCGAGTGTAACTGTCAGCGACACACGCCGCCCTGCGTGTCTTCAGCCCGCGATGCTTCGCACCCCAGCAGGTGCTCCCGACGGAAGGCGAGGATTCGACCACCTCAGGCCGCAGGCTGGGGTGAAGCAGAATAAAATGCGTCGGGAGCTGAGGTTCCACAGCGGCTTCGCTTCATATGGTAAAAAACCCCCAGAAACCCTTAGCGGGCCTTGAAATATGTTTTTGTTAACTCAGTTGCCTTTACCCTCTTCCATGGAAAGTAAAAAAATCCTTTTTTTCTTTCTTTCCGACATAAACAGGAACTCACTCTTGTCGGGGCACGTGGAAGGGAACCCGGAGAGAGCGGGCCACCGAGACGAGGTTCTAGAGCCCCGACGTGAAGAGCAGCTGACGTACCCCCCCCCCCCCCAAATGACACAAATAGTTAATTTCTCATTTGTCTCTGAAAAGCAAAACTGCCATTTTAAGGAGATGCAGGTCTACTTTGTAAGCACCCGTGACTTCTGAGGGAGGGCAGAGTTTCAAACTCACGCCCGATTCCTAGGTCAGAGCCTCACAGCCGTGTTCCCTTTGCTGTTATCTCTCCGCGTGGACAGGTGACGAAATAAAGGCGCCTGTTCCTATCCACCAGGCTACCTTCCTCTGCTCTAAGTAAGGACTCCCAATGAGCCAGGCCAGGGGGGCACACTCCCGGGCACCACGGTTTGCGCACGCTTCTCTAGTGTCGCCTGAGTCTCACGGTTAAATACCTTCAGTTTTGAAACTGGAAGTGCAACTCTGTGCTGAGGCCCGAGTGTCCCGTCAAAGGACCAAAGGCGGAGGACGCACTCGGGCTTGGCAACTGCAGACATTTCTTCAGGTGTGGAAGTACGCAGGAAAGATTTCTGTTGCTGTTAACCGGTTGTTAGATCTTTCTTTTTTTTAACTGCTCTGCTCTCAACGAGGAGAATCAGCAAAATCAAAGTGAAATTTAGAGAATCATGGCCAAGACCTGGCTTCCCGCTGCTGCCAGAGACAGCGGGGCAGGCGGTGAGGGGGTCGCCTCGGCAGCCGTTCAGTTCCAAAGGTACAGAGGGTTAGTTCTGACACAATTACTAACTCACCAGAAGAAAGTGAAGCAACACGGACAAAATCAGCGTAGGAGGGGCACAAACACTTACACGCCACCACACAGACCGTCTGAGCCGAGCACGGAAGGCAACAGACTCTCAGCATTGCCTAAGTCAGGGTTCAAACAACATCTAGTGTTGGTGGCCTCTTATGAATATCTCAACGGTTCAATTTAAACAGAGGTGAAGAGACAGGAAAAACGATATGATGAGTTTGCCCAAGTTCAAATATTACCCCCAAACCCATATGTTATTTAAGAAACAGAAAAGGTCATTTGGTGCCATGCTTTTATTCAAATGAAAGGGGAAAAACTACACGGTACCAGGAAGTAGCAAATAGGACAGTATTTTACAGCACAGCATCGTAAAAAAAAACCTGTAAGCGATGCTCCGGGGTACACAGTAAGCACACCAGATACTGTGCACCGCCCGAAGTGCCCATGAAACCACAGTTAAAAAGCTGAATTCGGCTTTAAAAACAGCCAAATAAAAACGGTTAACAGTCGTTCTAAAGCAAAAGGGAAAAGCCGAGAGGAATGAGAAGCTTTCCAAGGCTGTGTCACGTGGCAGAATTTGACAGGCCGCACTGGTAACCGTTACGGGTTTGTTTGGCAAACTTAACTGAATAATTGTCCTAATAATGTGACCCTCCAATGATGAGAAGCACCAATGTGGTTCGATAAGGTTGATGGATATCTCCAGACTTTATGAAATAGCGTAGTTTTCATGTGTATAATTTTCAAACATAATTTAAAGAAAATCTGCAGACTTAAATATATCCATATTCTTTCTGCATGAAGAAAGTAAAACATACTGAGAGCAAGGAACTTTTGTGGCAACATTCACATTCTACCTTTAGACACTGTGGACATTGTTGGACACACACAAATTTGAGAATAAAGGGTGGTCCTGTCCGGTTTTACATAGTTAGTTCCTCCATTGTCTGGCAGCCAATTAAAAAAAAATTTATGGCCAAGTAATATCAGCAAGAAGATTGCTTTGATAAAGGAAATTTAATTGATTGAAAAGAACAAATTTAGGAATGTAGAACGCTTATTAATTCTCCTTTTGTCTCTATTATTTACCACATTTTGATTAGATTCACTTACTTTTTTTTTTTTTAAACTAGTCAATCTGAACATGTATTTGACAATCATTTCCTTCTCATTGTGATAGAAACGGTTGTCTGAAAGGTAACATGTGCAGTCCCCCAGTTTAAATCTCCATATATTATATACACAGTATGTATACACTTAAAATATAAGAGTTACATATATCCTGGTCTCTTACATGCAAACAGTAGATCACAAATAGTTCTGAGCTACACATATATCTTGCACAGGTACTGGAAAAAATCTGTGAATTTTTTTTTTTTTTTTACAGTTTTAACAAATATACATAAATATAAGAACATAAATTACAGTAAAATATTGACAGCATTTGAGAAAATGTTGATAACCCAGATGCACTGATGCCTAAAGGCCTTATAATAATAGAAAAGTACAGTTCAGGGACATTTCATTCCTACTCTTTTTAAAAAATAAGTAAATACATCATATGAGATATTAGTTATTTCTCTAAACAACTCAATTAGAGAAATGTATAAATTTTAGTCTCTACTTCCCGTGAAAGAAAACAGACGACACATCTCATATATGCTACAATACTGTCTTTCCCTCTAAGTTTACACGGTTGTCACAACACTGAAACATAACAGGGTCACAGAATCATTCAAGTCTTTTCCTGAGAATGAAGTTTTTCCCCAACTAACCCTCTGGTATACACTGTTAAAGGAACAAAGACCACATAGAGAAGGTTTCAAGTGTGTACTTAATCTAAGCTGAACCACTCGAAAAGGATAAAGAAGAAGAAAAACGCAACATAAGCAAAAGAATGTGAAGCCATTTGAAAATTAAAACGTAGCCCTTTGTACATGTTTAAAAATTCTAAATATAATTTTTTATATCAGTTATAAATATAATGTAAAGACCTCTTGAGAAGTCATGGCAGGAAGTCTTACATCCTCAGATTCCGAGACTATTCTCCAAGTGTCCTTCACTTCCGCCAGCTTATAAAGTGACATACTTTAAGAGAGACAGAAAGCCTTTTTGTTAAAAGAACAATCCAAATTATTCTGAGTTGGCCAGAAGTGGTGTAAAAACGGCACTGATTTAATCAGCAACTTCTTATAACATCTTCTTGGTTAAGCTCATGTGGTTTAAGTGAACCTATAGCAGCTCTTCACAACTTCTCTTATTTAATAGAGAAACATTAATACTTGAGTGAATAATAAATATGGAATTGTAAATACTTAGCAGAATAATTCTTGCAAATGCTCTAACACCATTAAAACATGAGGGTTGCTGTAAAACTGAACACTAGTGTTTCTCTCAGCATCCTACGAAAGACGCAAGTTACCTCTGAAGGCCTATTTCCTACTCGCGTGATCTCCACGTGAAACAAAATACAAAGGTGTCTTGGAACAAACCCCCAGCAGAGAAAAACAGCAAAATAAACCATCTGAAGACAGGCATGTACGTTAAAAAGTTCTTTAAAAAAAAAAAGCAACAAACAAAACACACAATTCGTAATCTTAGCCGTATTTCAACTAGGGTCCATATGAGAACTCAGTGCTTCGACGTATCGAATACCGAGCAGGCGAACCTCCACCTGTGAGCTGGACAGCGCGTCACCGCCTGGCCTATCACCCGTGTGGGTCCTCCTGCACTCCAAACGCTGCGGTCTACATTCCAGTTGTCATGACAACAGAGCTGGATGTCCAGTTTCAATTAATAAAAGTCTGTTGGCAATTAGAAAGGTTTTCTATAGGCAGGAAAGATGAAGTGCAAATTTAGCGTGAATGTTCTGAAGCGAGTGTTTCCCGGTTCCTACGCTTTAGTGGGCAAAAGTTTCTTGGGCGTCACTGGTCTCTTGGTCTGCCACAAATGGCTGTGAATGGTAATGGCATCAACACTGGCAGATAAAGTTTTAGCGGGGATGTGGCTGAACTGTTTCCTGTCAGAATTATATTTGTAAAGGCCCTCGATCATCTTTTTAGTGATAGATTTAGGGCCTATCCCAGTCAGCTTATTAATCTCTTCAGTCTCTGGGCAGTAAGTATACAAAGACCTGAACTGGCAGCCTGAATCCCGGAACAAGATTAGGAAGTTGTTGGCATCTGACTTCTCCATTTCCTTTAGGATAAGAAACAAAAATAAAAGCCCTTAAACATTTTGCTGAATATAATTTATATAACTGTGTTACATTTCTTGGCCAGTTTTTATGACATGTAATTTAAAATATAAGTTCTTTGTAGCCAAAATGAGGCGTGCAATCCACGTCCAGCACACGGGGATTGAGATGTGTGCAGAGACCTTACCGCTGAGGTCCTGTTGGCTGTGCCGGAATTGTAACCCCGGAGGGACTTAAAAGGGCTGCAGGGTCTGCTAACTCTCGGTCTCAGTCAGACTGTCTCTACCACTAACAGCCAGGCACTGGCGATCTCCTTCGCAACAGAGCTTCATTTTTAAAAAGGCAGATCATGTTATCTACATTTATGAAACGTGAACGAGTGACTCTGGGCAAGAAAATCATTTATAATTTTATATTATCATCTTAAGTCTATGCCTAGTCTTTAATAAAATCTGCGGTCTTCCAGAATCCCGTTTGAAAGTAAACTCAGTCTAACAATGAGAACATAGTTAACAGATCTTTCATATGCTGTTGAAATTCTAGGAGTCCCCTGAAGAGTATTTCCTCCTGAACTGAAAGAGAAGACTCCTACAGTTTTACAATGTTGCCAAATCTAATTTTCATGCAAACATGCTTACCTCCAGTATTTTTTTCTTCTGACCTTCATTTACTTTTCCAGCCAAACAGCAATGAGCTAAAGCATTTTGTATTATGTGCTTATTGGATTTTGCACTGGGTTCTTTGAAGAGCTTTGGTCCTATGGCAGAATTTAATAACAGTAATAAAACAAAAACAGCACTCCTAAGTCAGAAATACGACTGTGTTTAAACGATGCGACTGTCCCTACACTGATTAAACTCTGTAATGGAAAACAACATTCTGTGCCTGAGGGCCTCTGGCTGCTCTGCAGCGGTCAGAGCAGGTCAGAGCGCAGGTCAGAGCACTGTTGCATCCGCAGGGACACCCCTGGGGGCCTTCGCGGGCCTTGCTGTGATCGTCACACTGCCCGGTTCACCTCTTTCTCGGGTTTGGTAAGGTTATTGGTGAGCTTAACGCACAATGGGACCGCAAGTAACTTTAGCTTTTAAAAGACAAGAAAAAGCGTCATCTTTTTCTTCTTCCACACCTCTGGGGTTTTTTCTTAGCATTTTCTTTTCACAACGATGTCTGTAAAGCACAGAAACCCTTTTTGCCACTTTGCTGGGACACTCGCGCTCGTGAAGGGCCGTGTGTTGGCAGGCTCCCTCCCCCTCACACTAACTCAGCTCTGCCCCGAAAGGCCCTCGGTAGTGTGCCGAGAAACTGGTTCTTTGGGAAAGAAAAAACATGAGCCCTGATCTTTACCTATTTCTAGAGTAAACTACTCCTACCATGGCTGACTCAGGGCCAGCAATTGTTCTGCAGCTGCATAATTCCTGGAATTTTAACTGTCAGCCCATGAGCTGGTCTGAGCAGGTCAGGTGCCTGCCGCAGGCCTGCAGCTCTGGGCTCCCAGCGGTGCTGCAACACGGCCATTAAGCTGGCCTTAAAGGCTGACACGCTGCTGAAGGGGGCTGTCTTAGAAGCCATAGAACGGGGAGGGAAAGCTCACACCAAGTCAGCCAGCTTTGCCTCCTTGGGCCTTTGGGGGCCACTTCCAGGGCCACACGGATGCAGGCGGGACGCGGGCGGTCTCTGCTCCTCCGCACTTCTCCTGTCCTCCCACCTACCTCTCCAGGGCGCTCACATTTCCTCTCCTGCGTCTTTTCTTTAGTTCTTACCTTCTTTCCATTCTATGAGCTTTTCCTTCAATCACACCTCTGCAAACAGAGGCTGGAGGAGGGCCTGACGGGGACGTGCAAGGCCGGGTGCCCTCCTAGACCCAATGCATTCCCGTGTCTTTTAGAGCCTCTCAACACTTTTTCAAGACGCACTGTTCCAGATACTGAAATCCCAGCGTTAGAGGAGGGGCTCGGTGGACTCTAGCTGTTCCCAGTACTCAGGACCGATGCACTGCTGAGGGACCCTCTCTAAAACTTCTTCAAACCCAAACTACAACACAGAAACGGCCTGCATTTTTAAGGGAGGAGTAGAGGAATGAGGTGGGTACTACTACCTTTTAGAAACTTACCTTAATTCTTCTGGGACAAACCATATCACTGAAACCGAAAGTGACCACCTGCATTCACTGTTTCGGATCAGTCTTCCGTGTTTAGACCGAGAGGCAAGTCAGTGAACCTTTCTTAGCACAGCCTGCGGCTAGTCTCAGCCCCATGTTAAACTGTTTCCCTAAAAATGCACAGGCACTGACCTGTGTACTCTGTTCCGGAAGCCACAGAAGAAGTGGTCGAAGCGTTCTCCCAGTCCTTTTCGCCATTTCTACTGCCACAACGGCTTGGAGATAAGAAGCCTTCTACAGACTCTGATCTAAATAATAAATAACATTTTAATGCCTCAGATAGAGAAGAACATTTGGGCTTCAGAAGGGTATACGTGAGCACCAAACAAACTCAACCCAGAGGCTTTAAAACGAGAGGACGGTGATAACTTCGTCTCATTCACAGCTATACATCCAAGTCCTGAGAACTCAGCAGGCACTCCCTAAGTGTCTGCTGAATGACAGAATGAATGGTTTGTCCACATGACAATCGGCAATTCACGCAGCAGGGTGGTAATACAAAGATCAGAGCTCAGAGCTGATGACTGTCCCTAGAAACGCTCTTTTCTGTATATGGGTGTTATAGTATAAAATAATGAAATACTGATTTTTAGCTTCTAAGGTACATACATCCTAGAGAAAGAAAGAGACAGCGTACAAAAGAGATCTTTCCTAAGTCACGAGCAATAATTCCTTACTTTGGAATTATTCTAAAGGGGAAGAAAACTAGAGGACGGCGCTACACCGATGAGGTACTTTCTGTTTTTACCATGATTATATCACAACCGTAGTGGCAACGACTGACGTACAAGTACGGTTAATGTCTTATTGGTGTCATAATTCTAAAATTCTGAAAGATAAAAAACTGAAAGATGAACAGACCTCTTTCCATATAAATTTCTTTTAACAGAAACCCAAACTGTCCTAGCGAGCAACACTTATAAACATTTGTGACTATGGTCCGTTCACTGGGAAACATAAAGTAACGTTTTCTATGGAAACACTTATGCTGCAACTTACCTCGGGGTCCTCCTGCCTGAATGCACACTCTCGCTGTCGCCTGTGTTCAGTGACGCCAAAGAAAGGCTAGAGACTGAAAAGACACGATAAATTTGTGATCCTGAATAAAAACGAGATTAGAAATTCAAAAGGAACAACCGGAAAAGAGCCTGCTCATTAGGTAACACCAGCATATGAAAACGGAGCTCACGTAGTCTCTTTTCCTTTTTAGGTGCATAACATGCTCGCGTGCATGTACGCACAATTTGTTCAAAATGAGCAAGGAACTACTTTTGAGAAATAATGAAATAAGTGAGGAATTAAGAGGTACAAACTTCCAGCTGGAAGATACATGAGTCACGGGGACGCAATGTACAGGGTGGGGAACATAGTCAATAACTGTGTAATATCTTTGTACAGTGACAGGTGGTAACTATAGACTAACCCTGGTGATCATTTTGAAACGTAGGGAAACATCAAATGAATCACTATGTTGTGTTACAGGAACTAACACAGTGTTGCAGGTCAATTATACTTCAACAAACCAACCAACTCATAGATAAAGAGATCAGATGTGTGGTTACCAGAGGTGGGGGGAGGGAGGGGGAACTGGAAGGTGGTGGTGGCAAGGTACAACTTCCAGTTATAAGACAAACAGTCCTGGGGATGTGACGTACAGCAAGACGATTACGGTTTATAATTTATCTAACACTGCTGTGCGATATATGACACGAAGACTGCTACGAGTAAATCCTAGGAGTTCTCATCACAGGGAACAAATATGTTTTTCTTTTCCTTTAATGTTGTATCTATACGAGATTAGATGATGGATGTTCAGTAAATTTACTGTGGTCATCATTTCATGATGTATGTAAGTCAGATCATTATACTGTACATCTTAAACTTATACAGCGCTGTATGCTAATTATATCTCAATAAGGCTGGAAGAAAAAAAAAGAAATAATGACAAAATTAATTGCTGTTAGGATTTATTCCAGAAACAACGTGGTAATGTGAGATATAATACAGTGATTATAAGAAAAAAGTTAACAATAAGAAAAATTAACAAAGAAACTAACAAGAAGAATAAAGTATATTTATTCTTCTTACCAAGTAGAAAATTAATTTATTAATTTCAGCCAATACTGGGTATCAAAATTTTTCACTGACTAGAAAAGGTAGAGTTCTCTTTATTTTTTGAGTTGAAGTATAGTTAATTTACAATGTTGCGTTAGTTTCTGGTGTATAGCAAAGTGATTCAGTTATATATATAATATATATATACACACGTTCTTTTTCAGATTCTTTTCCATTATAAGTCTATTATAAGATACTGAATATAGTTCCCTGTGCTGTACAGTAGGTCCTTGTTGGTTCTCTATTTTATATATAGTAGTGTGTACCTGTTAATCCCAAACTCCTAATTTATCTCACCCACCCCGCCCCTTTTCCCCTTTGATAACCCTAAGTTTGTTTTCTATGTCTGTGAGCATTAGAGGTCTCTTTAAACAGTCAATGTTATGTTATTTTCCTTCAGTTTTAGAATTACTCTAGGAATTCTCTAAAATGTTCTGTGGCATTTAGTTTTAATAAAGTAAACATTAAAAAAATAAGAGTATGCATGTTGAATTTGGAAAAAAGTATTATCTCAACTCCAGAAATTATAAATTTGGATTTTTGACCATTTATATCTTAAAGGAGGGGCTCATGAACTCCTGATCTTATATTCCTGGTTATACTGACATGTTCTGTACACATGCCAGGCACACAATGCAGTTAATGATCCAGGGAGCTGACGTCTGAGGGCGAGCTCCCTGCCAGGTTAGTGTTTAAGCTGGATGTTCAGCCCCTGCGTTTGCTCTGCTGGCCATACGCATGCACACATAATACACTCAAGTCACCGGAAGCATCCTCTGCTCGTTCTGGTTCTGCACACAGGGAGTGTGCAGTTCAGCCCCGAGCACCCACAGCCGGCGTGACTGCCCGGGCTGCTGTGGCTATGAACAGACTCCTCACAATGCACGTGTTACCTGGAGGACCTTTTACGGGTGTTTTGGGGGATTCAATGTGGTCTCTGTGGATAGACTTCGGCCGCTGCTTTTTCTGCTTTGCTCCCTGAGGCCGAGGTTTGATGACCGTGTCCATGTCTTCCATGAGCTTCAGCTGCTTGCGCCTCAGGTACTCCTGCCGGATGAACTCCCGGCGGGCTCGCTCATCTTCCTTCTTCTGACGTTCTTCCTCGGTTTTACGCCTAGGAAACAAGCGGGTACATTTCTTTGTGCACAACACTGTCAGGTGTGCGCTTACGTGAGAAGGAAGAATGATTCAGCCCCTGGGAAAGTGGTTCATTTAAAATGTACTTGAGATAATTTAGGTCACTTAAATATACCATTAATAAGTACTTAAAAAATGCATGTGTGTCTGTGTGTGTCTGTGTGTGTGTGTGTGTGTGTGTGTGTGTGTGTGTGTGTGTAAAACCCAGGAAAATTACTTCCAATTAATGTTTCTGGAGAACTTTAAGATGCCTCAAACTCAGGATAAAAATATGCAATCAAGTAACACTTTAGGAAAATAACTTCTAAAAAGCACCCCAAATCAGCCTTGTTTCTATATTCTGCAAAGGTCCCTAAACACCGTTAACAAGAGTCAGGGGGACACCACCTCCCACAGACCCCGCGCAGCGGCCCCCACCTGGTCTCCTCTTTCTTGTGCTCCATCTCAGCTTCCAGCTGTTGCTTCCGCAGCTGGGTCTCTTTCTCCCTTCTTAATCGTTTCTCCAACAAAGCTGCCCGCTTCATTGCCATATCATTTTCTGCTTTTTGATCATCCTAAGAGTGAATGTCATTGAGAAAGAGGAAACATCTGAGGCACCAATATCCTCGTGTTCAATGCTTGTGGCCACAGGGAGGGGTCACTCTTAATAACTGAAAATCCAAACTGCCTAGTGAAGCTCACTCCAATCGCACCATAGATGGACATGTTCCAAAATCATGAGGGAAGAAATGAATTAAAGTGGTCATACTTTTGTCAAGTAACAAAGGACGCAAACTTCTTTGATTACATGTTTTCAAAACTTAGGAAGTTAGCAAAGAACAACATAAAAAGGGAAAAAAAAGACAAAGTTTTTTTGGGCCCTGATAAATAACTGAGAGTGGAGAGTTTCCCCACAATTTTTAAAACTGCATTTAAATTGTATTTAAATACATGCTTAATATAGAAAACTCAAGTCAAAGCATCAAAAAAATTAGCTACCCAAAGCTGTATCACATAAATGAAGCCATTGCTGCATGATTTTTTAAAAAAGGTTGAGGTCCTGACAGTTTGCTTGCTGGGTTCTGAACTATATACCACAGGTTTTTCCTTTGAAGAGAAGACGAGCACACTTATACTCCTAACCCCAGAGCTAGTTCATGACCTGTAGGTGTCCTGAGCCTGCCCCAGCTTCCACCTGAACGCTCAGGGAGCTCAGAAGTCGGGCAAGTAACCAGCTGTAGAAGTGGTTCCCCGTCGTAACGATGCCTTGCTTATTAATTCAACAAGTGTTTCCTGCGTGTCTAATACATTCACAACATAGTGTCAGACGTTACAGATACTAAAATATGAAAAAGATAGGGCACCTTAGGTTAAGGAGCTTCTAGATCCCACGGGGAAGAGGTACAAACAAGGTGCTTTGCACAGAAACCCAGAGAGAGATGAACTCTGAATGGAGAAAGTCAGAAGATACCATTCAAACAGTCAGTCCAAACATTCACACGTCTGTGTCAAACAAACGACACACACTGCAATTTGCCAGGCACTTTACTATGCTCTGGGGATAAGGAGATGCAGGGTCTCTAGGAGTTCACAGTCTAAGAGAAATCATAACAGAAGCAAATCACAAGGTAGTTGGAAGTTCTGGGTCAGCAGCATTACTATGAGGATGTTTAGGATACAAGAGACACAGAGGAGAACATACTCACATCTACCCAAGGAACCATGAAAGGCTGCAGCAAATAGATGAGGCCTGAAGTTAGTCTTACAAAACATCCCAAACAGAGTTATGGGGGGAGAGGGTGGACCAACAGGCTTGGATCAGTCTGTGAAAGGCCCCTGAATACATGCTGAGGGGTTTAAGTTTATCCAACAGGCAACTCTAAGAGACTCCGTCGAGCTATGCTACCAAGTGGCAGTGTGACGAATGAGACCATGACAGAGGCAGGGAGCCCCGTGAATGAGCTATGACCACGGTCCAAGGGGGGAGTACCGGGCAGTGAAAACTGAAGTGAGGAAACGAGGGTAGAGATGGACTGTACGTTTTCCATCCAAGGATGCCCCTCTGTTCTCCTTTCTCTGCAGGAGCAGAGGTAGCAAGCTCTCTAAAATTAAACACATCTATTACTGTCTACAGTAGCAGCCTATTAAAAAAAAAAATAGTAGTTCTACACGGTTAAGAGACAAAACACAACCCACATTCAAATTTCTAAACATTAAAAAGGGCCGAGAGGGCCATCTCTCTATGACCAACTTCAAAGTAAGTTACCAGGTTCCAATAGTGAACGATCCTAAGTAAAACTAGCAATTGTAACCACTTCAGTATTCGCGGGTTTTGACCCCAATAGGACTGCTGTACGCGTCATTTAAAACCCGAAATTATAAACTGTTGCCACTGAGTGCTGTCTTTCTATCTATGTTCCCAATTGTGGAGCTATTCAGGATCACAAACTGTTTACTTTAGCCCCTTGACTAAAAAAAGAAACATGAGTAGCACACATATACATGTTTCTGATTATAAAAAACCCTATATTATTCCCTATAGGGAATTTGGAAAAATATAAAGATGAAAAAAGGGATGACAGGAGAAACATTTTTAAATAATATTAGGCTTTTCTGGTTCTAATATCTATGATAAATTTCAAGATCTTACCATCACGAGGCGATACTGTTCAGTATTTGCGTTAGTTGGCTGTAGTATTGTTTAAACACATGTCATATCCAACACCGATCCTGAGATTAGGGGTCATATGCTACACCTTCGCCAATGCTTCTAGAGAAGCTATTTCAATGACAACTGTTCCAATTATATACTTCTAAATGTTTCACCTTGCAAGAGTCTGTCTGGTCAGTTTTCAAAAGATTTTTTAAAAAACAATACATACAAGGGAAGACGGTCAGTATTAAGAAAATAAACTAAAACAGACTTACATGCAATGCCAAGTTATGAGCTTTTTACAAAGTGGCCACTGAACATCTTTTGGAAGAGTGTGAATCGCTTGGTTTTCAAAAGGCTTTGGTGAAAGTGAGAGAGAGTCAGAGGGACAAAAACAGCACGTCTAAACATGTACCACGATGTGATGAAAGGAGGGCTGTTCTAGAAACCAACGCGCCCGAACAGAACTGCAGTCCACAAGGGGCGGGCCAGAATACATTTTAGGATTAATGGCAGACCTGTAACGAGAAGGGCGGCTGCTAAAGGAGCAAGCGCGCCAGCTGAAAACACCCACCAGTGAAGAGGCCTAGGGCCACGCGGGTTAGCTTTACCTTAAAGAAGAAGCCACAGCATACTTTCTGGTCGTCATCAACTTGTTCTTTATCACTTTCTCCGTCATATTTTTCAACAGATACGTCAGCCTTTTCAGGGGCTTTCAAATCTGAGAGGGAGACTTCAATGAGATTAGCACTTTTAGGAGCAGCAGGTGGGAAGGCGGGTCTGCAAGGAGGCTCTGCAGGCCGACTCACGCAGTCCTCGCTCCGGGTGGGCCACGCGGTCTCCGTGGCGGGCCGCGCCAGGCCCTCGGGAGCCGCAGGGGGCGGAGCCCGCGCCTCCTCGTCCTCCGGGATGTGCCCGCGCTGCTCCCGAGGGCCCGTGGACCCCTCCCCCTCCTCCTCCCCCTCCTCGCGTCCGGACTCCTTCGCTTCCGGCTCTCCGCCGCCCCCCAAGCACACGAAGGACCTGGTCTGAATGGGGACCTGACTCGGGGAGAACCTCCTGAGCCGAGGGAGGCTGTCCACAGAGCGAGGGGGCGTCAGCGTTCGGTGCAAGGGCGTGAGTTTCAATTCATTTGGCCTGGGAGTTCTCTGAGTTTTGACGGAGAAGGAGGCGCTCTTCCTGGCGGCGGGCTGCGGAGACGGGTGGGCAGGGCGGGGGGCTTCGGCCGGCGGCCGGTGGGGCTTCCCTGCGCGGGCCGGCCGGTGCGGAGAGGGCGGGGGCGGGGAGATGACCCAGGCCTGCTGCTCGCGCATGTGCATCAGCAGCTCCTGCTGCAGCGCCAGGCGCTGCATCTCCCGCTGCAGGACCAGCAGGGAGGCGTTGAGCCTCTCGATGGAGCGCGTGTGCTCCAGCAGCTCGCCGTCCTGCGGCGGCTCCTCCGCGGGGCCGGCCGGGCTCCACGGCCCCTCGGGGTCGCCGGGCGCGCTCGGGGACGGCGGCCACCTGCCCACGGGGCTCTCCGTGCCCTCCTTGGGGTCCGCCGGGGACCCGCTCCTCGGCCCGTTCGCCTTCTGTGGCTCCTTCTCCGGCGGCCGCTCCGCGTACACTTTCCCGTCTTCCGCGCCAGCCGCCTCCTCCCGGGGCGGGGAGGGGCCGTCCCCTTTCCTTTTCACCACGGTGAGAAAGGCCGTCCGCCCCATCTTCTGCCTCTGCTTGGTGAACGCGGCCTCCATCTTCTTCTTCTGGGCCTCGATGGCCCGCCGTTTCTCCTCCAGCTTCATCCTGAGATGCACCACCTCGGAGGCCAGCAGCTGCGTGGTGTCCCGGCCGTGCGGAAGGCCCGTGTCCTCTGGGGTCTGTGCCCAGGCCACCACGTGAGGGATGTTGAGCTCCGAGCCCTCCGGCGTGGTCTTCTGAGAACTGCTGCCGCTGCTTTTTCCGTCGGTGTGATTCAGCTTCCTGAATTTCTGTTCGGCAAAGCTGGTCATCTTCACGCCGGAACTGGAGGAGGCGCTGCTACCGGGCTGGGACTTGGTGCTGACGGTGCTGGGACAGGGACTCAAGGCCTCTCTGGGGTTGTAGTCCTGGAGGAATTTGGATGTGTCGTCCACGTCGGAGTCCAGACTCACGGTGTAGTCTCTCAGGGAAGAGTCTTCATCCATAGTTTCCGGAATGTCCTCCGAAGGGACGTGGATCCCCGTGTCCACCTCCGTGTTGTCAGTGACGGGGCTCGAGGCGCCTTTCGTGTCCGCCATGCTCTCGGGACTGGACTGGCTGCGCGGGACGCTGCAGTTCAGGACGCCCATCTCCTGGCTGTGGAGGAAGAAGCCGTTCGCAAGCTGCTCCGGCCGAGGGGTGTGGGCAGGCTTCTCGGTGTCGTGGATTATCTGTAGCGCTTCTTCGATGCTGGGGGTCCCGACCTGACTGCCGAACTCATCGAGGAGCACTCTGCCCTGCAGAGCTCCATTCGGAAGCCTGTGAGCCATGTTCTGCTTAGGACCCACTTCGTTTGTGTTTAGGGGCACGTAGGCTGCCAGGTGGCCGTGAGAGCCCACGTGAAGTTCTTCTTCAATGCTTCCTGCTCCCTCCTCCCCATTTACTGGCTTGAAGGACAGATTTTTCCTAATGTTCTTGGATACACGACTGCTGTTCAGAGTAAGTCCTTCATTACTAATAGAACGAGTGATTCCTTGGTTTGGAGTGGATCTCTGTATACTACTTTCTTTATCAAAAGAAATATCAAATGAAACGCCATGCACTGATGATCTGAAAAAAATTAAAGAGAAAATCTTTAAATAATCCCAGAAAGGAAACAATCTGATATCACTGAACAGCAACAGTTATTTGAAATTATGCTTCCTTTCTTTCCCATTTCTCATAATCACATTGTCCTCAAGGCGAGGGTAAGGCTGTTGGGCCACCCGTCACATTTGGCCCCTTTGGTCACTCTATCATCGGCCCACGTTGCCCTTTTCAAATGCAGGTACTAATTAAATTGCAATCTGGCTAACAAGGGGGTGGGGGCGGGGGATGAGCAGTTCTCGAGAACGTGAGTACACTAAAAATAAGTCTCTGTGTACCTTTTCTCCTTGGGCCATGTCCCTATGAAGCCGTCAACATAGGACATAGATGAAGACCTTCTTATTCCTCCTTCAAATGCATAAAAGTAAAAGTCATTGAAATCGTGTAAAAAAAATTTAACTTACAACAATTTAACAGATTTCACATAAGGTAAGTACATGTGGAGAAATAAAGATCATTTTGTTAAAAGCAAGCATAGAGAAGCAGCCCTTTTAGTGTGTCATATGTAACACTTTTTAGAAAAAAGAACTGGATACTTCTATTTACATTTATTCTCAATCATTTTCTAGTTAACCACTTAAATGGCATTTTCCTAGGCTTTTTCAAATACATTACCTGAGGCTGAAGGATGAGCTTGGGGACGTGAGTGTCTAGAAGGCAAATGAGGACGAGAGTGTGTAAGCGCAGCTCCTTCCCCACTGCAACGTAAAATACACGTCAGTCAAATGTCATAAAGTGTCTAGCTCTTGCATATACATTTTAGATACAACAGCTGAAGTCGGAAACAACACTGTCACTTCCGACTCTCCATCCTAAGTGAAAAAATAATAATAATAAGGAAACATAATATAGTGTTTAAACCAAAGAATGGCGGTGATTATATGTATCTCTATGTATCTTATGTCTTTTAGCCCAAGAGCTTGAAACACTACTTTCATGTACAGCTCGATGTCCTTATGAGACAAGATACGGCACATTATTTTCATTTTACAAATAGAAAGACTGAGAATTAAAGAAAGTAAAGTCGTCAACTTGCAGTATTCTGGTCGAATCTCAATCTCTAAAAGTACAGGAACGATGAATCCCTGTGAAAGAGCCTGGCACCTCCTGCTCGCGGGCAGCCTGCACGTCTTTAACACTTACATTTTTTCTGATTTAACTCCACCCTGTTCCAGTTAATGCAGCGGATCACACAGTCTACTTCTCAGTTTCTGATGACATTTGGCCACAATTTAGTTTTTCTTTTTCTACGTTTTCAGTCCACCACGGCCTACCTTGTAGCAGGTGAAACTAAGCATCCCGACCCCAGTGGGCGGAGACTAAGCTGGGAGCAGGACGCCCTGACCTCTGCAGCTCTCTTCGACCGCACTACCTCTCGGCTAATGCAAACCGCGAAGGTGAACAAGCAGCTAAAGGATACAAAGGTAAACCACAATGCTGCATTCTTATTATCTAATGAAAGCTTAATTCACGAGCTTTCCAGAAGCAACAACGCCCGGAGCACGTGCACACCTTCGCTGTCGCTTAGCTCCCACAGCCCCCCGCCCCTGCCCCGCACTTCAGTTTCCTCTCACTGGCGTCCCGGGTCGTTTCCTGGGAAACCCGGGGAGGGGACCCCACGCCGCTCCCTGTCTCGTCCGTCTCTCTCATCCCCGCTCCAGTAGCCTTTCCGTAACCTCTACCCCTTCCTACATCTACAACAGGGGCATAATCCTGAAGAGATGCAAGTTCAGTTATTAAAATAGGTTCACTCTTTTCTTCTTCCCCAAGTAATGGCTAAACTGCGGTACCTTCCTACAGTTGCCTTACTTCCCGCCTGCACAGAGGATTTTGATGTGGGGCGATTCCCGTACAGGTTAGTAGCCAAGCGTGTGCAGCAGCTGCTACCAACGTCTTGCTTTGCTGTCTTCTTCCTTTGGCTTTTTTTCCTCGTAAGGTCACCATTCAGGTGCGATAACATTTGTAAATGTGGCTGCATTATTCCCAGGAAGAGCAGAAATCCTTGACTCCTTCCCCAAAAGTTCTACAATGGGAGAACTACAAATGGACCATATGGAAACTCATAGAAATGAAAGGATTACACAATGACTCTTCAAGGAAAAGGATTCAGACATCCATCTGGTTATAGGAAGTTCTTCTGCTGGGAGAAAGGAAAAAGGTAGCCACTCAGATATCTGAGAGACAGAGAAGGGATGAGTCCTCCAGAGAATCTTAAGACATTTCCCAGTGTCAGAAAGGTGGAAGATCGTCCACTCAAGTTCCTAGAAATAATAATCATGGAATAACCTAGTCTTTAACTGGAAAGTTTCAGAGGTTTTAAAGATTTAACAGTACAAGAGTTACGACCCAGAATACTGAGTGTTTTCTAAATTTTCAGGGAAGGAAATGCCACTATCTAACCAACCCAGGAAAGCACTGAGGAAGTAGCGTGTACAAAGAAGTTTCCGACGGGATAAAACAGAGACGCTCCTAGATCAGCCACATTCTAACCTAATCCCTTTGTGGTAAATCTCAGGGGTGGTTACGAAATAGAAAACTTAGTGGAAGTAAGAAAATTTATAGGAGTCAATCAGAGGGTAAGGGAAGGAAAATGCCCTCTTAATCTGAAGGAAATACTTAGCGAGATGAGAAGTTCACAGCGCTAAGAAGCCCTACCAAAGGCAGTAAGAGTACTGTAAGGGTTCTGTCCATGCTCATTAGCACACAGTGGAGAGAGAAACTTCTTAGATGTGAGGAGGGGGTGACAACTTCAGTACAAGTTCATATTTCATGCAGAAAGATTCAATTTCTTACTCATAATTTTTAAAATGTATTTTTAATAGATCTGCTTGAATTTCTAAAAAAAAAAAAAAATCCCAAAATACATCCGTTTTAAACTTAAAAATCAGGTAAGTTAGGGAGCCCAAAGTCGATACACATTTTGGGTTCTAATAAATACGCATTAGAAGTGCTTATAGGGGGCTTCCCTGGTGGCGCAGTGGTTGGGAGTCCGCCTGCCGATGCAGGGGACGCGGGTTCGTGTCCCGGTCCGGGAAGATCCCACATGCCGCAGAGCGGCTGGGCCCGTGAGCCATGACCGCTGAGCCTGCACGTCCGGAGCCTGTGCTCCGCGACGGGAGAGGCCACAACAGTGAGAGGCCCGTGTACCGCAAAAAAAAAAAAAAAAAAAAAAAAAAAAGTGCTTATAGGATCTGCTGAAAGACATTTTTAAACAAATGAATGTCTCTATCACATACTTGGGTCAGAAGTCAGGATTACCCTGCTATTAAATGTTCACTTTGCTTCCAATTCAGTTCCTGATACTAAGAACTAAAGCATGAGATAAAGATTCAACAGGACAATAAATATTCCACTGTGCTCTATGAATAGCTACAGTAACCAGCAAACAAAACAGTAGGGAAAACTGCCTCAAAGATTAAAAAATTATTAAAAAATGGAGAATTTAAAAATCTCCCCCTGGCCTAAGAGTTACCTATCGTTTAAGCATCATATAGTCTCAATTATAAACAAGTTGTGCAGCAAAAGTTTAGTTTTAGGCTGATTATTTGGACCTTCGGATAATATTCCCCCACTTTTCAGTGTGATTCATAAAAGCCTATTTATGAAACATTCATTTCAGTGTAAATTTCAATTACGGTGTTGTTAAAACAGGCTTTAATAGGGTAAGTTAACTGAAACTTACTTAGTTCAAAGTCCAACTGAAACTTTAAAAACTCTAATGTAATAAGATTTTGATTTCCTGAGTGAATGGAATCGATGTTCTGGACTCTACCTTGGGGTGAAGTCAGAGCTGTCCAAGGCGTTTCTCTGGGCAGCAGTTAAGACAGGAACTGAGGGCAGATCGTCCACAGGTTCAGCTACAGGAAAGGAAAAAAACCCTCAGAATTACATAGTTAGCATGTTTCCAACACTGCTTCAGGAATTATGAGCCACAAATATATGTTTACGTTTAACCACAATTTTCCTTATTACTTATAGAGAAATCTTAGCGTATTTAATTTTCTCCTTAAATAATTTTCAAAAGGACAGATTTTCTTTAAACTGTTCTTGGAAGTGTTCTGGCTTAAAAAATCCCCTTGACTGGGGCTTCCCTGGTGGCACAGCGGTTAAGAATCCGCCTGCCAATGCAGGGGACACAGGTTTCAGCCCTGGTCTGGGAAGATCCCACACACCAAGGAGCAACTAAGCCTGTGCACCACAACTACTGAGCCTGTGCTCTAGAGCCCGCAAGCCACAACTACTGAGCCCACGTGCCACAACTACTGAAGCCCACGCGCCCTAGAGCCTGTGCTCTGAAGCAAGAGAAGCCACTGCAATAAGAAGCCCGCGCACCGCAACAAAGAGTAGCCCCCGCTCGCCACAACTAGAGAAAGCCCGCGCGCAGCAACAAAGACCCAACGCAGCCAAAAATAAATAAATGAATTTTTAAAAATCCACTTGATTAAGGCTAACTGGGAAAAAAAGGCTTAATATAAGATAAATAAACGTATTTAAAACAAAAATAAACGAGTGTCTAATTTTGCTAAAAGCTTTCACAGAACTTCAGTTACACATGGTCACTTTTACATCTATGAAATAGTTGGTATTTTGGTAATCGATTAGAGACAGAATTTCATTGGTTAGTAATTAAAACCACTGGTATAGTTTACATTTTTGTAAATAACGCTCATTTATTTTTTGCTTTGGAGGCCTAATATAACAGCTGCTGAATATTTTGAATAGTGGGCTTCACAGATGAGATCACACAAGCGACGTACGTGAAAACTCTATGTTGACGGTGAAAAGCTGTACAGTATCGTTTGTGGTAAGTACTGAAGACACCTGGCTTTACGCAGTGGCCCTCGGCAAGGGCCTCAGCTGCTCTCTAGGTCTGCCTCGTTACATGACAGCTCTGCCCTAAGCAGCTCGGAGGCACAACAGGTTAAACACTCATTTCCTGCTATGACGGGGGCAGGTTCTCTGGTGGGCCCACACTTACCATGTGGGACTGATTTTCCCCTACAGAAATAAAACTCTGGTCTTACAATGGAAGCTGATGGAAAATTTGTTCTGCTTCAGAGAAAATACAGAAAGATGTTTTTCCCTTCATTTCCAGAGGCCTTTACAGTAACTTACCCCTTTATTTCTTACCAGTGTCCTTATTATGAGCAATCAATAGATCGTGGTACTGTAGCAGTCACAAAACCTACTAGGGTTAAAAATAAATATAACAAAAGCCCCTTTATGGTCTAAGGGCAAGTTCAAATTACAGATTAAAGCCGAGCCATGATTTGAGTGGCTTCTGGGCAACAGTGTTAAAAACTCAGACTCTAACAGGGAACAAAAAGCTAGGGACGGGGGTAAAAGATGCAAAGAGGAAAGTGGGAAAACAGTTAAAGCTAAAAGTTCCACAGCATAAGCCGTGGAAGGCAGGGCTATTCTCGCCACCCCCTTTTCCTCCCCTACACCACGTCTGTCACGGAGAATTTAGTGGCTTTAAACGTTGAGAGAGAATTTATCAAGGCTAGACTGGGAAACAGCAACAGGCTTCCCTGTAAAAGAATAACCGGGTGAGGCTATCCGAACGCTCCATCCTGCTTGCTTACGGGAACACTGATCACCTCCTTGCGGACGAGCATCGCGGGGCTGGACGAAGGAGGGCTTCACGACCTCAAACCACCAGAAGAGCTCCGCCATGAACACCAGGTAGTTACTCTGTGCGAGAGGCAAGAAGTTAAGAGAGAAAGCAGGTAACGCCCGACCAGAAAGCAATGACAGAGAGTTGCCTATTAAAACACAGCTCGAAATAGCACTCACCCATCCCATCCTTATCTCCCTGAATGGCAGCCACCTTCCCGTGCACAGAGCAAACCTGGGAGTCACCGCGACACCGGCCTCTTTCTCCCCTCATACCCGATTCACCCGCCGAGGCCTGCAGGTCTGCGCCTCAACAGCCCTGGAATCCACCCACTTCTCTCCCCCTGCATCGTCACTACCCTCACTCAAACTGTTCCCGCCTCCTGGTTAGCACGCGGTCGTTTCTTCTTCGGCTTATGAAGCCAAACTTTTCAAAATGCAACACCCCTTCCCCCACTTGCCCTTGCCCTTGGGAGACTGACTATAGCTTACAAGCGGGTACCTGACTGGGTCCCTTTTCAGTTTCCCCAGCTTCATCTAATACCATATTCTCCAGGGTTCCCCATCTTACCCATTAGACTATATGGTCAAAAGGACAAAGCTGTGCTCGCCACTACATCTTCAGTGTTTAACACAGTGCCTGGTACATAATCGATGCCCAATAAATATGTATTGAGTGAACATATAAATGAATGAATAAACGTATTACAAGAAAGGCCAGTCCCTGGCAAAGCATCGAAATGCTGATACGGAACATCTCTGGGTAGTGCGATGACTGTGATTTATAGTTTTTCTTTATACTTATCTCATCGTGTACTTTCTAAAACCAAAGTATAAAATTGTATCTAAAGCACTGGTGCTAGGTTCCAGCTCTACTAGTACAGTTCACTGAAAGCTATGTATATCTTTTGGAAGAACACTGTTTAAGTACCCCATAATTGTCCGTTGATAGGAAATTAATTACTATCTTAAGGACCCTGGAGCTCGACATCACTAATCATCAGGGAAACGCAAATCAAAACCACAAGGAGATTACCAGCTCACACCTGTCAGAATGGCCATCGTCAAAAAGATAGGCAATAACAAAAAACAACAAAAAAAAGATAGGCAATAACAAGCGCTGATGAGGGTGTGGAGAAAAGGAACCCTTGTGCATTGTTGGTGGGGATGTAAAATGGTGCAGCCACTATGGAAAACAGTATGCAGACTCCTCAAAAACTTAAAAATAGAACCACCATATGATCCAGCAATCCTATCTGGGTACATAAGCAAAGAAAATGAAAACAGATCTCTTGAAGAGATATCTGCACTTCCATGTTCACTGCAGCCAAGACATGGAAACGACCCTAGTGTCCACCAGCAGATGAATGGATGAAGACGTGGTGTACGTGCAGCCACGAGGAACCAGGGGAGTCTGCCATCTGCAACCACACAGACGGATCTCGAGGGCACTGTGCGAAGTGAAGTAAGTCAGACGGAGAAACACAGACACTGTACGGCATCACTTGTACGTGGAATCTGAAAAAGCCAGACCCACAGAAACAGAGAACATAGTGGTGGTTCCCAGGGACCGGGGTAGGGGAAATGCGGGAGTACTGGTCAAGGGTGCAAACTCCCAATTATAAAATGAATACGTTCTGGGGATCAAGTAATTATAGTTAATGATAACTGTATTATATCCATGAGAATTGCTGAAAGAGTAGATCTTAAAACGTTCACAACAAAAATGGTAATTCCGTGACGTGATGAGGGTGCTGACTGATACTATGGTGATAACCATTCTGCCGCATGTAAGTGGATCAAATCAACACGCTGTACGCCTTCAACTTACACGATGTTATATGTCAATTATGGAAAAAATTTATTTTAAGCACCTTGGTAAGATAACTGTCCTAATAACAGAATTAGTAGTACTGTGTCTGGCCACTAGATGTCAGCATAGTAAGAAATAATTTTCCCAGTAACTAGTTTAGGAAGAGAATGTCTTTCAGCAATAAATCTGTCACCAAGTTCCTGGAATGGTACCAGATCAATTTCATTTAAGAGCTCTTCTTTCCTTCTTTCACTTAAGACAGCCACGCAGCTCTACATTAACGTTCTTAAACACTGTAAATGATATCAAAGAATACAAACATACGGAACATAGAATAAAAAGTAGAAGTATGCTTTAACTCCCCTCCCTCAAATCCTAAGACTGCAGTCAGAAGAAACCTCTGTTAACAGGTCCGTGTTTGTCTCTCTACAGACCTTTTCCCACGCCTCTGTATGTGTGTAGATGTGCATACAAACAGAAAAAGGATTTTTAAAATATATGTAAATTGCATCATGCCGTATATAATGTGTGCTCCCCGCACGCTTCCCTTAGTAACTCCTAGCGAGCTTTCCGCATCAGTAAGATACTGCTGCCTCCTTCAAACAGCTACTTCACAAGACGTTTCAAGTGTGGCCCTCCCAAGGTGAACCGCTGCCAACTCTTCACCACCACGAACAATCCTTATACGTCCTTCTGTGTACTTTAAATGCGGTTAGAGAATGCCCATCTGCCCTCTAAAAAGAGCACACCAGTTTACAAGTCCGCCGCGAGGGGAAAAGAGGGCTCACTCCCTATTCCCCACAAACAGTTGTTACTCAAGTTAACAAATGACAAGGTGGCCAGCACCATGGACCGAGCAACCTCTTGCGGGCTTAGAGCCTTAAAATACTCATTTGAGGTCAAAACTGTGGTTCTAATAATTTAGCAGAGAACACAGAAAGTGACCAAAGTCTTCTCTGCAGATAAGTATCTATTTTTAAAGTGCCTGACTGAAGAAAATGTCTTTGTATCCGGATCATGCCCAGACTAAATTGATCTAAACATCAGGGATATATGTTATTTATTGGAAGTCCAAGGTATACAACTTAAGCAAATGTAACCTTACAACTCAATGTATTTAATGAGGTCATTTTTTTTCTTTGAGACCTCAGTAAAAGTATTTAAAAGTTTTAATAGGAAGCGCCAGAAAAAGTATTAAGATAAATACGAAAATATCTCCTAACTTCCATTTTGGTAAAAATGGCAAAGTGTAAACATTCAAAATCAGTCCAGGTTTTTCTTGTGATGTGCTGGACACTGGGGAGTGAGCGCTATTCTGGTCAACAGGGGCAGTGGCTTATTCTGGAAACGCCGTTGCCCCTGGCTCCGTCAGTCTGCCTCGCGGTAACCGAGAAACGGGTACAGGAGAAAGAGAGAGACCGGAGAACAAGAATTTAAAGCATCACAGGGCACTAGCATTACGCTGGGAGGGGTCCTTTAGCAGCTTCTATGAAGGTGGGCATCGCAGGGACAATTAGGACTGACATAAAGCTGTTCCCCTCAGACTTCAAACAAATCGACTGTAAGATCATTTATTCCTAAAGCCTTTAAACAGAAGTGTTAACTTCAGGCAGGTGTACGAGAGCCGTGAACCTGTAGCTCAGAAGCCATCACGCCTTAGACACGCGTCTGTCTTCACCACTAGAAAGAACGCCCTAAAAGGACGGGGGCGCGGGGGGGGGGGGGGGTCTTTGTGTTGTCTGCTGAGTTATCCCAACCACCTAGAACACTCTGAGGCGCTCAATAAACATCTCTTGCGAGAAAGGCACTAAGCAACGGCCCCGAAGCTAAGAGGTCGTGTGACGTCCTGAAGCAAGGGACAAGTGTATAGCTAATAAATGCGATGACTTCCTAAAAGGTTCATTTCCAGATAACTGTAATATTTCCTTCCCTCTTCCTTTCCCAAGGCTTTGCCTCAAGTTCTGGGACCTGAGGGCCCCTTCTTCCCAGACAGAGTCCACAGTCCTGCTGAGTGTCCCGAGCGGCCACACCTCCCGCACGCTCCCCGCAAGCGGCAGCAGCCCTCCGGGACCCAGCAATGCTTACTGGCTCGTCCTCTATTTTGCTAACAACATCAGAACAACGGTTTAATTCTGTACTATGACATTAAGTTTAGCTTCGCGCTACAAAAGAAACCTGTAGCTGACAGTGTGGGTTTTTAAGAAATAAGAAATAAAATAAAATCAGCAGAAAAATCCAACAAAAACGATTTTTTCAAGAGTTCCTTTGCCTGAAATTACAGTTAATTTTGTAAGCTTAAAGCAGCTATACTGTTTATGTACCCGGTTATATGTTTTTTCGGCAAACCTGAACAAACAAAGGGGAAGAGGATGGTTGAAATACCTTTATGGAGGAAGCGGCATACAGCATGTCTTCCAGGGCGAAATGGCAACACTGGTTCAAATATTCTTGGCAGAATTCTTGAATCAGCTGCAGATTATAGAGGCTATCAGCCAATGACATGGTTTCTTTCAGGCAAATATCTTCAAACAGGAAAAGAGCCGGGGTTAATTCTGATAATGTACATTTCATGTTCATTTTGTAATCATTGCCTTAATACAGATACACAACTACGTAGAATCTGTCTGACCCACACATGTAACGGCAGTGATCACTACACAGAGGCTTAGAGACCAAGCACTCCTTCGCTCAACTACTTCCTAGAACTATACATAAATGTTCTTCTTAAAAGAAGCCGTCATTACTTATTAAAGTTACTGTCTTAAATATTTCTTACCATCTATCTGCAGTTTCGAGACATTTCAGTGGAACACTTACCTTCCAATCTGACGACACCAGGACAGTAAAAATGAATAAGGGCAGCTAACGCACAGCCATCCGAGCCGTCTTTCAACAAATTTTCTACCAACGGAATGCAAGGCAGTTGCTTAAGCAATGTCTGCTCTTTCCTGTAACGAGCCTACGTTAAAAAAAAAAAAAAAAAAAAAAAAAAAAAGAGGTGAAAATGAATAAGTACTTAGCAACATACAGGAAAAAGACAGTATTGTAGATTCCAATGTATCAGTAATAAAATATAAGTCAAGAGAAATGAGAACTACTCACCAACATCCTTCTTTTCTAAACATTACCACTAGACCTCCCTTTACCAACAGCACTTTGGTTCTGAAGCCAAGTACTTAACGTAACATTACAGCGCTCATTTACGTGAAATTCACTTAGCCTAAGAATTTACATGTGAAAGCATCACAAATGGATTTTGAACGTTTGTTATCCGAATCATCAGTTCTGCTCTTTTGCAGATGATGAAATTCATTCACTTTAAGGTTAGACTTCACGTAGACCACACGTTCTTACGTGGAAAGAGTGGGACTCGAGCTGAAAGAATGAGGAGAGGCATCAGAGTTGGGAGAGCGGGCAGAAGAATGTGAAACCATTCTTAGAGGAAACGTGGCGAGAAGAAACATTACTTTGAGGAACTGGAATAACATTCAATACCATGGAGGTATTCTGGCCCCTCACCTGAACGCTGAGACAATGCAAATAAAGTGTAACGACTTTGCAACTGAAAAACACCCTCCTGGTGGAGGTTGCATTAACCAATAACAGAGCAAGCGCGAGGGTTTCTGCTCCCTAGCAGAAAAACAGATGAGACTCTTGTTTTCTAAAGACTGGCTGGCGTGAGTGGATACAAACGTGTAAGGCGGTTCTCTAGAAATGAGACATGCTGTAGAACTCAGAGGTTACGAGAACGAGCTCTTAAGCCAGATGACCCAGGCTCAAGTCCTGGTTCTGCCACTTCTTAGCTCTGTGATCTTGGACAAGGTACTTCAGTGCTCATCTCTCGCTTTTCCCACCTGTGAACTGGGGACAACCACAGTCCCTACTTCACAGCAGCACGGAGGACTACAGAAGATGATGGACAGAAAGTGCGATGCACACACGGGCACACAGCGGGTAATCGCCGGTGGTCAGCTGCTACTAGCTATCAGCTCTCCTCAGGCCAAGAAGAGTAATGCCGAAGGCTTAATGAAGATGCACACTGAAGTGCTTTCTTAGCAAACTTTACAATTATAGTGGTTACTGATATTTAAATAGTTTTTTTTTTAAGTAATCAAAACTAATCTTTCTTCTAACTCCATCTAACCTGATTATATCTCATAATTAAAATACAATTATGACATATAATACTCTCGTGAGAATAACAGAAAAATATTATAATTTACTGAAAGAGAAAATTTACTGTTTGGTGGTGAGGTCAGATTTCCTCTAAATGATATCCCTCAGAAGAGCACACACGTTCAAGGAGACATTTATCCCTATTTCCCTGTCACTGGCTACTCAAGAGCAAGGGTCATGGAACATCTCTTCCTCCGAAGATTTTCAGAGGAGCTTGTTCTTATGAATCAGTGGGGACTAGACATCTGTGTTTAATGCTATGTTCCAAACTCACAGACTACCTATATTCAGAAAAAAAAAAAAAATCACACAGATACACTACATAAATTCTTTAATTGATTACTGACTTTTACATAATCCTTAGAAAACGTCCTCATTTTGCTGCTGGCAGATGGTTTAAAAATCAGCCATGAAAAAAGAGGAGAGAGGAGGGGAGGAAGGGGGAGAGAGAAAGAAATCAGCCGGTGGCCTCTTCCGGCCTTACGCTGCTGCCCCTCACACTTGGTAGTAAGCACCCTTCCAGGTCCTCTTGGGCCGGCTAGAAACAAAAGAGTCACCTCTTGGGAATCCCCTACGTGGGCTGGGCTCAGGACCAAACTTCCCAGATCTCCAGGTCTGCCCTTGTTTTCGGCCCACGGTCTGAACTGGACTGAGCTGAGTGCCCAGAGTCGTGGAACAAAGAACTGAATCGTGTGCTGTGTTGTACCGCACCCCGCACAAGGCACACACAGACACACACGCACAGAGCTTCATAAGGCTGCAGCCACAGAGGCCCACGGCTTAGACCAATCAGAGGTTTATACGTGGCATGCCGAAACACCTTCCTGAAGGTTATATCCTAGGAGGGGCATCAGGTAAACCAACTTCTAATACTGAAGTCACGTGGGACTCCCTGAAAGTTCATCTGCGATTCACAAAGGTTACAGCGTCTTTTATACTCGAACATGCTCTATGCCTTACAGACTTACTGCTCTTTCTACAGATGGAGAAATCTGGCATCTAAAAGGGACATACTTTCTATCTTTCAACACTATGGTGCACTTCTAAGTTACATTTCTGTTTCTGAGGGTGTAAAATACTTAAGTGGTCTAACCCCCAGATGTCACCGTGAAAGATCAACTCTTCAAGTCAAACCAGAATTGAATCCAGCTCAGGTCCAGTGCTGGGAGGGACACAGAACCTGTCACTTCTTTATTACACAAAAAGTGTCCTCTACAGTTCAGGCCAAAAGGAAAGGATCCTTTCAAAAAGGTGACTTTACAATACAAATAATTTACATGTGCAATTCATATTCACTTTTACTAACGTTATTAAAACTAATGCAAATCTACATCCTTACTTTTTTTGTTACCTAGTTACTGATGGCCTGTGAATACCGACAGACTAGCTCACACTTCAAATTATTTTTAAAGCTTCTAATCCAAAATTTGACTAGATTTAAAAAATTTTTCTGTTTTACATTATGATCAAAAACACCTTAAAATCCAATCTCTACTTGTGACTAACAGAATTATACGTAATGACCATATCGGCAAGACAGAAACGATACCATTCTACAGTTACACTTCTGGAGAGCAAGTTGAAGAAGCTGTGCAAACTTACTGGAACCAATTTCCAAAACCATTTGGAAGGAGACTTCAGAGGAAGCAGCAGGAAAAAAGGGGAAGCAAAAGGTAAAGGGAAAATTCATCAGAAGTTTTTAAAATTAACAAGTTATAGTAAAGTTTCTGTTAGTGGAGTTCCAAGTTTATAGTTCTCAAAACATTTTTTAAATGTTAACACTTTACAATTTAGCTTAAACTATAGAGGTTCCTAACGATAAAGACCACCACCTTCCCTCCCCCCCCTCCTCTCCCAACATGGATGTGCGTTTTTAGGGTACCCAGGACACGCTGTGTACTTCGGCAGCAAAGAATTTTACCTCCCAGTTCTGGGATCACACATCACGTTAGAAACTAAATTTATATCACAAGAGGGAGTAGAGAGATTCTAGGGCTGGACTTGCAATCATTAAAATTCTTAAGACATTAGGAGGCCAAGTCTGATAAGGCAGACTTCTTCCCGGAAGGAAAAGAAGAAAGACTGTTTCATAAGTGCAGGAATAAAAGCAAACAACAATGTAGAACGGAACACAATGATCATTTCTTCTAATGCCATAAAGAATTTCTTTCAATTAATGGGGGATAAAAAACCAGCTGGCAATTCTCACCAGTTAGTATTTTTATAGAGTCTCTAAGGCGAGCAGCTACTAACACAAAGAGAATGTAAACGTTATTAATTTTACTATCTAGGGGTGTTCCAAAGAATATAATTTTATGTCTTTAAGAAGATGAATATACAAAAAGCTCATAATTTCAGATAATACGAGCATAATTTGTAACTGTTTATCTTGGTATTTCCTAGCACAGTTTTCTGGCAGCCCTAAATAAATATTTGTTGAAGTGAACCAGACTAAATGGGGTCTGAGTTAAAATTCATATTCAACTTCTATGCAGAAAGTTTTTCCTACGGAAATTAATAGCACAAATAACATTATTTGGAAAAATAATATGAATGAGGTATTCTCAAGAACTTCAAAAATCAGAAAAATGTCATCTCAAGAATCAGAAAAATACCAGCTTCCCACAAAGAGATAATATTTCCAATAATTTTTTCTTACTGCATCAGGAAGAATAACCCTAATACTTTTTTTGCATGTATTTGAATCTCTCGTTTAACCAAAAGTTTTTGGCAGCTGCAGATATAATAGCCATAAAAAGTGCCCGAGCAGGACCAAAGAGCAGGAAGCCCCTGTGAACGTGTCAGGATCCCTGGTGAATAACAGAATTTTCAAAAACAGGAGTTTTCTTGTTTTTGAGACTAGAAGAATCCGTAACACAGAAACTGATGATAATAAGAAATTACTATGGATTATACAAAACAGGAGATAAGCAAAGGAGTCTCTCGTGGTTCAAATGAGTCTGCATTTCTTGCAAAATATTCAATACTCGACCTTTTTACTAATTCAGACAACTCTGAAAGAGCTCCCAGTGGCTGCAGCTGGAAAAACTGAACAACAAGTCAATACCACAGACTGGATCGTAACCCAAACTATACAACACATACACAGGAGCCCGTAACAATACAGATTAACACAGGCTGGATTGTAACACCAAGTACAGAGCACATACACACCAATCCACATTGATACGAATAAACGGCTGAAGGACATAAATAAATGGAGAAAGTACGAATCTCACTTACAGAATTCCAGATGGTGTATATACTCTTCCCTTCAGGGAGGGGGAGCTTAACTTCCCTCTCCTGGAACATGGGGTGGATTTAGTGACCCACTTGCAAAGAAAAGAGCACCAGAGGGGGAAACAGAAACTTTGCAATGAAGGAGACCACTTTCAGCAAGTGGTCAAGGCGGACACCGTCAGTGACACGTGCTCCCTGATGTGGCGTGATGAGATGTGAAGCCACTTCTGTGCTGTTCTTCTCAAAGGCCCACAGGCCCGACCTCATCACAGGACACAGGAGACAAACCCCAGTTCAGGACACTGGTAAAACAGCTGGTCAGTACACAAACTGGGGTAATGTAAATAAAGTCTGTAGTTTAGTCAATGGTAACGCACCAATGCTATTTCCTTGGTGTTGCCAAATAGGCCACGATTACGTAAGATGTTAACATTGGGGGAAGCTGGATGAAGCTGTACTATCTTTGGAACTTCTCTGTAAATCTAAAATTATTCCACAACAAAGCTGATTTCAAAAATAAATACACACGAAATTACGTGAAGGTGGTCAAAAGGCACGAACAGTTACAAGATAATAAGTACTAGGGATGTGATGTGCAGCGTGCTGTCAACACTGCTGCGTGTTATACAGGAAAGCCGCTAAGGGGGTAAATCCCAAGGGTTCTCATCACAAGGAAGAGACAGGTTTTTCTATTCCTTTATGCTGTATCTATACGAGAGGATGAATGTTCACTAAATCTATTGTGGTCACCACGTATGTAAGTCAAATCATTATGGCGCACACCCTAAATTGACACAGGGCCGTATGTCAATTAGATCTCAATAAAACTGGGAATGAACAAATTGATGAACAAATGAATAATGATGGACAGAAACAGATTATAACCCGTTAAATAAAACAAGAATCCATCGGTTCACACAGATAATAAAGAGAGGATAGGTAGATTGATGAATAGATGAGGTCAAATTTGCTTATAATAGAATCCTAACTAATAAACGTAGAAGAAATGATAAAGTTAGAGAATCGCCATTTCGTAACCACCATAGTAAAAAGTAACTGAAGTAGGTATCGTCAATAAATGCTAGGTCTAGGAGGTGGGGAAACACGGAAGAGGAGCAGAATATTTACAGTCTCAAAGTACCCTCCTCTCAAATTACTTATTACGAAAGGAAATATTATCATCATGCTGTCAAAAAACCCAAACATCATCTTAACCAACTGATCAAAATTAGTATCACCTAGTAGGGGCAGACGGATATCACACGCCTCTGGGTACAATACTGGGAAAAGGACACACTTTACATAGTATTCTAGGCTAAAAAAAAGCACAGCTTAATCTAACAATGAGGAAATATCAGAAGAACTGAAATCAAGGGATATTCTATGAGAATGACCTGTATTCTTAAAAAATGTCAAGGTCACGAATGAAAAAGAAGAGCTGAGGACTGTTCCAGTTTAAAGAAGATGAGAGATACGACAGCTAAATACCTTACCTGACCCTGGACTAGATCCTGGACTAGAAAAATATATAAAGTTCAATTGGGATGACTGACAAAACTAGAACATAGGCTGTAAGTCTGATCAGAGCACTTTATGGACATTGTTACCTATCCTGTGGTCATGTAAATGAATAGCTTTCTTCCTAGGACATATACATTGAAATATTTAGGGGTGAAGGGGTATGATACATGCAACCTTCCTTCAAATGTTTCAGAAAAATGTACACATATATACATCTGTGTGTGCAACATGTAATGCACAGAGCACACAAAATGTTACACTGATGAATATGGGGAAAGGACACGTAAGGGTTCTTTGAACTATTCTTGCAACTTTTTGTTAAATCAGAAATATTTCAAAATAAATGTTCTTAACAAGTTATATTAAATCCATACCAATCCAAATCTTTGTAGGGTCTTGTATCCAAATGCACAAGACTACTGATCTATAAAGCTGCTGAAGAAATCTAATTTTCATAGTACTCAGGCAAAGATTAAAATCACGGTACTAGGATATCTAACTAATGTGTAAGTTTCTTCAGACCAAATCATCTTTATAAAATATTGCTCGGAGAAAAAAAAGTTATGGTACCATCTCTGAATTTTAAAAATGTTTAAATATATACGTAAATGTGGACGTTTATAAGGAAGAACTTTGTTTTTATAAGAATGTAAATCAAGAATAAAATGATTATATTTCTAGCCAGACCAAATAGTTCAAATGCCCAAAATCCCACTGTTGGGTAACAGAGCAAGGCTTCATCACCTACTCTGTGCTTGGCAGTGTGCTCTTCACGAGGACCCCTGTACTTCACAGAGTATGTGAAATGAACACTTACCTTCACAAAGATTTTCACAATGAGAAAAAGGGTAAAATTCATTTGAAAATGAAGGTATTGAATCTAAAACATGGCACAGATGAACTTATCTACGAAACAGAAAGAGACTCACAGACATAGAGAACAGACTTGTGGTTGCCAAGGGGGAGGGGAGATGGGGGAGGGATGGAGTGGGAGTTTGCAATTAGCAGATGCAAACTATTGCATATAGGACGGGTGAACAACAAGGTCGTACTGTACAGCACAGGGAACTATATCCAAAATCCTGGGATAAACCGTATGGAAAAGAGTATGAATAAGAATGTATATATGTGTATAACTGAGTCACTCTGCTGGACAGCAGAAATTAACACAACATTTTGTAAATCAACTAGACTTCAATAATAAAGTAAATGAAAACAAATAATAAAAGAGGAAAAAAAAGAAAATGAAGGTATAAATGCTATGCTTGTGCTCAAGTAAAAATGTGTACTGACCCAAATATTTAAGTGAAGGACACTCATTCATTCATTTACTCAATCACTCACTCAGCAAATACTGGCTGTGAGGTCAGTATGTACAACTCCATGGGCCAAGTGCCGTGAAAAAGTCAGAGTGACGTGATCCAGTAGTGTCCGGATACCACAGTTTGCTTTTCTTAAAGGTCACTTAATCTGCAGTTGTTTGGAACACAAATAGCATTTTTTTCCATAGAAACAAGGTTTACTGGATCCTGTGTCAGCATATAAAATCCCCATTTAGTTCATAATGTGTAGGCGAAACTACAGAATTAAACCATAGATATAATAAACGAGGTTTCCATGGAAATCCTGTAACACAGGATGCTGCCGAACCTCATTCCTGATTAGAGCCAGGAGCAAAATGGGGGGTGGGGGGGGCAGGATTAAATCCATCTCCAGGGCAAGGATTTCTACTACTAAAGGGAGGGAAAGAGCAAGGGGGGAAACTGGAGAGGGCTGGGGGACTTGAGGGACAAGGCGGGGGCAGAGCTGGGGGAAGCAGGGAAGCGGGTGCAGATCTCCACTGGGGAAGGTGGTCAACAAAGACAAGAATCAAGCCCAGGGAAACCACTGTGATCCCGAGCACCAGATTGAGACAGAAGTGTAGGTGGTCTCCGCACAACTTGCCTGGCGCAGCTGGTGATGCACAAACCAGCTCTTTCCCTTTCCCTCCTCCGGTCTCCTCTCTTACAGAGTATCAGTAACTAGCAGCATTCGCCCAAAATGAACAGAAGTGCTGTATAATAATGAAGAGACTTAAAATAACCCAGGTGGAAAATAAAGTCTCTGCACACGATAATTTCTTATACCTCGATTCAAATGCTAGACAACATGTTTAAAGGGCCCTCATTATAATATATTTTAAAAGATGTAGGCAATATACTTTAGGTCTTAGTATAGAACAAACACAAACACACAAGTGTTCGGAGAAAAAAAACTCTAAAAGCCTGTTCAAGAAGTTTAAAGAATTAATCCGTGTTAATGTTTCTTCTTCCTTCACAAAACAACCATATGTACAACTTATGATTCCTGGAATGTAATTTTAGAGGCTGGTCTTACTACAAGTCATTATAAGGTTGATATATTAAAAAATGTTTTCCTGTTTCATATATTTTACCAAACAAAGACAAACCCATTATTTTTTGCCAGAAGAATGTCAGAAGCTGAGCTCTAGTCATTAACAAATTTTCCTAAACACCGTCATCCAATTAACCTTCATTTTGCACTGCTACTTACTTGGTATTTATGGAAAGGCTTTCTACGGTACAGTTAAGATCACCAAAAACGAATTTGATGAACACACTCTTAACGCTTCCCCAAAGAGCACACACGTATGAACACAGGGTCTCACAAAGGCGCCTTTTTTTCTTAAGAACATGTACCTTTTGGCCTCCTGAAGCTTCCACTGTGTGGTGGTCTTTCAATTTCTGTGTTTGTTCCATTATGTCTTTCAAATGTTCATTTACCTTAAAATATAAAAACATTAATTTGAATTTATAGTCAAATATAACAGTAAAATAACATGTACCTTAAAATGCCTGTGTTCAGATCTCTGATGTCAAATACCAGTACCATGCAAATGAACAGAATTCATTTTCCCAACCAGAAAAAAGTATTTTACAGGTGTTCTGTTTGAAATTCTAAAATCCATGACTTTACCAGATACTTGTTGAGTACCTAGTACATGTCAGGTACTAGCTGGAGTGCTAGGGGGGAAAAAAGGTACTTGATAACTTCTGTTTTAATGCTTGGGAAACAATAAAACTTTTTTCAGTAAAAAGTTTACAATCTCTTTTAGGACTGCTAAGTGAAAATTATTTTCCTCAAAAACACTCGGAATCAAACTCTTTTTTTTTTTTTTTTCAAATGTCTTCCTTGTCTTTTATTCTTTTCTTTAAAATAAATTTATTTATTTATTTATTTTTGGCTGTGTTGGGTCTTCGTTGCTGCATGCGGGCTTCCTCTAGTTGTGGCGAGCTGAGCTACTCTTCATTGCGGTGAGCAGGCTTCTCATTGCAATGGCTTCTCTTGTTGCAGAGCACGGGCTCTAAGCGCCCAGGCTTCGGTAGTTGTGGCACGTGGGCTCAGTAGTTGTGGCTTGGGGGCTCTAGAGTGCTGGCTCAGTAGCTGTGGCGCGTAGGCTCAGTGGCTCCGCGGCACGTGGGACCTCTGAGCCGGACCAGGGCTCGAACCCGTGTCCCCTGCATTGGCAGGCGGATTCTTAACCACTGCGCCACCGGGGAAGCCCTGAATCAAATTCTTAGGCTGTGATCTCATAGGCATGTCCCTGGATCGTGAGTAGGTTTTAGTGTGGTCATAAGGCCACAGTTAAAATACATGAAAAATTTTTGCATATGGGAACTTCTTAGGGAGAAGGTCTGATTTATCTATGAGATTGTTCAAACAGCCCATAATTCAAGATGATTAAGAGACACTCTGTCTGGTGCAAAAGTATTTCTTCAGAATAGTTTAGACAAGTTTGGATTCTGAGTCACTGATTTTAAGGTCAGTCCAGTAATAATAAGCAAATGTTCAAGTTAATTAATAATGGCATTCTGGAAACTCTGAATGGTATTATCAACCACTGTAACTCTAAACTAAATCAATAATTTTCTAATCTCTTCTGCTGCTTAAAATTCAGTTCAGTGCCTGAGAAAAAAAGACTGAAGAATTTGAATTTATGATAAATTTAACTAACAGTTACGATACACTCCGAGGCGTTAGAAGGAATTTAACCAACACACAGATTCATCTTGGGTTGTACTGCCAAGTAGGCTGCCGTGCTCTAAGATCTTAGGGCACCGACTTGGCAGTGTAAAACACTCTTCCGAAGAGACAGCAGAAGCAGAAGCGACCCGGCTCTGACTCAAAACCCCTACTCACAAGCCACGACCTTAATAATTTCCTGATACCTGAGCCTTCGTTGCCAGCTGGAATAAAACCTACTTCGCAAGAGGTTTGGAGACGATGCCTCTAAGACGGTCCCCAATGATCCCCTTGAGTGTGGGCAGGGCCTATAATTTGCTCCTACCCAACAGAATACAGCTAAGGGGATGGGATACCACTTTGGCGCTTACGTCTCGCACACTAAGCCCCGCTCTCTCCTCCTGGCTTTGAGGAAGCACGCAGCCATCCCTCGAGCTGCCCTACAGAGAGGCCTGCATGGTAAGGAGCTGGGGGCAGCCTCCGGCCAGCAGCCAGTAAGGAACCGAGGCTCTCCATCCAACTGCTGGACCTAAGCCCTGCCAACAACCATGTGGGCTTGGAGTGGACCCTCCACACCCAAACTTTCCAATAAGACCCCAGGCCTGGGCAACACCTTGACCCAACCTTGTGACAGACCCTGAAGATGGAGCATGCAGGTAAGCAAGGTCTGGACCCCTGACCCACAGAAACTGGTAATCCTGAGATGATTATAATAAGTGAGTAAATAACTGAGCTACCAGAAGTTTTAAGCAGTTAAGTTTGTGGTAATTATTACGGCAAAACAACTAATACAGAGAATAAAAGAGATAGTGTATAAAATGTACCAAGTAAAGTGCATAATACAGAGCACAGACCCCATAAATAGAAACTACTACCATTACTTAGAAACGATACACCCCCAACGTAATTCCAGATAGTTACATGTCTGTAAGGGCCTTAACAAGTCCTACTCAAAATACTTTAAGTTGATGCAATGGCATAAATCATCCAAAATACCAAACTCATGATTATAAGAAAATTTTACACGTTGATAATTCATTAACCTTCTAATAGGGAAACTACACGGAAAGTACAAGACCTGGTCACTTCAAGTTACTTAACCTACCTGGGTACACAAGACAGATAAATGAGATAATTAGCTTAGTAATTCTTAAGCCAGTTCCCAGATGCTGGTTAGAAAGTTCTAGCACTAAAGTTGAGTCATGACATTCTTTGCGCAACTCACGGATAAAAAGTTCAAGATGTGTGTGTATCAGAGAGCCCACCATGACTTGGAGGCAGTTCACCACTGGAACGAGCGCTGAGGACCAGTGAACTAGAGAACGTACAACGAACAGCCGGCGCTGGCATATGAATTAAAAATAAATGTGCTAAAACGTCACATGCATTTTTAAATATCCATTAATTTAAAAATGGACACGAGCTTTTATTTAATTTTTTTTCATTTAAAAATACAAAACAGTCATGTGTATCCTTGCCTTGATGTAAGTCTAAAGTCAGTCAATACTTTTTCCTTCCTCCTGAATAATACAAAAACCGTAGAAAGGCTTTAATTCAGATCACCTCCTCTCACCCCTCACGTTACTTTAACCTAGCAACATAGCTCTTCCTTTTTAAGGGCCTCAGAATTAGGCACGAGGATGATTTTTTAATGACACTTGCTTAGATTTACCCATGTGCACACCAACTCCCCTTTTTATCACTGCTTCCTACACCCCACCTCTTCCTCTAGGTTCCCCTTCTTTCTTCCTGAAGCACAACCTTCCAGTACTTCTTTCTGCAAAGGTCTGAATGATAAACCACCTGTCTGAACCAATCTCGATTACAGCTTTAGTCCTGGGCGGAAGTACAGAGCTCTAGGCTCGTCGTTATTTTTCTTTGGCACTTTGACGATTTTGCTGCAGTGTCTTCTGGCTCAACTATTACTGCTGAGGTGTCTACTGTCGCGTTCCTTTGAGAGAGACTGTCTTTTTATCTGTGGATTCTGCAGTTTCGTTGCTATATGTGTAGGCGTGGATTTATTTTCATTTCTCCTGCTTCAAACTCACGATGGCTCCTGAATTTGAACGTCTATGCCTTTCATCTATTGTAAAACATTTTCATCCACGTCTCTTCAATTATTCTCTCCCCAGCCCACCCACTCCCTGTTAACTCCTTCTGGAATTCCAATCAGACCTCTAGGCAAGTCTGTTAACCTCAATGTCACATATCCCCTCTCATCTCTCTGGGCTGGTTCTGGGTAATTTCTTCTCGTTAATTAACTCCCCTCTTCAACTACGTCTAATCTTCTGTTTAATCTTTTTGTTTCAACGACTAAAATTTTCAATTCCTGAAGTTATATTTTATTCTTTTTCCAATATACCCTCCACGCTGCCTTATTCTTTCCTATGGCCTTTATTCCGTGTTTTATTTTCAGCCACTCAAGCATTTATTTTTGTCTTTTCCGACTGCTCTCCTCTCTGCAGCTCTCAGCGTGTGGGCCTTGTCTGTCAGGTTTGCTGACTCTCCCGCGTACGTGACGGCATCTTCATCATTTCCTAAACACTTGTCGTTGGTACTTTTGCATCTGCGAGAAGAGTATCCCTCCCCCACTGCTGGGGACTCCCACGGTTTGGGTGCAGAAGTGACCTTCAGAGCAACTTTACCTCTGCTGGTCTGCCAGGTGCCAGGAAGATACCACTGGCCTGGCACTGGGCTTTCTGGTCATCTGTCGCCCCCCACCCCACGCTCAGTCCAGGAGGCCTCCTCCCCAGACCTGGAGGGAGACACAAAGTCAGCCCAAGACGACCCGACAGGCCGCATCTTCTCGCCAGGGGGTGGTTTAGGTGTGGGCCTGAGAACCACCCTCCTGGGGGAGACCTTCTGCGGGAAGGTTCCTTTGCTGATAGCAGCGCCCAGAAGACCCTACTCTCATCTTTGCCGGACATCGTTATGACCGCACGTGTACGACCTCTGGAATCACCGCAGCCATCGTAAAACCATGCGTGGAAGTAGCCCCGTGGCAAAGCTGGAACCCCTGCATTACTGATGACACTAACACCGTCAAGGCCCACCTCCAGGTGGCACTTAAGAGCAAAGACATCGCGGCTGGTGTGCTCATTTCCATTGAGGGCGCGAGCTCTTGGTGGGTCTACACAGAGGTCACGGTTCCAGCTTCCCGTAACCGGCAAAACGCACGGCCTCATCTGGCATCTAGTGACTCTCGAGCCCCGGCAGAGGCTCCACGGCCCCTGAGAGGCTACCAAAGCCTGCAGCCCCGCTTCGTTTCTGGCACCCGACAGTTTCCTTTTCTGTCTCTGATGCTCAGCTCTGTAGCATAAACCTTTCCAACTGCATTTTATCAAACATGTCCAGGAGCTTGTAACAGGAAGGGCTACCGCTGAATGTGACACGCTGCCAAAATAGCTACAATGTCCTGTCTCGGCAACATGTGTTACAAGGCGTCATAACGCCCATGCATCTTGAAGCATTTTGACCATTTACCAGTTATGGGGGGAGGGGTTGGTAGGGCCCAAACTTGGGAAAGTTTATAACTTTTTCTGGGTTTTTGGTTTGGTCCTTTTTCTTAGCATTTTCTTTTCTTTCTTTCTTTTCTTTTTTAAGTTAAAAAAGAAACACTTTCAAATTCAATATCAGGTAGTTGTAACTGATCTGTCAGTTTGGAAATATCTTCATGATTTTTTAAAAAGTCCTTATCTGATTCTCTCCGAAAAGCAAACTGGTCACACGTGAGCATTCTGAACCACTATTCCTTCACTTACTCATCCACACGGTCAACAGCGACTTACTGAACTCCGGACATTATATTAAGAGGCTATAGGGACACAACGGTGCATAAATACAGTCTAGTCCCCGTCCTCACGGAACAAGGGAGACGGAACAAAAAAGGAAAAAAGGGTGAAAAATTCTCCCCCCCCACAAAAGCAATCTGTAAGGAGTGGTACAAATCAATAAAGAGGTGAGTAGAAAATCACGGGAGTGGGGAGACCTATCTTGGCAGGGACGCTGTCCCAGAGGCGGCCTCTGAAGCTGCAGCCACGACACAGAGAGGAGGATGAAACACAAGCAAAGGCCCTGTGGTGGGAAAGCCTGCTGTGTTTGAGGGAGTTGAAGAGAACAGTAAGGCTGGAGCCTGGTGAACCCAAGGGAGGCTACAGATGGAACTAGAGAGAGGTAGGGCCAAGTAACAGAAGGTTCCTGTATTCACAACCCTTGTGTACCCCGCCTGGCTTAGCCATTACAATCTTGTCCTCTGTGATCTTGCTTTTTTTAAGTTTAAACTCATTTACAGTCAACAATGCTGATAACTATTCTAGCCATGTAATTCCCATTTTTCTACGGCAGCTTTTTTTTTTTTTTAAATACCTGTATTATCCAGAAGAAAAGGCAACTAGGTCAGGATAAGGCAAAATAAGAGCCAGAAGAAGCGGTACGTACTCCACTGGAGAGCGGAAGGTGACGTCACACCCAGAGAAGAGACGCCGATGCATGCCGGGGCTGGTGGAACCAGCGAGAAAAAGCTACTCTGAGCTACTCTGAGGTGCAGGTTCAATCATCTGGTTCCAATCATGACCTGAAAACTGAAGAGGGTGGACACGGCTGCCTAAAGGTGTTGGACGTTCCAAATCAGGTGATCTCCTTACTTTCCGTAGACTCCCAAAGTTCTACAGTGCCGAGCCCGATTCTGTGGCTTAAACTCCCTCTTCGATGTATTAAACACCATCGCTTTGCCAAACACAGCACTAGTCCAGGCGCTTAGCGCTAAAAAAGAAAGATGAGCACAGTACTTGCCCTCACATCGATTATTCTAGTTTGTTCAAAGGATTAAACTCTGAAAAGTGCTATAAAGGAAACAGAGCATCACAGTAGGAAGTAAGACTTGCCAGGTGCCTACTTTAGACAGGCTGCGAGGAGAAAGCGCCATCCAAGCTGAGAAATGATAGCGCAGACGCACCGAGCCGCACAAAAGGCTGGGCGATGGGCCACCCGGGAACGGGAAGCATCGCGTCCAAGGGCCAGAGGTGAGCCCCGCAGCTGGGACGAAGGGAGGGAGGGCAGAAGAGGAACAGTGGCCCTGACCTGGGATGGAGGTGCACACGGGGTCGGGCTGGGGGGTACTTTGTCGGCGCTGGTCCACTTGACATTTTCAGTGTAAAATGTGAACCCGGCATGGTCCGAGTGGCCTGAAAGCAACATCCTGGGGGTCCTGGCTCTGGTCCTGCTGAGGCAGCAGGTGTCACCCGGAGCTTCCCAGGGACACCGAGGAGAGCTCTGGACGCGACGGCAGGACCGGGAGGGCCAGCCGCTGAAGGAGGAGCGCGCCGAGTGCGGTCGGCCTGCGCGGCTCTGCCCTCAACCCGCGCGAGGCTGAGTGGCTGGGCTCAAGCAGGGAGCTGCAGCCTCGGTGGCTTGAGGAGCAAAGGGGGCAGTCACCGGCGTGGCTGGGTACCAAGGAGGAGCAGCCTGGCCGGAAGGACTCGTTCATGGAGGGGACCCCAACCCACACGGAAACTGCCACAGATCCTTGGCTGGCCTGCACCGTGCTAGCAGGAAGGGGCCCCGGAGCCCAGGAAGGGGACAACTGCTGGGACCCCGGCAGGGAGGTGGCGTGGCGCTCGGGCTTGGAGAACGCCCGGCGGTCCCGAGGCTTCACAAGGCTCACATGTGAATTCGAGACGCGGACAGAAAAGCAGTCACTGGATTTGTCCGAATGGGAGCCTGCAGTGGCCTCAGCAGCGACTTCAGGGTGGGAGTAGGGGAGGGGATGGAGAGGTTCTGTGTGCAGAGAAACAGGGTCCGAGTTGGATGGGGAAGCTTTGTTTACCAGGACGGGAGACAGCAGAGCAGCCTTATTCTTACGAGGATGACCCGACAGGGAGGGAGTCGGGTGACAGAGGAGCGTTGAGTGTGGCCCACAGACCAGCGCTGGGACACTGCCAGGAGCTTCTCAGAAACGCAGACTCTCCACCCCAGCCCAGACCTACAAGCTCCCAGGAGATGCTTTTTTTTTTTTTTTTTTTTTGCGGTACGTGGGACTCTCGCTGTTGTGGCCTCTCCCGTTGAGGAGCACACGCTCCGGACGCGCGGGCTCAGCGGCCATGGCTCACGGGCCCAGCCGCTCCGCGGCATGTGGGATCTTCTCGGACCGGGGCACGAACGCATGTCCCCTGCATCGGCAGGCGGACTCTCAATCACTGCGCCAGCAGGGAAGCCAAAGGTGAACATTTTTAATAGTGGGGGTGTGAGAGTGAGGGAAAAGAGTTAAACGAGAACGGAAGGTCTGCGGTGGGTCGTGAAGGTCACGTGGTTTCTGACGATGAGTGGGTCCAGGATAGGACCGTGATCCCTACAGCTAACGAGCGGAGGGCAGAGTGCCACACGGGCC